>NC_142138.1:39237500-39572500 GCF_024610735.1 Ursus americanus | reverse complement strand
TGTGAATAATCGCAATTGCTGCATTAGAGAGGGGAGGGAGAAAAAAAAAAAATCAGCCAAATTACGCTTGGTTAATTCAGAGTAACAGATCTGCCCCCAAGTGAATTGGAGGCCTTGAATTAATTCTGTTATGACAAATCAAGATAAACGTTCCCCCTAAATTGCATGCGATTTAATTAATTTTTGAGATCCTGGGTTTTTTTTTTTTTTCCTAGCTAATAGTTCACATGCTCCTGTGCTGTCATTGTGCTTGAGTGGGCAGACTTCAAAGTGATATTAAATAACCAACTATTAGATTTACCTAGCACGTCCTATTGGAAAAGTGCCATTTAATTACCTAGCCTGTTCAATTAAAGGGACAGCATTCTCTGAATATAGCAGCTTGCTGTTGATTACCAGGGAAATGAACTCGCTGTCTGGCGGCGCCTCCGTTCCTAACTCTACCCCCTCCCCAAACACATCCTCCACCACCAACCAGCACCAGTCCCCCCCCCCTCCGCCCGGGACCCCCACCCCCGGGCCGCGCGGCGCTCACTGCGGCTGCGGGCGCCACGTGAACGCCCGAGCAGAGCCCGGGGAAAGAAAGAGCGAAGGCTCGCACGCCTCCCGCCCTGCGCTCGCCCCCTCGCGGGCCCGAGGCCGCCGGCCGGTAGGACGCCTCGAACGCGGCCTCGGGCGGCGCCGGTCCCGGCCCTCCCCTGGCCCCGGCCGGGCCCAAGCGAGAAAGGGCTCGCCGAGCACCGCCACCCGGGCTTCCGGTGCGTTTCCTCGCCCTCCCCCGACCTGGGGCCCCACCCGTCGGTCTCCGAACTTCCTCCTCTAGCTGCACTTTCCGCGCCAGTCTTCGGGGCCGAGATGGGGGTGGAGGAAGAAGGGTTCGAGGAAAAGAGAAAAGGAGTTTCGAAAGCTACTTGGTGGCGCCTGGACAGGGCTGGGGGGTCGGAAGCTGGGGGCAGGGAGAGAGGGGACAGCAGCAAGGTTCGAGGACTTTTGTATTGGGGGTGGGCAGGCATTGGCCCCTTTAAGATCCACCCTCCCCCTTCCTCTCCACAACCCACCCCCCCAGTCTTTCCCTCCCTCTCTTAGAGGCCAATTTTGTTAATTAAATGTTTTGTTTGCGACGCAGCTCTCATTCATTGCGGACACGTCATTCGGAGCAGATCTAAGCCAGAGACCAGATCTCATTAGATAAAGCCCATCAGAACTAAGAAAATGGAGGAGCCACTAATTAAAGCTTTTAATTGTGCGGATTCGCCGCAGCAAGGCAGCCGCTTTATCTGAAATCTTGGAGGGAGAGGAGGGAGAAGACCAGTTTTGCCCAATCGACACTGGGTCACGCAGGGGGAAGGGACTAGGATAAAGCAGTCCCCCCCCCTCCTGGCCGTGCTTCCCCGCAGCTTTTTAGCCATATCTTGGTAGTTTTCAAAAGATCACACCTTAAAGTCAGGCAATTTAAAGCCCCTTAATAGATCGCTCTGTGGTCCCAAATCGGGCGGAGGAGCCCAAGGATCCCCTTCACCTGGCGTCTGGCAAGCGGATTACTCTGCTTTTCGGTGGCCATCCTTGCAGAATTCAAAGCCCCTCCAACAAGTGGACTGGGGGGAGATTGGGGAGGGAGCAGCTGAGAGGAAAAGGATAGCGGGCGCCTCCTCACCTTCCCCCCTTCTGGCATCTTGATGGGCAGAAGGAGGGAACGCTGAAGGAAGACTTAAAGAGATTCTTCAGCCTGGGGGTGGGGAAGCTCAGCAGCTGATGAGCCCTGAGCGGAGTGGGAGGCCATGATCAATTTGGTACTGAGCTAGAACTCCTCTCACCCCGGAGAGATCGAAGGTTCTCAGGATAGCATCTAGTTCAAGAGCAAGCCTGGCTCCAGTTTCCAAAATCAGAGGAAAAAAGAAAGTGAGAATACGGACCCAATTAATTAAGACGCGGGGCTGGGCACACATCCTTCATTGCTCCATTAAGCCAGCTCAAAACACCAAATAGGCATTTATATTTGGTCCCAAGAATAGGGAAAGGCGATTCCCAGAAAGCCACTTGCCTAAACTTGTCTTAAGGGAATGCAAGTGGACCCATCTTCTTTTTAATTAGTGGTAATCAGAAGCGAAGGCTTTCTGAAAGCACTTGGAGATGAGGTGAATCTGTACCATTCACCGCATCTAAACAGCACTGTCAATGTTTGCACTTTAAGCTACCCTGCCTTCTTACCAGTTTTGCTCTCTATTTAATTACAATACTGTCAAAGCCCATGGCATTGCTTGGAAGGAGGACCAGAAAGCATTACACCCATGCTCCTGCTGATTTTCCAACATTTACTTCTAAAAGAACACTTAGTGAAATTAATGCTGCCATCTTAATTTAAAAATAAAAGCCCTCTCCCTTCCTATATTTCTTTTACTTGGCTGATTGAGGATGCCAGCGGAGTGGACATAGGTTGCATTATCGGAATAACCAAATGTCATTTTACTCCATCATTTTAGATTAATGATATTACTGGGGTAAACATACACATACTCAGCTCTGAACTGTACTGGGATCTTTTGCACTTTTAGATGCAGAGTTGAGGGAATCACAATGGAACTAAACTTTGTATAAAATGCCTCATCCACTGATTCACCCGCATTGAAGAGAGCAACATTTTCTACCAATATTCTATGAAGAAAATGCTTTAGGACAGAAATTAAACTCAAATGCAGTTCTTCATAAAAGTGAGCGGTTCTGTAGTATCAACGGTTCTCTAGTATCAACGGTGTGCGTGTGGGTTTTTTTTTTTTTTAATTACTGGATGTTGAAACAGAACACCTCCTAGAAGCATTCATGTGCATCAGTCTATCAAACCATTTACTCAAATTAAATGTGTAATCCTTCAAATGCCTCCTTTCAAATTAATGAGTTTAAGTAGCTTGAGTTCACCTGAAAAGATCCTATAGGCACCTGACCTCCTGAATTCTTTCCATTAATTGCACTGAAACTTGTTGGAAAAGACTGCTTACACGGGCATATGAATGTTCCTATACATTGCTTTAAAATGCAAGATTAGTATAATTCTATAGCCTCTTTTCCTAAATCTCTTTTGGGGATCAAGGGTAGTGATACAAACAACAACAACAAAAACCCCAAATCTGAACATTGCTCAATTGAAAAACCTGCAAATTCTACATCACAAACCACACACTAACACTGAGCATTACAAGCCTCCAAGTAACAGTATACAAAGAAAAATACTACCACTAAGGGTTTTTTTTGTTTTGTTTTGTTGGAGGAGGGGGGAGAGGGAGGTAGTTTACTATGAGAAGAATTACAAGTTTTTAAACTGATGGGTAATCAGGATTTTTCACAAGGAGCACAAAGAATGAGTCACAGTTTTCCACTCAAAAAAACTTTAAAAGTGCTTATGTAAATATAATTAGCCATCGCATAGGCAATTCATTTCTCACTAACTACACTTATTTGTAAGGCAATCTTTTGTCTCTGAGTTTCTACGTAGATCCCTACCTTTCTTTAAGGTAGCAGCCTAACAACCACTTTTTAGCTGAGGGTCCAGTTGGGACAGACCACTTAAAATTTTGGTAGGAGGGTGCCCAACCTTGCACACCTAACGGCCTAGTCCCACCAGATGGACAGAGTTTTTACTTAGTATGGCTTTTGCCGTTAATTTATTATTAAAAATTCAAAGATTAACACGTTTCTCGAAGCCCTTAAATCGGACCAACCAGGTTTTGAGGTGAAGGTTACAACGTATTCTCATAGGTCCCCTGCCTTTCCTTAAAACCCTTGGTAACCTCTGGCCTTGCCATTGCTCTGCTCGCCCATCTCAAGGAAAGCAGCCAAGTCTTACCTAATGTAGTCATTTCTGCAAAGGATCATGCCGCTCTTGGTGTAACAGGACGTGCCGATGTCGCCCAGCTGCGCCTGGCAGCAAGAGCACTTGAGGCACCGGCTGTGCCAGTAGCTGTCCATGGCATACAGCAGAAAGCGGTCCGCAATCTTACCCCCGCAGCCTGCGCACCGCTTCCAGGAGAGGGAGCCGGCCGTCACGGGGGGCGGCTGTGAGCTGCTGCCCGGATTCACCATGGTCTGCAGAGGGCGGGAAGGGGACAGGGAGAGAAAGACAAAACAGGGGCGATGCAAAAGTTAGTAATCGCCGCGCGAGAGCGCGAAGCCGTGCCCACCCCCCACGCCCAGAGCTGCTGGAAGGAAGCAGCAGGGCAACGGCGCGAAGGAGGGTGAGGGGGAGAGGGAAGGAGGGAGGATAGCCGGCAGCAGCCGCCTGTTTACTTTTCTCAAGCTTTGTTCTGGGGCCACGAGCTCCTCTCAACTTTCCAGCGCTCGCCGCCGCTGACAATTTCAGCTTGGGTACTGTCAAAACTCCGAGAGCGAGGCTCGGCGGCGCGCTCCACCCCTCGCGGCGCCTCCTCCCAGCCCCCGCCTCCGCCCACTGCCCCCTCCTCCCTCCTACGCCGCCCGCCTCCAGCAAATGAGGGTCAAACCCACCCACCGCCGCGCCCGGCCCCTCCCCGGCCCCCGCCGAGCCCCGAGAGCTAGCCGAGGGGAGCGGGGAGGCGGCGCCCGCCGGAGCCACGTTCCCTCCCGAGCTCTGCCCTGGGAAGTGCAGCTGCAGTTCACAAGTTGGAAATAGTTCGGTTTTCTGAAAGGGAGGGAGGGAGGGAGGGAGGAACCCGCAGAGGGGAGAGGGAGAGCGTGGTGGTGGGAGGGGAGGCGAGGGGACGCGAGGGAGGGGGTGCGGTGTGTAAAGTTGCGAAACTGGTTTTTCGTATTTTAAACAGCACCTTTCACATGCCATTGTGGTGACCGCCATCTCCCATTATTGTTCCAAATCTCATTTCATTTTGAAGATCAATGAGTGTTTTCTCTGGTTTTTCAGGACACAGGCAAGAATAATAGATCATTGAACTTTAGGATGCCTGTTAACTTCCTATACAAACACTCTCCACTTTGGTCTCACTAATCTGCCCTTGATCAGCAATTTAAATGCTAAAGCTTTGTTCCTCCAAAGGGGGGAGGGGGGCGTTACAGATAATATGCGAGAAGGCACTATTAAAGGATGCACAAGTTAGATTCGAGCCAGTCCTGCTGTCACCAAAAACTGCTTTTAAAAATTCCCCACTCTTTCTAATGAATGTCACGAGAAGCAACTGGGGTATAATATAGGAATCAATTTATAAAGCTTAGCCTAAACCGATTAATTTGTTGCCTCCAATCCTGAGTCCAATAAAGTCCTAGTGTTCCTCCAGTCACTTATTCTATAAAAAGATCAAGTTATTTACTGCCAATTAAGCAGCCTGTTTTGTCTTTGTCCTCTGTAAGCCGAGAGTGTAGCCTCCCCCCGAGTCTCCCGGCTATCTGCTCAAGACATTCAGCTGATACCTCAGAAGGGAGAGGGCGAACTTTGCCTGTCCCCGGCCCAACTTGGCTGCTGCAAAAAATCCAGGGGAAGGGAACGAACAAGGACTCGGGTTCCTTAAATAGGCCGATTTTAAACACATTTCCTCCGAAAGAGTCCCGGAACGTGTGTCCAGTGACCGCACAATAAACCAGAATAAGAACTGCACCAATTAAGCTGTAACAAAACCCTGAGACTTTGGAAACAGGACCACTCTAAAACCCATTAGCATTGCATTTATCCGAATGCATCATACCTTTATGTAAATTGATTTATCTGATGCATTTACTCGAGGAATTGCTTTTTGTTACAATTTCAGCTCTAACCCAAATGAATCTGCATTTCCTGCCCGAGGTCTTTAAACTGTTTCCCCCAACGTTTTAATCGCTCCGAATTCCTTTTTAAAGGGGGAGAGGGAGGGAAGAGATTCCAAGCTCTTCCCCGCCCCCATCTTTGGTGAGAGGTAAATATATATGTATATTTTTTTTGAAAAGGAAACATTACACTGAGAAAAGCATCCAGTAACCCCATTAGCTAAAGCTCTTAAGGACAAGCAATACCTTAATGCTGATTAAATCTAAAAGAGATGAATCAAGAGGACTGACCAGAAACTGACTCCCCTGATAACTAAGGACGGGCCCTCATCAAGTTTCATTTAGAGTTGGAAAAAAAAGAAAGCTTTTAAGTTAAATAGGCTTATACTCTAGTAATTACATAGCCAAGCAATTTAGGTCCTGGGATAGTCAGTGAAATAGAAAGCAGAACTGGCAGCTAGAGGCAAAATCTGCCCCTCTTTAACAACGTCTCTGGTGTTTTTTAATGGAGACCAGGGGAGGGACAAACGTAGCGCTGGCAATTTGTAGTACAAAAATGGATGCTTAATTCATGTCTTGATTTTAATTAGGTGATTCACCGGATTTCTCCTGGATTGGAACAAAAGACTTATAAGCCAAGAGGAATTTTTGAAAAGAACCAGCGATACTGAATCCTGCTCACTTAGATCCTTTCTGCCACTGTTTCAAAAATAGTGTTTACTGGGGGTTTGGGGGGGGTCGTGACTATTTCCCCCACACTACTTCTCATACTTAAACCCTCATTTAAGCACCTCCTGCCTTTCCCTCAGGAACTGAAAATATCCCCACCCCCCTCCAAGGTCCCCACCAGCCCCGTCTCCAAGAAGAACCCTTTTGTAAGCAGGAACCGCTACAAAGCTGGCTGCCCGGGGCTGGCTGCCCTCCGTGCTAGCTCACAGGCCGGCCTCGGTAGTTTCAGACTCGCGCATTATCTAAGCCGACGTATTGTTTACTTGCAATTTGGGACGGTCAAGGGAAGGAAGCCAAAGAAAACAGCCCTGGCCCAAATCGGCCCCCTCCTCCCTCTCCCCCCTCCTTGCCCGCAGCTCCCCAGCCGTCCCCTTACCTGCTTTTCCCCTATATTGCAATATTGCGAGAGGCGGCGGCGGCGAAAAGCGAGCGAAGCCGCTCGGCTTCCAAGGAAGGGGCGCCTTGGCTGGCGGAGCTGGAGGGAGGGGGGATGTTCTCGCAGAAGCAGGAAAGGGGAGGAGGGGGCTAAGGGCTGTTTTTTTTTTTTTTTTTTTTTTTTTAACGCGTTGTTCTGAGGCTAGGTTGGGGGGCCCCGCGTAAGTGGCAGGCGGCCGAGAGCAGGAGTGTCAGTCTCAGTCCTCGGCGTTCTCCTCCGCCTCCGGCTCCGCGCGAGCAGCTGCAGGAGCCCTCGGCCCGCGCGGCGCGGCTTCAGGCGCGGCGCAGCGGCAGCAACTGCTGCAATCGCTGCTGCAAGTTTGGCAATGTGGCTTCACTTTGTATATTCCCCCGCCCGGCGGCCCCCGCCCCCGCCCGCGCGCCTCCCGCTCCTCCTCCTCCTCCACCGCCTTCCTCCCTCCCGCGCGCTCGCTCGCTCGCTCGGGGCTGGCGGCGGCGGCGGCGGTCGCTCGGCCGAGCTTCCTGCCCCTCCAGCCGGGGAGCAGCCGCAGAAACAAGAGCCCCGGAGCGGCGGCGGCCGGTGCGGAGGCCGGGAGGCGGGCGCACGCGGGAGCCGGGGAGCTGTGGCCGGCCGGGGCCCGGCGCGCTGAAGCCTGCGCCGCTGTCCGGGCTGCTGCTGGGGCTGCTGCTGCTGCTGCCCGGCTCGGAGGAGGAGGTGGTGGCGGCGGCGGCGCTGGCCTCTAGCCGGCTCGCTCGCTCCCTCCGCGGCGCTTACACATGTGTTACTGACAGAGCAAAATCCCAACTACTCCCCGGCTCTGCCGCCGACGTCAGCGACCCTCAGCCACTGGGCGGCCGGATTGTTCAGGCGGAATAATAAAACCTGCCAATCCGGGGAAGGACAAAGGGATGACTGAAACGAGACTCTGGGGGCGGGGGAGAGAGGGAGGCGGCGGAGCGGGCCGGGGAAGGAGAAGGGAAGGGCCGGAATCAGGTGGGGAGCAGAGACCCGGGCGCCGGGAACCCCGCCAGGGCCGTCCTCCGCGGCCCGGGCTCGGGATCGGAGTCGCGGGGTGCCGCTCCCGCCCTCTGAGCGCGCGGGCTACCCTGGGGACCGGCAGCCGCCCGCCCCTCGGGGATTGCCCTCCCCTCGCGCAGACGCGAGCCCCTTAGGAAACTTAACTTCACGTCTTTCTCAGAAATGGGTCTCTTCCTGTTTGGGAAGAAAAGTCTTCCCGAAATCTTAGGGCGGTGGACTTCACACACACACGCAGAAGAGGTTTTGTTTTTGTTTTTGTAATTCACGGTGTGAGACTGATGAGCCTTAGTGGAAGTTCAGTGAACAAGGTCAAGACAGAATCAGTAGTTCTTAAATACTGCCCACTTACCCCTCTTCTCCCTATGAACCAACAAACCAAGAGCCTCGTAAGCGTTTCATAGGTATTTGTCAATTGTTGATGATAGAAAGATCACAGACTTTACTTTGGAAGTTGAGGGAAACTTCAGGGAGGAAGTGTTGCCCTCTATCCACCCGACTGTGGAGGATGAGGCCTGATTTCTCATAGCCCCCGAAAGCAATAGGAGTAATGGCTACATCCTCAATCTTACAGCCTCTGGGGAGTAAGAAAGGTCACGTCTAGTATAAATTTAACTGTTGAGGAATGCTTTTAGGGTGCTAGCCTGAGAGTCTCTATCCAGGGCCCAAGCTCAGCCTAGATGCTTGAATACCTCGTCATTCAACTTTATCTACTCTGCCAAATAGATTTAATAAATCTCTGATCTGAGGCTAATATTAGGTCTGATTATTATTAGTAAGTTCCAGAGAGATTTTTCTGGTGGAAATTATCATGAAAGTGCAAAGCCCTTCTGCTAAGTATCATTAAGTAAAACCAGCCTTGTGGGACAAGTTTTCATATTGTATTACATGCAGTACTGCTGGATTGAGGAAAGGGACCTGCAGAAGAATCTGGCTAGACAGTGCAGTTGTTAAACATCTATGGTTTTAGTGTCTGTCTGGGGGATTTCTGTCTTTCAAACCATCAAAATTAAGGCTGCAAAAGAAACAGTAATCATTGCCTGCAACATCAAGCAGAGAACATTTTAAATACCAATTAGAATAGTCATTTCTTTATATTTCTAGCACCTCAAAATTAAACGACTTACTTTTATTGATTGGTATTTAAAATTGCATTTTTATGATCGAGTCACTCTGTGCACGTATGAGAAATATTTTTTTGAAAAAATTATGTAAGTATAATAGTAATTAAAATGCCCTGTACAGAAAACAGCTGCAGATGGGTGTGATTAAAGAAGGCCATCTTAAAAAGATGTAATGTTCCTTGAAGGTTAGTAAAAAAAACTCAATTAAACCAAATGAGGAAAGGAACCCCATAAACAAATAATGCACACATTTAATTCCCTGGTTCAGTTTCAATTTGTTAATAATTTATAATAATCAAAACGAGATGACACAAGATCTTAGTGGGCTACAATTAAGTTATGATTTGTCATGTACAAGTAAATTTCCTGCTGTGGCCCTTAATTTTCTCATCTACAAATGAAGGAATTGAGCCAAATGATCTTTATTTGTCCTTTTCTTCTAAAATGATTTTCTTAACTAGAACACATAATATATAGGTCTGTAACGAATTGTGGTATTTTAGGTATTTCCTGAAGTATGTACACTAAGAGGAAATCTTTATTTTAAAACGAAATGGTAGAAATTTAGTCAGACATTGGATATCACTGAGTGATTATCCAGAGCATCCATGTAGTTTTGTGGAAGGAAGGAAGGAAGGAGAAAAGCATGGATAAAACTTTGAATACAGATCTCTAGGCGCGAAGAGGCCTAGGAGGTGGTTTTAGTTTTTGGCTTTAATTGTGTGTGGAGTGAGGTCTTTACATATGTCCCGCTAGATTGGAGTGGGTGTGAGTATGTTACCAGAGCGCTTTATTTGCTGATGTTGTGGTTACAGAAATACAAAAGCAATAATGGCTAACAGTCTCTCTTCTGAGGGGTAGGAAGTAAATACATTCACTGTAATCAAAATTCAGGTGTACCTTAACCACAGCGCCACCTCTGGGTGGTTTTTATGTCTGCATTCTTTGCATTTGGCAGTGCTCTCTCCTTGGAGTAGCAAGACCTGTGGTCTCAAAGTGCAGGCTTAAAGGAGGTAGCAATGTTGATCCTTCATTTCTACAGAAACTAAACTCACAGGTGCTAAACTCACAGAAACTGTGTAAACACACACAAGTTCATTGTGGATAAGGGAAATCTGTATTCAGGTATTCCTTAAACGAATATAAAACAGTACCCAAAGTCATAATCCTGGTATACAGTAAAATTGCCTAAATGCAAAATAATAATGGTATATCGTGCCCAATCGTTCAAGAAAACTCTGATGACATCATACATGCCTCATTTAGCCCACTCACCTACAATGAAAAATAAGAGTACAGTGTTTTGGAAAGGAAAGAAACTCAAATTGTTTCTTTCTTGAATCCAAATTAAATACAAGAACCATACTGATCCTAGATCAAGCCCTCATTCCCCAGACTCACCCCAAAATGATTTGTCCATACTTTCCCTTCTCATTTAAGCCCTGGAATCATAATCATCTTTCCCTTCTCTGAGTGACAGTTCTCTAAGAATCTCCCATGGACAGCCAGAAGTTCCACACAGACCCACGTTCAGCCTTCTGTGCCTAGAGAACAGCCAGACTATTTGACGCTGATATGACAACCTCCTTGACAAAGTGCCCCCAGCTGTTTCTCAAGAAAAAATATTTTAACCTTTTAAAGTCAATGCAAAACTGTGTTTGAAGGAAGTCTTTTTAGGAAGAAATTGTTTTGTAAATCTGCCTACCTTTATTGCCACCATCACAGAAATCCCTTGAAATCAAAAGGTTCAGCCAAAGTGAACCTGAAAAGCTTGAGTCCAGGACAATAGTTCCAAAGTGTAAAAGGCGTGGAAAGAAGAAGAGGGAATGGTAGTTACTGACAGATGTAACGGGAAAATCCAAGGAGGAGGAATGGCAGTTCTGTCCCTGCCAGTGTTTTCTGGTGGTGGTGCTGGCTTGGAGGCCTGCGCAGTAAGTAGAGGCAGACAGACCACTGTTGCATTTGAGCACAAGGGTTTATGGAGAACTCAGCTTATCTAAAAGACTACATCTCAAAGAATCATAGTTCGGTTTTAAATACTGGTAACAATACTTCAAATTTACTGACTGCCTTTTGTTCATATTTCTCAAAATTTCTTGTAAACATCTCACTAGATGTTTCCTGTGATAAAAGAATAGGTAGTTGCTGTACTAGAACATTACTTTTCTTTCTTTCTTTTTCTTTTTTAAAGCAATCCCAATGTCTACATTTGGTAAATGTCCCACCAAATTATGTTAGTCAGTACTTTGAAAGTTCTATCCTAACCTCTTTTTCGGTAACGTAATGTCAAAGCATAGTGAAGAAGTTGATTTGATCACAATAAAATAATTAAAAGATCACGAGGAAAATGAAACAGCATTGATATGGCTGTGATTAGAAATATAATTTAAGGTGTAGATTTTGCTTTTAATTATTCTACTCGATTAGGACATTTGAAACTCCTGGGATGATGGGAAAGGTGAAGAAGATGATGAGAAAGAAGAAAATAACATCTGTGATACATGATTTTGCCTCATACAGCAAGGCCACTTTCATTAGAGTGGCAAGAAATTACTTTCTTCATATGTGTTTATTAGGATAGGAACAGGACCTTAAAAATCCCCCAAACCTGCCCCAGAACTACAGCAAATCTTGATATATGAATATATTCCATAGTGATGACATCACAGAAAAATTTTTTGGCTTACTCACACTACCTACTTCTAGGACCGAATTCTGTCAACAATATTCAAGCACAAGTGATATTCTGCATATATCGTTGCTGATAAATTATAGGACTGTATATGTGAGCATATTATATGTTTATTAGGATCTTGTGAATGGTCTAGCGGGCTGACAGGCTATGCTTATTACAGTTGAATTAAATCTTATCACAGGTAAATTTAATTTTGTGGTAGTTACAAAAGAGGGTATGTAAATGACTGGGCCATTTGTATGTATGTGGAAGTGGTTTTTTAGTAAGAACATATATTAAAATTATAAATCCAGTAGAAAATAGCAATTTCATTCAACATTAATTAGTGTTTCTCTCCAAGGCGATGGAAATGAGCATTTATTGATAGAGAAACTAAAGCATTAAAACATAATTCATCCCCCCTTATGTTCCCACTAACTGTTCTTGGTAAAAGAAAGGCTAAGAATTCAGGAGCTTCAAGTATCCAAATCACAGCTTGTTTAGTTAACATCACTTTTAATTACAGTATCGATAAAATCGAGTTTTTTCTCTATGTAGATTTGTAATAACATGTAAGATTTTAAAGTAGAATACCGGTCCCTGTTTGCTCACCAAAAAAGTTGATGAAAACATGATAATGTTTCTTCATCTAATTGTAATGAATGACCCTGGTGGAATTAGGCGAGTTCAATCCATAGCTGTCCATAGGCTTGAAAAACACATATTTCTACTCTACACAGTGCCATAAATTTTTTAGCCTAAAAAGAACAACCAATATGGATTTTTTTTAAATAATAAAATTGGATAACTCAATTGACTAAAATGTGTTCCCTCCACGCAGAGGTACACATTATAACGTCATCATTTATATTTCTCAACATAAATCAAATTTCATAATAAAATTGTTTTTGATGAATCACCACTTCTTTTCTGGATTCAAAACATTCTGACAGAGAAGGCAAATTTGTCGATTTCTCTGTCTGATAAGAAATCACTGAAATTATATTTAAGACCCTTAGTCTAAGATGATAATTTTTAGAGGAACGTTTCCTTTAAAAGGGAAATTTTCAAACAAAGTCATTATAAAAGTTGGGAAAACAACTCAAGAATAAAATAGACTTTCTATCCAGCATTTTTTCAGAGCCAACTGTTGTGCTCTCTGACAATAAGGGCAAGAGAAGTCAATACAGAACAATACTCTGGAAACAATTTGCTTCAAAGAAAGAATGAAAACTTAAACAACACTACCTTTCTACATGTTTGTTCTAATTAGAGGGTTAAAACATCCAAGCATTGTACCCAGATGCCTCTCTCTGTCCTGTTTCTATTGCTTTTCTCCACTGAGATAACATTTAACACTGCTTTGAAATTCCTACTTACTGCTGTGTCCAGTAGTAAATCCTGGCACATTATTAGAATATCTGCCTGTTATCAGCTCAGTCAGGGAATGAATTATTGACTATAACTCATTGCTGGGAAGACTACGTATGACACTCCAGTGAAGTTCTGATAATTTCTAGAAGTCGTGGTAATTTATGGAAGGGGGTTTTGATTGATCTCCCACCACCTATTTTGCACCTATCAGTAAATAGGACACATATTGATGGCCTACTCGAACTACATTAACGATACAGGGAATTCACAATTTAAGCGTTTCTCCTTTTTCAGTACAATTTCTATTAAGACAGTAACTCAGTTTCTATTAATTTTCTTATGTGTGGTTTACCCATGGGAGTGGGGAATCACAGATTTAGACTACTGAATGCATAATATTACTATTCCCATAATTATTTGGATCTTTTCCTCATTTGTAGTTGTACGCAGCCTCCGCCTTTGACAGAAAGCCCTGAGACCACTGGCACAGATGAGGGTGGAACAAACGGCTAGTGTGAGACTTTAAAGAATGTCTTCAAGTGTGAGGATACAGCTGACAGAATAAAGGAGAATTTTCAAAATTAACAGAGAGTGGGCAAGTTACTTATCATTTGAAAAACATGTTTGTAATATATTTGATAAAAAACTTACAGATACCATTTAATAGGATACAATGGTCACTTGAAAGTCCATTTGTCAGAACATTAAGTAATAATCACTAACAATCACAACTTTCTTTTAATTTAGGTTTATTTTCCTCCTGTCTCATTTTTGCTGCATTCTCCAAATTCAATTATTTCTCAGAATAAACTCTACGAGACAAATGGTTCCTTTATTTCTTTACTGAGTTTTCATCATTATGAGTTCATTATTGTTTTATATACTACAACAATTGCTTCCTGGAAAAATAACCAGTATTTACAAGTCCTCAATATATACCATACAATAGAGCAAACAATATAAATAATAATTCAAAGTTTAATGGTTATTTCCTAGATGACATTTAAAGCATGTCTAGATTTCTAGAAATTTCAACTTATACCCAAATAGTATTTAGTAATCTGATACAAAAATAATGGTGTATCTCTTGCCAGAGCTATCAAGATTGGGGGTGGGTAATTTGACTGAATACTTGGCTTAAAGAAAATAATTCTTTCTTCATTTTATCTTAATTTAGTAGCTTCTAGCAGTCATCTAAACAATCTTAAAATTAAAAGATAATGTTAATGGGAGAGACTGTTGTCATAGGATAATGGTTTCCTGCTGCTAGATTAATGCAGTGGCAATAATACTGGAGCATTTATTGAAAATAAAGGGGAAGACAAAGCCAAGAGATTTATTTTTAAAGCAGGTGTCATGGATCCTATGACACTGTTGTCTTATAATTACTTTGTTTCAATTTTGCCAAATGGTTGATGGAGATGATCCCTTTTCCTGATAGATGTGGGGTGGCAGAATGACATTGGCTGGTATCTCCATGACTGGAGAGCGCACCCTTTCTAACTGGAGGAAACAGATTGTTGTGCTTCTTCCAATCAGAAGGCACCTTCTAAAGGCTGTGCCTTTAAAGAAACAAACACCAAAATGCACAAATATGTCCTTTATCCAAAAAAAAGGCAAGTATCTACCTAACACTATTACCAATCATTCTAGAAATATTAATAAGCCCCCATATTGACAATCCCAAATACATCACTCTCCAGCAAGCCCCAGGAATGTCCTACAGGATAAAAGCTATGTGCATGGATTTTAGCCACTGTGGTCAACTGTCCTGGACTTATCTTCTTTGAATGCATATGATAATCTTGGGCCAAGTAAGACTTCTCCGAGTGGAATCCTCACAGGAATGTTGTGGTATTTGCAATGGTACGATGGTCCCTAAGATTCCCACCCCCTGGTGTGCACACCCTATATAATCCCTTCTCCCTGAGTGTGGGTGGGCCTGACTTAATCAGTTGAATCCTTTTAGAATAAGGTCTAGAAATCAGCAATGGGAAAAGTCAGACAGATTCAAAGCTGCAGAAGATGTTCTCCCGTTGGCCTGGAAGGAGCAAACTGCCATATGGAAGGGACACAGAGAGGGAACACATGGCAAGAATGAGAGGGTAGTCTCTAGATGCTGAGAGCAGTCCCTGGTGAAGCGCTAGCAAAGAGATGTGTCCTGCCAACAACCAATGAGCTCAGAAGAGAACCTTGAGCCTCAGAGGATATGGCAGTCCTGGCTGACACCTTGCTTTCAGCCTGGTGAGACCCTGAACAGAGAACCCGTTACGCCATACCCATGCTTCCAGCCCACAGATGCTCTGAGATAATCAACGGGTATTGTTTAAAACCATTTATAGTCATTTGTTTTGAAACACTAGAAAACTAGTGACGAGGCTGCGAGAAAAAGCCAAAGAAGATATTTTGTTGCCACCTCTACCATGATTTATTCTATTTGCTCCTTCTTGTCAATCCCCCACCTCCACGCCTAGCAGAGCCTGGAGCAAAAAGCTGGAATGGCCTCACTATGATCAGGGTGTTTATAAATTATTGTATATTAAACGGTGGTACCTGTTCTAAAGAAAAAGGAGGCAGGGTAAGAAGGATAGGGAGCAGTGGGGCCCAGCTGGAACGGGTCTGGGGATGGATTACACTTCTATGTTGGTGAGACAGGGAAGGTCTTAATGATAATGTTTGTGTCCAGACCTAGAGGAAGCAAAGGAGCCAGGCATCGGAGGGAAAGGAGGTTCCAAGTGGAAGCATCTGCAGTGCAAATGCCCTGAGGAGACGTGCTGTGTATCGTGTAGAAGCTGGAGGGAGGGTGGCCTGGGCGTAGGATATGAGATCAGAGTTCAGACAGGGGCAGGTCGGCCTTTCACCTGGACTGAGAAGGGATGCTGGGTGAGGGTTCTGGCAGAAAAGAGATCAAGTCTGATTTACATTTTAGAAAGCTCCCTCTGGCTTTGGTGTGGAGAACAAACTGCAGAGCAGGAAGGCCCAAGCGGAGACCACCAGACAGGAAGTTCCTGAGTAATCAAGCGAGGGATGCTGGCGGCTCGAAGCACAGTGCTAGCAGACGAAAGGTGAGAAGGGACCAGATTTTAGGTGTGTTTTGAGTATCTGTGGCAGACAGAACCATGGTTACTTTTCAAAATTTCTGTTGATTCGTCCACGTGCCTTTGACAGTTCTGGGGGGCGGGGTGTTTCATGTGTCATGACAGCTGTAAGTTCCCTTCTGCTCCTGAGAAGTTGGGCAGGGCACCCCCACACACACCATGTTCCACCCACACAGGAGTCCCCTTCCCACATGCTGAGTTTATGTCAGAGATAGCTACAATATTGTTTTTCACTGGGCTCTTTCCATTTTAACTCAGAAAGGAGAAATAACAAATACGGAACCCCTCCGCGTGTGCCACACACCAGGCTAGCTTCTTCCCACGCGGCAAACATTTCGTCTTACTAACAGCCTCATACGATAGGTCTCATTGCCTCCATTTTAAAATTGAGGAAACTCGGGGTCCCTGGGTGGCTCACTTGGTGAAGCATCTGCCTTCGGCTCAGGTCATGATCCCGGGGTCCTGGGATCGAGCCCTGCATCAGGCGCCCTACTCAGCAGGAAACCTGCTTCTCCCTCTCCCTCTGCTGCTCCCCCTGCTTGTGTGCTCTCTCTCTCTGTGTCAAATAAATATATAAAATCTTTAAAAACAATAAAAATAAAATAAAATTGAAGAAAGTCAAATCGTAATAGTTAAGTGCTCATTCAAGATCAGTGTCAAAGCTGTAGTTCAAAACTTGGAATCCTGCCAAGCTTTACAGGTTGAAGAAGCCTTCCATGGTCCACTCCCATCTGCTAACAAATCAGTATATTGGTTTTGTTTAATAGATTTGTGCAACTTTAGTTTCTAAACCCATGATTCTTTCTCCAACATCGATGATTTTGTTCCCCAGTGGACATTTGGCAATGTCTTTGAGACAATGTCACAACTGGGGGGTGGGGGCAGAAAATCACTAGTGGCTGAAGTGAGTGGAGGCCAGGGATGCTACCAAACATCATACAAGGCATAGGAAAGTCCCTAGAACAAGGAATTATTCTACCCAAAACGTCAATAGTGCTGAGCTTGAAAAACCCTTTTCTAAACCATGGTTAGATGATTAGACTGTCATAGTAGAAGTAACATCAGTTGTATAATTTTTATGAATAAGCTTTTCACTAAGATGTTTTAAAAATGAGGAAGTTTCTGTAGTCAGAACCATTTCAGTGTGTTGTTTGGGGTAAAATTCATAGTGGTCCAAGGAAGTTTTATCCAGTATGTTCTATGGCACAATGCTCAATGCATGTAAGTTTTCAAGCATATAAAAAAAAAAAAGAAAATGTTAGAAACCTGGAGTAGAAAGTTTAGTGGCTTCAAAGTACAAAAGCTAAACTGCAAAAATTAAACTTAATGAATGTCCAAGTAAATGTCTACAAAGGTAACTGATTAACTTGGCACTTGCAATATAATTCAATTCTTATGTGGGCACACTCAAATTGTATTTATTGTGGGATGTTTTTGATGTGATTTTGCTGGATACACCAAAAGCAAGATTTTCTAGACTGTACAGAAGTCTGATGATAGCTCTGCAGTCATCACTTGAGAGAATGACATCAGGAAACAGGACAAGACTATACCTGAATGAAGTAAGGCGCTGAGTCATGCCAAGATTTGAAAACACACACACACACACACACACACACACACACACACACACACACACATTTCAGGCAGCAGAAATAGCAAACGCAAAAGCTATAGAGTGGAAATAAGCTTGGCATGCTGGATGTAAGCTGGTGTTGCTAGAATGGGGTAATTGGGACAGAATATGGAACCATGATGCTAGAAAGAGAGACGGAGCCTTTACATTTCAATGTGAACACAACGGGAAGCTACTGGAGAGTGTTAAGCTGTGATGTCCTAATGAGATTTATTTTATTTTTTTAAGCTAACTGGCCCTTCAGGAAGAACTGATATAAGGGATGTGTGGAAAAATTGCTAGCAGCTTACCCCAGGATCCATTCCTCCTTCCTCTTAGAAATCGAGCCCAAACTGAAGCCATGTGTATTGCCACGTGGAGTAAAAGACCGCATTTCCCGAGCTTCCTTTGCAGCTCCGTGGAGCATGTTTGGACTGAGTTGTGGCCAGTGCATAACATGTAAGGGGAAGTGTCAGGAGGACTTTTTAGGAAAGTACTGAAAGAGAGCTGATTCAGGTGGGACGGACCCATTTTTTTACCCTCCATCTCCCTTCCTTGGACCTGAACTGTGGACCAAACGGCTAAAGGTTCACCCTGAGAGGACTTTCAGGAATGAAAATGGTGTACCAGGATGAGGCCTCATACTGAGATTATGGAGCAGGAAGACAGAAACTCTGGTAAAAGGTAGGTCCCTGGTGACACTATAAGCTGCCAAAATAATGCTGCTAGAATAGTTACTTCCAAACTGATGTGAGAGAGAAATGGACTCGTCTTCTCTAGAGCATTGTTAATTTTTTAAATAGAATCGGAATCAATTCCAACCGACACAGGAGGCAGAAGTGGAAGGGAAAGAATAGTAAAGAAAATATTGCAGTGAAAGATGAAAGGTGGTGAGCAGTACAAGTGGTTAGAAGTGGAAGATTCCGAATTTACTTTGTAGGTGGTGTGAAGAGCATATACCAATTGAAAGATTGTGTCAGAGGCTGAGAGAGAAAACCCAATCAAGGATGACCTCTGTTTTTTTGGCATGAGCTAGAATGGTAATTGTCCTTTCCCGAAGTGGAGAAGACTGGAAAAGAAGCAGGATTATGGAGTATAAATCAAGATTCTATTTTGGACGGAAACATAGTAAAGTTGAGATACCCATTTAACACTCATGTGGTAAAGTTGAGAAGTCAGTTAGATATAATTAGATATGTAAGTCTTAAGCTCATGGAAGAGGTCTGAGCTGCAGAAATTAATGCATAAGTTCTCAATATATGAAAGGTATTAAAACCATGAATAAAACCATATAGAGTAAGTGTCAGTAGAATAAGGGCCAATGATTGAGCCCTAGGGTGCCCCAAACTTAGAGATCATGAAGAAGAGGAAGAACCAGTCTAGGATCTATAAAGATGAAGGCAATAAAGTAGTAGGAAAACCAGAGGCCATGTGAAGAAAATGTTCTAAAAGAGAAAACTCATCAAATCTTTAAATGTTGCTGAGAGGCTAAGATGATGACTGAAAATAGATCATTGATTTGGCAAGATGGTTTGATTAGAAAGAGAAGTGCCCAGTGAACTTTGTTTCCCCTTATGTCTCATTGGCTAAAATGAGGTCATATGCTCAGCCCTAAACCAATAATGATGAAATTCCTGGGCTTTGGGAAACATCTTCCCTGGAATCAATGGATCTCTGCTTTCAAAAAAATCAGGAATTGATAAGCAGAAAAGTGGGGGTGGGGGCACCTAGGTGGCTCAGTCGGTTAAGCATCCAATGCTGGATTTTGGTGCAGGGTTTTGAGATTGACCCCTGCCTCAGGATCCATGATGGGTATGGAGACTGCTTAAGATTCTCCCTCTTCCTGGGGCGCCTGGGTGGCACAGCGGTTAAGCGTCTGCCTTCGGCTCAGGGCGTGATCCCGGTGTTACGGGATCGAGCCCCACGTCAGGCTCCTCCACTATGAGCCTGCTTCTTCCTCTCCCGCTCCCCCTGCTTGTGTTCCCTCTCTCGCTGGCTGTCTCTATCTCTGTCAAATAAATAAATAAAATCTTTAAAAAAAAAAAAAAAGATTCTCCCTCTTCCTCTCCCTCTGCCCCTCCCCCTCCCCTTCCTCTGTCTCTCTCAAAGAAAGAAAGAGAGAGAGAGAGAGAGAGAGAAAAGGGGGGGGCAGGGAAATGGCTATTGGTTGGGCAATTAAGTGTCTGCCACAATACTTCTTATTTTTACAAAAAAAATCCAAACCTCATCACACTTAGAACTGGTACTATACTTGGCATGGGTAGTAAAATGATCTGGTACTATTTTTGCTGTTGCCATTGATCCTGTGCTGAGAGGGATTGTCAGGCATTTGTATACTTTTAATTACAAAATAATCACCCCCATCTTCAAAAAGTTTAATATGCCAGAGACTCCTAAATCTAGATAAAGATGCTGCCTAGTGAAAAAGGAATGGATTTTTTTTTTTCCTCCAAAATACTAGAGCCACCTGCTTGTCAACCTTGGAATAGTACAGAAAGTTTGGTCACACACATAAAAGCTAAAGTTATTACTGATCAAGTTTCAATGAAAATGATGTTAGAGATTTTTAAAAAGTGTGCCCAAAAGAATTCTTCACAGGAACCTTAAAATTCTGAGTCCCTCAGTTTCTTCTTCTCCGTTTTCATGGGAAAACCCTCTCACTTGCTTTATAAAGTTCCTTAAGCATTTCATTGTCATTTGTCTTTAAGACCAGGGTGGATTGTGAGAATTAGCCTCTCTCACTTCCTCTCACTCAGCTGCCATATATGGCAACTGTGTTTATGTGCTGGGAAGCAGGGAGTGCTGCCTTATTCCCGGAAATTGTGATCCTGTGGGACTAAGCCTGGCTTCATCTTCAAAATAATAATAATGAACCAAACATACAATACCTCTATCTTAGGACACCAAAAACCGAGGACACCAAAAACTGCTGGAGAAAACCAATAAGTAAATAAAGACCGAGTGGCCATCATGTGTGAGCCAAGCATGCCACAGGGTAACTAGCACTGAGTAGCTCCTCAGTAAATAGCTCAATGAACACAAGAGACTGCAAAGCATACAGAGGTGTCTTGCCCTTGGGACTCTAATAATCTAGTCTGAGGAGAAAGAGTTGACAGATAAGAAACATCTAAAGTCAGGGAGAGAATTTGGGCATGCCATTTGTTTCAGTTGGAGAGCGAACAGAATAGACTATTGATGGCAGTGAGTAAAGTGAAAATCTATCAAATTCCAAAGTGAGAAGAGGTATCAGGGATCCTCTGCTCCCACTCCCACATTTCACAGTGAAGTCAGTGAGGTGCACAGAAGTCTCGGACGCAGCAGACATCACTCACCAATTTAGTGACAGAGCTTACCCTGGTCCCCAGGTTGCCTTCCCCCACTGCATCACCTGGCTGTCTACACCCCCTTGCAATGCCAGTACATGCCCCCCTGTATTGAAGGATAATTTGTCAGGCGAGCAAGTATGAAAAGCCACAACCGACCACACCCCATACTCAACCTTGTCTTCTGGATTCATGCTTTCATTCACCCTTCACTCTTGACTGGAGGTCATTAAGAATGGTTACCTTGGAATAATAATCGCCTTAAGTGCATGACAGGTGCTGTTGTTTACCTTGCCAATAAATCATTCACCGCCATCCGCTTTCTTTTCTCTACTGAAATTCTCAGTTCTGTTCAGGTATCCAGGTGCCAAGCACTACACAGGAATCTGAGACCCTCCACAGCTTCTGGAGATGAACTGTGATTGGTCTAAGCCTGAGACAATTCTTGCCAGTGATTGGCTTAAGAGTGGGAAGGTGGCCTAATTCTGGCCAATAAGATGTGAGAAGGTTAGCTGGGGTTATTTCCAGGACAGCTTTCCTTGCTTGCTCTTTAAAAAGCAGTGGAAGAAATAGCTGCATCTCTTTTGCCTTTAGATGTTGTTCTGTGAGGGTGAGATGCCTAAACTTGCCTCAGCCGTACAGGGGCGATGAAGGGAGTCACACACATGCTGAGGCAATGGGAATGGGGAGGTAGCAAGAACCTGTGTCCTGAATGATGGGGGGGTGCCTGCATTGATCAAACCGGTAACTTCTGATCTCTAACTTCGAGTTATGTGATAAAATAAACACCCCTGTTGCTCTAGCCACCTTTAACTGGGCTTTCTGATCATTGAGACCAAAAGCATCCTAATTATTATTATAGGATATCATAGAGTAAGAACCCATCTTCGGAGTTTCCAATAATCCTGAAGAGGTTTCTTTTGTTTTCTAAAAACAACAACAAAGACGGCTGTCTTTAGAGTGATGTTTCCACTACGAAGCTTTTGCAGTTGCAAGGTCTCCCTGGTGGCATGATTCCACCATCCACCAACTCTTAACACTCTTGTTTCCAGAATGTCGATTATTTTTAATGTGGGATTTTGGCCTGAGCCAAACCTTGTTTATACAGTTAGGATTTAACTATGTCTTGTGACTGTTGGGTTTCTCCGATTTTTTACCGCCTGTTTCAAAAGGCTGGGGATACTTAGAAAAAAAAATAGACATTGGAGGAGGAAATAAATTCTCGGTTATCAGTCTTATGGCTACTAATATCTATTTCCCGCCAGATGGAGGAGATTTCAGGGTCTGCTAGGTTCATGATGTATACATTTGAAATTTATAAAATGTTTCCTTTGTTTTATCTGTTTGAATGAGGGCAGTAATGATATCCCTTCAGTGTATATAGTTATTAAGAGTCCTTTGCTTATATTAAGGGAGCTTATGGAAAGTTTCAGCCAAACACAAAACCACTTATTAGAACAAATAGAGCTTTTAAAAGAATACTATACTCTCATGAATAAACTAGTTTCTGATTGGCTAGAGTTGCAATTTAGCTTTTATCAGTAATTAAGGGCAAGCCATGGAGCAAACTCGTTAGTTGACACCAATTACAATTGGTAGACGAACTAATGAGTCCAAGAAAAAAAAGTTATTTATTTCTAAACTTTTGAAGCATAATTGTTGTGTAAATCGGATAGCGCGCAAATCTTTTCCATACGTGTAGGTTGGTAATTGAGAAATAAAATGGTTACCAAATGTACTCTTTGTCCAGTTTTGTTCTGCAGTCGATCTCTCTCTCGGGGCTCTTTAAAGTGTAAGGAAAAGGTGATGTCAACAGCAACGTACTCTGGGCAAACGGAGCCAGGATTA
Source organism: Ursus americanus (assembly GCF_024610735.1). Lineage (NCBI taxonomy): Eukaryota > Metazoa > Chordata > Mammalia > Carnivora > Ursidae > Ursus > Ursus americanus. The sequence goes on along the minus strand of NC_142138.1, from coordinate 39,549,565 downwards.
ATTAATAGAGATGAAAGGGAAACACTAGGCCTTTCTTAACCATTGCCTTACAGTCCCCACAGTTAGATACTTGCTGCTCTGCAGATGACCGAACACAGTGCTGAGGATGAGGGCCAGGGCCCAGAGACTGCCTCGCATTTAAAAACAAAACAAAACCGGAGAATGAGACTTGTCTCCATCTCATTTCCAGCATGCAGTCTTTAAAATGAGGAGCTCTCAAGAGCTTTTCCCTTTGAAGTTTAATATGTGGGGCTTTACATCAATATCACATTTAAACGTGTTAAACAAATTAGTCTCTGGTTACAAAAGTTTTGAGACATTTGCAAGTTGCTGTTTAACTAAATGTAATATGTGCCGGCAAAGTTGATCGCGTAGTTGTTCATTTAGAAGAATGCACATTTGGAATGATTAATAAACAAACCAGCCTCCCATTGCTTCAACCTCTGTGTTTATCTGAAGGCAATCTACTTTAAAAAGACATTAATATTCTTAGAATTATTATTAGAATAATTGCTTTTACTCCTCTCAGAACACACATTTTTTCTCATTTCCCTTCAGCATAGACAGCTTTTCACTCAGATATAAACTTCCCATTATTATTCCCCACCCCCAAAAAATGAAGAATAGGAATTATACACTTTTCACTAAGGAATAATTAATTTGTCTCAAGTATTAGAACAGAGAATTGTGGAGTGACTTTGAATGGTAGTCTCTGAGGAGTAGCATTGTTTGTTCTCTCCAGTCTTTAATGAGCTTTAGTAAATGGCCAGGAAAAATTACCTTCTTTCTGTAATATGAGAGAGGCGAAGAATGAAGGAAGCTATAGAATCCCTAAGAGAAAAGGGAACACACACACACACACACACACACACACACACACACACACACGCCCCTCCTTCACAATAGCACTCGAGCCTGTTAGGAGGACACAGTTCTCCTTTAGACTTATTTGAGGACAAGAGATCTGGTTACTAAGTGCATTAAAACAGAAGCATGTCCCTAATTTGTATTGATTATTGTTATAGTTACCACTGTTGAATCTGCTGGGGAAACCATCCATCCTATCATTCCATGGAGTTGGGTATTCGTTACACCCGCCATGTTAAATTTCTTTCCTCTTTAATGACTAGAAGAGAATTAGAATTGGAGCTTTAACAGAAATTAGCTGTAGAGGACCTGCCCCTCCTCCACAGGTCACTGAACTTCATAAGAAGAGCCCCCAGATTGTAAAGCTCCTATCGTCAAGGCAACTCCATCCGCCAAATGACTTCTATGAAGGGCCAAATCATTTTCCCCAAGTTGCCATAGGCTGCTGGGCTTGCCTTGACTTCAAGAAATGGATCTTTTCAGTCCTGAAGTTTCTCATGTCCAAGGGAGACTTTGTATTCATTTAAAGGTGGCCTGGAAGGTGGACCTCCCACGAGATACCCCAAACCAAAGAGAACTAAGCTTCTTCTCTCTTCCATCCTCTCAACCTTGTGCTGGGGCTTCCGGGGGACCATGAGCACCTCCTGAGTTCGGAACGAACCGAGAAATAGCACAAAGGGACAAGGCAGGAAAGGGTCCAAATATCACTCGCGGAATGCCAAGGCACGTCTGTGCCAATGTGGCTTTTATCTGTGGGCAAGTAAGCTAGCCGACAGCACAACGAGCCTCGCTTGCCACTGCGGCGGTGCAGGCCTCCGCAGCTCACGGGGATGCACCGCAGGAAGCAGGGCAGAACCGGGCCCAGGGAGGCTCGCTCCCAAGAGCAAGGGGCAGGCATGTCGGAGCTCTGCTTTCTCTTCTCGAGCATCTAGCATTCATTCCCGTGCCGGGCATGGAGCTCTGGCCACTGTGGGGCCCAGTCCCTGCCTACGGGCCCTGGATTGTGCTCTTCTGCCTTTCCTCAGCAATAGTTGCTGAGGCTTTATTCTAACAGGATCCTAAGCTGTCACTTTGACAAGTCTTAGAAACTGGTTCCCACTAAAGTGGAATGCCCCACGGAAGCTTAATACATTGTGTGCTGTCAATGAGGGGGGAAAAGAAAACAAAACAAGGGTTTTGGAGTCAGATACTTCCTACTAGTTTTGGACCCCTGGGCAATTTCCTTAACCTCTCTGAGTCTCAGCGTCTTCATCTATAAAATGGGGGTAATGCCATGGCGGGTGAAGACTCGGTAGTCAATGTGTTGGCACAATGCCCAACGCTCAGTAAATGGACCTGTCCTTACATTCATATTCAGATATGCGGAAATGATAACAACAATCATTTCTAATTGTATAATGCTTGCAGCTTACCACATCCTTTAGTGTAAATATTACACAAGAGCTATGAGGTCTGCAGGACTCTCATAATATCCATCCTATGGCAGGAATTCTCTGCTGCAGATGAGGGAACCCAAGCTCAGGAATTGACTTGTTTGAGGTTATTCACCTGGGAATTGATAGCATTCAGATGTGAATGTGAATGTGAATTTTCTGCCTCCCAATCCAACTTTCTCTCTACTCACCTGATTGGTTAATGACAGATTTTTTTTTAAGACTTTATTTGTCAGAAAGAGAGAGAGCACAAGCAGGGGCAGTGATAGGCAAAGGGAGAAGCAGGCTTCCCGTTGAGCAAAGAGCCCCATGCAGGACTCGATCCCAGGACCCTGGGATCATGACCTGAGCTGAAGGCAGCCACTTAACCCACTGAGCTACCCAGGTGTCCCTACAGTAGATTTTTTTTTTTTTAAGATTTTATTTATTTATTTGACAGAGATAGAGACAGCCAGCGAGAGAGGGAACACAAGCAGGGGGAGTGGGAGAGGAAGAAGCAGGCTCCCAGCGGAGGAGCCTGATGTGGGGCTCGATCCCAGAACGCCGGGATCACGCCCTGAGCCGAAGGCAGACGCTTAACCGCTGTGCCACCCAGGCGCCCCCCTACAGTAGATTTTCTAACACTGAAAACCTAGAGACAATACCCCGTAAATCAGAAGAGGCCAACGGGCAGCCCAGGGGCTTCATCCAGCTACCAGATGTGTTTTGTTTAGCTGACAGAGTTGCTTAAAATTTTGAATTTTTTGCTAACATTTAAAAATCGGGATATAACTTGTAAATATTTGGATTTGCAGCTTCTCTTAAAACAGTGAGGCCTAGCACTTACATGCCCACGTGGCTCTACCGCCTACTGACTCTGCGACCTTGAGGAAGCTACTCTTTGTAGGCCCTCACGTGTAAAATGCAGATAGTGGCCGCCCCTATCTCCCGGGTGGCTGAGAAGTAAATAAGATAACACACTCAAAATACTTAGAACAGTCCTTGGCACGCAGGTAGATCTCAACCAGCTCGAGGTGTTATTTTTATTCTATTTACTACTGTCAGCCAGCAAAATGGAGGCTGGGATTTTCTGAAGACCTGCAGACTGTTCTTCTATTTGAAGAAATACAAGATGGAAGTGTTTTAGTACGACATACAAAGCCAAAGTTGGTTCTCACGCAGAAAGTACAGCTTAACCCGGCATTAATGCCTGAGCCGTTCCAGCTGAGGTTCTGAAGAAAAGATTTGTCATGTCTCCCATTATGATATTTAAAGCAAACAAGGGGGGAAAACTAACTTTGGAGTTGGCGTTTTTGTATGGCTTTGCAAGGAAAGAAAGAATGAGGAAAGAAAGGGAGGGGAGGAGGAAGGAAGAGAAAAAGAACTTTGTGTGGTTTTGTTTCACCTACAGAAGGAAGGAAGGAAGGGAGGAAGGGAGGGAGGAAGGGAGGGAGGGAAGGGAGGGAGGGAGGGAGGAAGGAAGGAAGGGAGGAAGGGAGGGAGGAAGGGAGGGAAGGAAGGGAGGGAGGGAAGGGAGGGAGGAAGGAGGGAAGGAAGGGAGGGAGGGAAGGGAGGGAGGAAGGAGGGAAGGGAGGAGGAAGGGGAGGGAAGGCAAGAAGGGAGAGGAGAAGGGAGGGGGGAAAGAAAGGGAGAGAAGGGAAAGAAAAGAAAGGCCGAGAAGGTTGTTCTGAATACGGGGCAAGGTGACTTAGCCATGCTGCCAGAATACTTTAGAGGCACTAGTGCCCTCTGGTAGCAACTTGCATTTTGCTTTGTTTTGTTTTCAAAAACTTCAAAGTTTCTCCAGGCTTCATCTTCAATTAGAACAAATGTCAGTAACATGCTTGAAGAAAATTTGTTTAGAGATGTGTGTATGCTTGAAAATTGCACATTACACATGCCCCATGCATGATTTTCCACTAAATTTTTAACGATGAGCGGAGGTACATGGTTCCAGATAGATGAGTGAATGTGAATGTATATATCTGGTGCTTTGCACGTTGACATAAACACAGCTGCTTTTATACAGTTGAGAACATTTGTGTTTATTTGAATGTGTGACGGGGAGGCCATCAAAATGAACACGCTCGTTGTGTTTATCTGAGTCTCACATTGCTCCTGAGAATACACGCCGCGTTTGAACACGCAGTCAAACACCAGCTTCTCCAAAAGGCAAATCAAACCCCAAAAGGCAATTCAGTGCAAAACCCCATTAATGCTGCATTAGAGTTGAAATTCCATTCCCATGAAAGCCAGAGAATTTGGAGTTAAAGGTTTTCAACAGCAATCTTATTTCTACTAGCTGGAGAGAACTACAGTTTCTTTCCACTACTTTATCACAGTACATAAAATTTGTATTTAGTAATACAAAAAAGAAGGAAGGAAGGAAGGAAGGAAGGAAAGAGAGAAAGAAAGAAAGAAAGAAAGAAAGAAAGAAAGAAAGAAAGAAAGAAAGAAAGAAAGAAAGAAAAGAAAGAAAAAAGAAAAAGAGGGAGGGGGAGAGAGAGAGGGAGGGATAGAGAGAGATAGGGAGGGAGGGAGGAGGGAAGGAAGAGAGGAGAGAAGGAAGGAAGGAAGGAAGGAAGGAAGGAAGGAAGGAAGGAAGGAAGGGAGGAAGGGAGGGGGAGGAAAGGGAGGGGGAGGAAAGGGAGGGGGAGAAAAGGGAGGAAGGGGGGAGGAAAGGGAGGAAGGGGGGGAGGGAAGGGGGGAGGTGGAGGGAAGGGAGGAGGGAAGGGGGAGGGAAGGCAAAAAGGGAGAGGGGAAGGGAAGGGAGGAAGGGAGGGGGGAGGGAAGGGAGGGAGGAAAGCACAAATCCCAACCATGGTACTAAAGTATCAAAAATGCTAGCAGGGAAGTATATGCAATATTCTATTCTAACATCAAGATAACATCTAGAGCACCTAAGCCTTGTTGCTTCCTATCTGGGGGATGCTGCTGATGCGTGGATGAAGTGAGGATCCACTGTCAGCGGAACTTGGGTTTGCAGATTTCAGTGGTAGTTATGGTGATGGCAATGATTTGAATGCACACTTTTGTCTCCCTTTTACTAGCACGGGGATGCCATTAAAAAAAACAACAACAACAGGTAAGTAAAGATGTGGCCCATGAGTAGAGGCACTTACGTTAGGTATGCCTACTTTAGTCCTTAAACAGGGGTGAGTGCAAAACACAGCAACCCAGGATACACAACCTTCTGCATGCTTCAAGAACAACAGCATTAAAATTCAACCTTGACACTTTGAAGCAACGCAACCTGCTACATTTGCCCCGTTTTCAACCATTGCTCTAGTTAAAGGTGAAGTCCCCCCCCCCGTAATTCTTCATGCCCCATATGCCACAATTTGGAAGGAGTATTTGGATTGTCATGAACTGAGGCATCTGCCATTAGAATCTTCAATATTAGATTTGCATAGCTCATTACCTGTGGTTTTCTTTGGAAAAAAAAATTATAAAAAGCAAATAAATAAACAGAATGGAGGAAAGGGGTATACAGAGTAAGATGAGATTCCTTTGGAAATTAAATAGCAGATGCAGGTGATTGAATAACAAGAGCAAGTATGTGTTTCTGTTTAGTTTATGAAAGCAGACAAGATTACAGCCAATGGTGGTTTGGCTAGAGAGTAGGAATTTTATTGTACGGTATTAATTAAAACTGGAAGGAGTGGGGTACCAGGAGGAGGTGGGTCCATGTTTCCATGGAGTCACAGAACACTAGGGTTTGGCCACCAGGCAAGACCTGAAATCTGTGAAAAACTTCCAAAATAAAAGACATTAAAAAAATCTTTAAACTTGTTGTCATTACAGAACATGCTAGAATAACATAATGTCTCCACTGGTTCCCCATTAGAACAATTACAAAATTCAAAATGGCATAACTTTTTAAATTAGATAAAATCAGATTGATTGAGACCAGAAGCAACATTTATTTTTCTTTTCCACTGTCATTGACTGTAACTATGTCTTTATTTTCTACTAGGATGCATTTTTGTCTACCTAAAATATTATTACTACATTGCAGTTTGTTACTCCATTAGTTTTAACACTTTTTAAAAAATGTTTCAGAAATGACAAATGGAAAAGAGGAGAAGAGTTGCATTTTAAATCAAGCAATTTTCTGAGTTTTATGTGGAAAACAAGCAAGACTATCTCAAACCTCCTCTTTGATGAGGCCCCAAATATACAAAGGGATCAAACTCCATATAGACAAAAGGATTTTTTTCCCTGACTTTGGAGTGATATCTTGTTACACTAATGGTTCTTGACAGCTACCATAGACCCTTCATTTACAGTCTTCAGAACTAGGGACCCTAGACTCTGCCATTTTAAAGCTCCATGTCTCCCAATCAGAAACATGCAAAGTTTGCCTCTTAGAAGGAGACATGGACCACAGTAAGAGAAAATAGAACCCTTTAAGTGGAAAGGGAAGTCAAAAAACAGTATATTTGATATGATCTCATTTTCTTTCTTAAAACAATATCTGTGTGTGTGTGTGTGTGTGTGTGTGTGTGTGTGTGTGTGTGTGTATGTATCAGAAAGGGTATAAACCAAAGTGTTAATGGGGACCCGTATTTTCATTAACTATATTTAACTCTTTTCTATAATAAAACACAAATTATGCTTATAATATAAAAATATTTTTAAATGTTTTTCAAATGTGGAGATTTTCAAAGTTAGTGACATGACACCATTCAGTTTCACTTCTGAAAAAAATTTAGTCAGGGATACAGCTCACTGATCCTAAAGGTTCTTAAACAGCATATAAAATAAAAATCTCTTTCAGATCACTACTGTTTGAATTCCTGTTTCAGAGACAGGAAGATAGGACAAGTGAGACTCCCAGTGGGGCCCTCCTTGGTGTCTCACGATAGTCAATGAAGGAGGCCATGTGCAACCCTGCAGATATCGTGTCCTTTCTTCTATTTAGAGGAAGATCTGCAGGGCATCCTATCATTTGTCAAAGTTGTGCTAATCCTCCCAATAGCCCAGCAAGGGCGATACCACTGTTAGCCTCCGTGGCAGAGATGTGGACATAGAAGAAGCTCAGAGGAGAATGATTTGACCATGGCCTTATGGCTGGAATGTGGCCAACCTGGACTTGACTGGAGTTCTGATTCTGGGCCTAGAGTTCATCCTTCTGCCTAAGTGAGATAACACAGGTGACACGATAGGGTATTTCAGGAGGAGCCACTGACTGGATCAGGATGGCATGTGAGTAACGCTCACCCCACCACCCACCCTCTTGAGTCAGAATGTCTGAATCAGAATCTTGGTTTCACCACTCATTAACTAGGTAAACTTAGGCAAGCTATTTATACTTTTTCTGCCTCAGTTTCTGCATCACTTAGGCAAGCTCTTTATACTTTTTCTGCCTCCGTTTCTGCATCTGTAAAATGGGGATGGTAAAGCTCTATCTTATAGGGTTGTTTTAAGGATTAAGTAGGCTAAAATACATGAAACACTAGAACAGTTTCTAGTTCCTGGTAAATACTGAATAACTCTTGATTATTATCCTCATTATTATTATCATTATTATTATCATCAACATAAGAGGATAATCTGTATCACTTACCTTAAATAAAAGAAATGTATTGATAAATAAAAATAAAAACATGTCTTTACATTATTGCTATATACTGTTGTCAATTAAAGACTCTGACAATGAGACCTACTCTCTGTTAAAAAAAGAGACTAATTAAAACCACAGTGAGATATCACCTCACATCAGTCAGAATGGCTAGAATCAAAAGACAAGAAATAACAAGTGTTGGCGAGGATGTGGAGAGAAGGGAACCCTTGTGCACTGTTGGTGGGAATGTAAATTGCTGCAGCCATTTTGGGAAACAGTATGGAGATTCCTCAAAAAATTAAGAATAGAAATGCGATGCAATCCAATAACTCTGTTACTGGGTATTTACCCAAAGGAAACAAAAAGGACTAATTTGAAAAGATACAGGCACCCCTGTATTTATAGCAGCATTATTTACAATAATCAAGTTATGGAAGCCACCAAAGTGTCCATCGATAGATGAATGGATAAAGAGGATGTGGTATACACACACACACACACACACACACACACACACACATACACACACACATAGAGGAATATTACACGGCCATTAAAAAAATGAGAGAATGAGATCTCACCATTTGCAACAACATGGGTGGACCTAGAAGGTATTACGCTAAGTGAAATAAGCCAGACAGAGAAAGACAAATACCATATGATTTCACTTATATGTGGAATCTTAAAAACAAATGAACAAACAAAAAACAGACTCATAAATAGAGAGAAGAAACTGGTGGCTGCCAGAGAGAGGTGGGTGGGGGGATGGGTAAATAGGTGAAGCAGATGAAGAAGTACAGACCTCCAGTTGTAAAATGAATAAGTCACGGAGATGAAAAGTGCAGCATAGGAAATATGGTCAACAATATTCTAACGTTGTACGCTGACAGATGGTGACTACACTTTCCGTGGTGAGCACTGAGAGATGTATAGAATTGTTGAATCACTATGTTGTGCACTTGAAACTAATACACCATTGCATGTCAACTATACTTCAATAATGTGTTTTCTTAAAAATAAGTTATTAAAAGGTGTTAAAGACACAGTATCAATTTAGACAGTCTGCTGAATTAATTAGAAGGATTGAAAGAGAATTTAAAAAGAATAATTTTCTCACTAAATGAAGCAATATACCTTGATACCTGTGTCCACGAACCACCCCAGATCACCTTAAATATACTGTCCCTCCCTTAGGACACACTGATAGGCAGCCCTATAATATGGAAACTGAACTAACCAGACAATGTGTGGGGTGTCTCAAGGACAGAGGTACTAAGTTGGTTAGGCAGAAGGGTCTCACCCTTCTGGTTTAAGGGGTTACAGTATGCAGGCGTGTGGGTAAGATGTTACATTCTGCAGCAGTGTGGCAAGGTGTGGTGCCCAGGGACGGCAAGCCCCTCCCTCGCCTTGGATGCTCTCTCTGCTTCTCACAGGGCTTCTGGGCCCAGGGCTAATGCCCAGGACGAGGGGAGCTGCCCCCCTGCTCTGCACTGAGAACAAACTCACTTTGTCTCTCTGGCCTCCTTGTTATTGCCCCCTGTGCATTGGGTCAACCTTTGTAGCAATATGGCAGTAAGCCCCCAGCCTGGCTGCGAAGGGAGGAAAGACTGAGCCAGCTGTAGTCTGAGGCTCCTCGGACCTGGACAGATTAGAGGGGTCAGCCTTCCGTGTGGTCCAGCCCAGCATTCCAGATTTCTCGGGCTAATAGAAATCACAGCACTAGCTCATAATGAAACGAAACTTCCCATCCCATTTCCTCTTCCCTCTCTCACACACGCCTGCGCTCGTGCGCTCTCTCTCTCTCTCTCTCTCTCTCTCTCTCTCTCTCTCTCTCTCCTCAGAGTGTGGCTGAGTGGCCAACCAGGAAGATGCCCAGGGTCCCTGGATACAATATCATACAGTACCAGCCCATTCTCACCACAGCTTCAAACAATACCACTGGAACTTCGGGGGGTCTGGGGAGTGGGTGGGTAGCCCCCAGACCTGTCTCTGACAACGGGAACATCCGGTTGCTGTAGGAAACACTTGCGGCAGACCACACTCCTGTGGGGTGGCTACATTCCAGAGTGCAAGCTTTTCATGGGATTTGGGGGGAAGGCGTCCTGAGAACCCAAGTGTGGTGGACATTTTCCTCTGACTGCCCACTCTGTGACTCGTGGGAGCACAGTCAAAGTGAGGACAGAGAAGAGTCTGGAAGAACACTGGGCCTAGCCATGTGCCTGGCCGGTACCTGTCAGCATTAGAGCGGCCTCTTTGAAAGTCTTTGTCAGTGACAAGAAACCAATCCAGGCTTTTAAAACACTTTACAGAACTTTTTTTCTTTCAAAATGAAAATAGCTTTATTGAGTACCATGGAAATGATACATATTTCTACAATCTAGAATATGTACTAAGAATGTCAATTAAAGTATTGGCACTGCTTTTAGCCCACACATCCGGGCATATATGAAACTGATGTGTCTCTGTTGATTTAAAATATGTCCATGCCCGGGTCCCTGGGTGGCTCATTTGGGTAAGCATCCAACTCTTGGATTTGGCTCAGGTCATGATCTCACGGATCATGAAATCAAGCCCCACATTGGGCTCTGTGCTGAGCGGGGAGTCTGCTTGAGTTCTCTCCCTCTGACCCTCCCCCCCTTCATTCTCTCTCTTTCAAATAAATACATAAATCTTTAAAAAAAATATGTTCTTCCCATTCTATTGTCTTTAGCGTGAAAGCCCAAGCCACTGCCATGACTTCCCTTCAGCCTTGCCTCTGCCCTCCCCACTGTGAAGAACTGAAGCCAGAAGGAGTTCGTTCCCTTCAAAGCAGCATCCGGGGGTGGGGGCACTTCTCCATTTCCTGGTGTGCACTGGGTTGGTCCTTCCTCTCGGGCCTCCTTTCCCGAGGTTGACAAGTCCTCCCCCGGCCCCCCTGCTTGGCTGGGCAGGCAAGGGAATCCTACTACCCAAAGAAGCCCCTCTTCTGGAAGAATCCACAGCCAGAGGACTCTACCTTCAGAGGATTCTTCTACCAGACCTGTCACCAGTGATTCTAGAAAGCTCCCTCTCTGTATTTCCCTTCGAACCTCTTCGCTCCACCTGTGCTGAAGCCAGGCCCAGTCCTTAGAAAGGCAGGAAGGCTGAGGCTGCTTGAGGCAGCTTTGTGTCACTCCAGGGACTTGGATGGCCACTCACACCCAACACTGTCTCTCTGCTTCTCCGTGTTAACTTCCAGGCCAACAAACACGTGAAGGCAGGAGCTGCCACCTTACACACTGTCCACATTTCCACTAGGAGCTTCACTCCAAGATGAGCAAACAGAGCACCTCAAACTCTGGCTCCCCAGATGGAACCCGATCAGTGTCCCTACTTTAGCACAGGGGTGCTATTAAAAAAACACTCCTGGGGCTATGTGCCCAGTGTCTATCTCCCCTCCACCTTTTGTTATCCAACTGGTAGACTCAGGCACCATGAGAAACCACATCTCTGAAGTTAGAAAATCTAATTTGTGCTCCTGTTGTTAAATGGTGGTAACTTGTAACCACTGAATTGGAACTCATTAAAAGGGCAGCATTAAGGAGTTGCTGCTGCATTTGAAATCCATTTCTAGGGGGAGTCTGAGTGCCATCAGGGACCTTCTCATGGGGTCACTGAAGTCACTACCTTTACAAAACAAAGTCTTCTCTACAACACCTCAAGGTCCCTGCCTGCTTTCTTTCAGGTATTTCACAGAGGATTATATAAGCTCCAATAACTCAATTAATTAAGAGTAAAATGAAGACGGTGACTTCATATTTCGTTGGTCAGTGAAAATTTTAACATTCTCATAACCCTTTTCACTCTCTCTTCTTGTCGTGAATGCTAATAGAAAAATCCTTTTTAAAACAGTATTTTGTTAGCGGGGGATGTGCAGACAACTCCGCAGTATCTTCCCACAGATCACTGCTCACATCATTCAGATGTTGAAAATTTTAAATGAAATCAATACTGGCCTATTCACGTCAACAGCACTATCCCTGGCAATGTAAAAATATATAGAGAAATTGCAACCCCAGCGACTTACCCCGCTCTCTTTTCATTACAGGTCGTCAATTAAATTATTTCTACGATATTGTATCCGTTCACAGAATGTTACGCAATATTCATGCACATTACTTCAGCTACACAGAATTCTTGGGAAATAAATGAGGGCGGGCAGGAGAACTTCAGAGGTCTAGTAAAAGAGGAAGGCATTTACAATAAGTCCAGTCACAATTGCCCCCAAGACGATGCTTTTATTATCACTTAGGAAATAGCAATGTCTTCATTCTTGCAGTTCCAAATTATTCCATACTCTAGGAAGGAGCATTCCCGGGGAGATTTCTTGGAAGAGTTCACGATGCGGGTCTGGGGGAACTTCACACTTGGCACTTGAGAGTCAAGTCTGCCTCTTTTGCGATGGACCGTGCTGACGGGCCCTGCCTTTGGAGAAGCCGGCCGTGTCACTCATTCCCTGGATTCAGTAGCTGCAGCTGGCTTGAGAACCGGAGTCCATTACCAGTCCAGTCCTTGGTCTTCACTGATGACTCCCCAGGAGTTTCTGCAGCTCCAATTGCCCCTGGCACCAAGCGGGGGAAAGCAGCAGACTGTGCCGCGGCTGAGCCCTGGAATCCGTGATCCAGCCAAGATGCATCTCGGCAGGAGGATACACAGATTGAATCAATAATTTCAATCACTGCCTATCCCTGATAGGCACCAGGGAGGGCAGAGGAGCATGGGGGAAGGGAAAGTCCACAAGCCCAGAGCAGGGAGCTAAGCCCAGAGAGCGAAGAAAGAAGAATTACCTACATAAGAAGATGAGGGTCAGAAAGAAGAAAAAATGGGCTGAATTCGCTAAGTGCCTAGGAATTGTCCTCACCCAAAGAGCCAAACTGCCAACAACCTGGGCTCTGCAGGCCTTCTCCTCCTCCTATGCAGCATGGAATTGTCAGCCTTTTGGTCTGAGGATGGTGACGACTATGGCTGGGAAGCGGCCGGACCTTCCTCACAAAGCCCACTGCTCCCTGTGCTTCTGGCTTATGGGGCGCTGGACACGAGCCACGAGGCACCAGGTGGAAGCCCAACTCTGGTACCATCTCAGCTCTGTGGCCGTAGCCATGTGGCTAAGTCTTTAGGCCTCACCCATTACCACCTGGGGTCAGACCTTCCCAGGACTAATAACACTGGTGAGTTCTAGCAGACCAGGGTCATGGCCTGCCTGCTCCTCATCACTGTCCCTCTGACTGGTCTGGCACTTTCCTCAGTGGATCCCAGGCACAGATGTTGAAAACACCTGGGGCCACCTCTTTAATAAGACTGGCTGTCTTTTACCATCCAGGATCCTCTATCGGCCTCCTAAGAACTGCATGGGACATGATTATTTATGTCCCCATTTTATAGACAAGGAAAGCGAGGTACAGGGGAGTTAACTAACTGTGCAGGGTCACTGAGCTAGTCCCTAGCAGAACCCACATCGAAAGCTGGTCCTGTGTGGCCCCAAAGTCAGATCTTTCAGCAGCCACAGTACGCTGCCTCTCTCCTTGTCCTTTAACAGAAGCAACACCATGGGGATGAAGTCTCTTCTTTTGCAGGGTGGCCTTCAACCACTAGCCAGAAAATCCAATAGGGGACTTCTCTGAGTTTACTTCAGGCACAATTGGGAAGCAGAGGGACCCCCGGGACACACCTCCCCCCTCCCCGCCCCCATCTTCTCCATCCTCCATTCTCTTATGCTTAAGACTCAGCTTCATTCCAGGCCTCCATGTCCTGGCCCTCTGTGCTGACACGGTCCCCTCCTCACACACCACCCACATGCCCGCCTCCGGTCAAAAGCTGCTCCTTCAGGTCCCAAACCTCTGGGCCTAGCTCTCTGCTACAAGGCTTGCAAACAAGGCGTGCCTCGGGAAACTGGGTTAATGTATAGAGCCTTTGGCCGTGTATCCCAAGTTTCCATCAATTTAGAACTTGGGAAGATGACGCTTTGAATCAAAAATTGTAGGTCAGAAGCTCTGGACCTCAGGGGAGGTCATGTGAAAGAGTCCTGGGAGAGATGCAAGTCTGGTACACCCGCCAATGTCCGGGTCAACGGCAGAGGACTACTCCAATCACACCCAGGACTCGCTGCCCAGCCCCAGCACGCTGCAGCAAAGGACACACACCGAGGAAGGAAGCCCCCATCCAGGAGGGCTGTCGGGGGTCTGAGCAGCAGAGAGCAGAGGGTGGGGACACATGAAGGGAGAGCTGGCCTGCCTCCATTTCTAAACTGCCACGGTGGGAGGGACCCCCAGCCTTCCGGAGAGAGACACCTGGGCACGCAGCACAAAGTTAACGGAGCCCACGGTTCTGCCACATTGTTTTTGAATTCAATTCACCAAAAAATGTTTAAGAATTTGTGTACGTGAAGTCCTGGTCTTGCATCTGGAGACAGAGAGATGAAGAACACATAGTCTCTGACCCTAAGAACCTCGAAGTCTAACGGAGAGTCCGACACCCACAGACGTAAGCAGGAGGCAAAGCAAGTGGTGATTAGTGCTCAGTAGAGATCTGTACACTGAGTGCCGGGGAGGCTCAGCGGCCCACCCATTAGCCATCCCTCCATCCACGGCAAGAACCTGCCGCCAAGGGACCCGACCCGGCTTTGAGAATAATAGATACGGAAGCCTTGTCACTCTCTGAACACTTCAGACGTACCCACATCTTGACATGCATCACCCCAGAAAATCATCACAGCCCTGTGAAGAGGGAGGGACCCCACCTTTACACCTGAGGAAGGCGAGCCTCCGAGTAGGAGCTGCTGACCTATGGAGCCGCACAGGCTGGCACCAAACCCAAGCCTATCTGCCTCCGGAGCCGAGCAGAGCCTCACAGGCTGGGAGAACAGCTGGAGAAGAGGCCCCGCAGCTGGAAAGTGCCCAGTGGGTTTGGAGAGAGGACATGAGTGCGCCTCTGCTGTGGCTAAGTTCCTGGTGGGATGGGGAGGAGGGAGTGAGGAGAGGGTGACACAGGGTCACCAGTCACCCGGGGGAACAGCAGCGACTCTGCAGCCCACTGCTTGCGCTTCTGACTCCCTTCCAGCATGGAACCTCAAGTAAGTTGTTTACCCTCTCTATGCCTCAGTTTCCTCATCTATAAAACGGGGATACAATAAACAGCACCCCTCTGACAGACTTGTTAAGAGAATAAACGTGCTAACATACATATTATCGCAGGAAAGTGCTGGGAGCATAGTAAGTGCTGTGTGAGTCTGTGGCTGCTGCTATTGTTGTTGCTGTTATTATTACTAAAAGAGGCAGTGTAGGAGTGCTTGGGTGGTTCAGTCGGTTGAGCATCTGACTCTTGATTTGGGCTTAGGTCATGATCTCGGGGTTCTGGGATCAAGTCCCACATCAGGCTCTGCACTCAGCAAGGAGTCTGCTTGAGATGCTCTCTTCCTCTCCCTCTGCCCCTCCCCCCCACTCATGTGTGCACTCTCTCTCCCTCTCTCTAAAATAAACAAATAAATCTTTTTAAAAAGAGAGAGAGAGTGTGTAGATTCTCTCAGAGTACGCATTTTGGAGCCAGATGGGACTGTTTCCAAAACTCCAGCTCTGACACTTGGTGACTGTGTAACCTTGGTCGAGTCATATTACATTTCTGTGCCTCGGTTTGCTCATCTATAACATGGGGACAACAGTGCCTATCTCACGCAGTTATTATAAGACCTTAAGGAGACGCCATTTGCAAAAACAGGAAGTCTGGCTCCGCATATGAAGTCATTTCCTAAATCGTATTCTTATCCCTACACTGCTGGCTTGCTGGTGAGAGGCTACAAAGTTTCTTCGCAATAGTTGTGCAAGCATCCTCATGGGAAAGTCAATAAAAAGTTCAGCAAAAGAACTGTAAATTCTTAATTGTGGGGGATTAATAAGGCTTTATTATGGTAAATTTACCTCACACATGATTTAATAGGTCAGAACTACGTTTTGTAATTAAAAACCTAAGAAATCATGCACACTGAGGCTTATAACACACAAATTTTAGTCTGAGACAACGAACTCAGGAAACCATAAAAGACAAAGCAGTGTATATAAATCATGGCTTGGGAAGAGGCAAGGTTTTAGGGGGCAGGCAGATCTATCTGGGGACACATATCAGGCCCCTCAATATAGGCTCTCAACCCTTCAACATTTGGACTGTTTGGCCATCCCCATTTTGCAGATGATGGACCCAAGGCAAAAGGAAAACAAACATAAAATAGTGGCTCACCCATGCTGACACCCTGGCTCAGTTTCCAGTTTGGTGCCCAACCTCTTGCTTTCCTACCCACAGTCACTTGAGCAAAGCCTTGAAAACAGATGCTAACCCCATGTGACTGCCCTTGAACCTGCGGTGCTGGCATTAATTTGTATTAGAGCTATGGGTTCTTTCTGCTTGCGTGGTAAGAAAGGAAAAACCGTGGTGAAGTACTAGAAGATTCTCAAGGTAACACAGAGCAGCTTTCAATTTGAAGACAACACTGTATAGTAGTTAAGTAGACACGCAGACCCGGGTGGAGGCCGATCCACTGCTGGGCGGGACCTGGAGCAAATCCCCTCAGCTCGCAGAGCTACTGTGCAGAAGTTGCTTCTTTCATAAAATGAAAATAATAGTTCCCATCTCTCAGGAGTGTCTTGAGGATACTGTAAAGCACCATGCCTGGCACACAGTAAACACTTAATTTTTTTTTTAAGATTTTATTTATTTATTTGACAGAGACAGCCAGTGAGAGAGGGAACACAAGCAGAGGTAGTGGGAGAGGAAGAAGCAGGCTCCCAGCGGAAGAGCCTGATGTGGGGCTCGATCCCGGAACGCTGGGATCACGCCCTGAGCCGAAGGCAGACGCTTAACAACTGTGCCACCCAGGTGCCCCAACACTTAATTTTTTTTAAAGATTTATTTATTTTAGACGGAACATGAGCATAAGTCGGGGGAGGGGCAGGGGGAGAGAGAGAATCTCAAGCAGGCTCCTTGCTGAGTGTGGAGCCTGACGCAGGGCTCAATCTCAGGACCCTGAGATCATGACCTGTGCTGAGATCAAGATTCAGGCGCTTAACTGATTGAGCCACCTAGGTGCCCCAACGGGCACTTAATATTTATTATTATTATCACTTCATTTAGGCAAAAGGGTCAGGAGAAAGGGGGGATGGGGAAGGGGGAACCCTAAAGCCTACATCACTCTTGTTCAGAATCACAGAGATATTTCCTTTCCTGAAAAAGAGATGCCCTCCTCAGTTAGAAAACAATAATTTAAAAATTCAGTGAGTTACCTAATAAGATTTGCTCTTTGGTATGAAGGTTGAAATTTCGCTTAATGTCATGCCTGGCATTTCTCTTCAAAGTTAAGTAAATTGGGAAAGTTTGTGTCAAAGATATTTTGAAAAGAAAAATAAAGCAAGGGGTTAATTGATTGGAAAGCTTTGGTACTAAAACACCTACAAGTTGAATTTCTAGTTGTTTCCGTTTTAAATCACATTTAGAAGCAAATATTTATGTATGTACATATACATTTTAGATATATTTATATATCTGGGCTGATGTCATGGAGTTTAAAGTCCTTTGTTCATATGTGAACAAGAAGAGAAATGCTCTCACACTGTGACTGCTCTGGGGCCAGGGGCATGAGGCCCCCATGAGACCTTGGGCTGTTCCCCTTGATTTCAGCCCTGGGAACAACCATCTCTAGTGGCAGGGGGAAAAATAGGTCTCCATTTGTTTGACAAGGTTTCTAGCTGGGGTGTCATCACCTATCACTCACTGGAGCATTGCTGTCTCTCCTCCCCCGCCTCTCCCACCCCTCCTCCTGGTCCCCAGAAGAAGAGCTGGAGACCAGCCCCAGTTCGCAGTGGTCTTCCATTCCCTGCTCTCCTGCTCTGATCTGCGGTCCTGCCTGCCAGCAGGAGGGCAGTTGGTTCCCTGCCTCTGCTTCTTGTTTTCCTATGGAAGGTGTCCCGCCCTCACCTTCTGCTCTGGTTTCTGGGTGGTGAGGAGTGGACCGTCCAGTTCATCATTGGGAAGACAGCCCTTCTTTGCATTGCTGGTAGCACACATTGTAATAGTTAGAACTTTCATTCTAAGAGAAACAGATATTTTTTACCTCTTGGGTGTTCTGCAAACGGTTACATGAGACCGGCCCAAATGGGCTTCAGTCATGGCCTCAGTTTGGGGGTCTACCACCCAGGAGTTAATAAAATCAGATTAATTAATAAGCTGGGAGACTCAGAAGACTAAAACTTATAAATAGGAAAAAAAATAAAAGAATTTGGGGCTGAATGTGCTTCCTACAGCAGTGTCCTTGCTAAATAAATGCTAGTCTCATCTATTTTTCCTCGCGAAGAGGGGGGAAATGTTTTCAATAAAAGAGTGAGAAGGGAGTCCTTGTCAATAGGACCATCCACAAGAAGGTGTGCGCACTGAATGCTTCTATTTAAAATTCAGTCCTGAATACCACACAGGTGTTTCTTCCAGAGTTGATGGTCTCCTGTCCGCCCCCACCTCCAACCCCATAACGTGGGCCCTGCCTGGCCTTCAGCATTCCCTTGGGTTGGGACTGCAATCTGGCTACTTTTGGGCATCACCATAATTATGTTGGTCAAGGCCTGTGTTCTTGACAAAGAAAACATTCCTCTAACTCAACCTGAGTAATCCTTAATGAGTCCTTGTATCTTGTGATAAATTTCATAATTATTCAGCCCCTACCACTAACACCGAAATTCATCAGTCAAAGCAAATTAGCCGAGATTCATTAGAATAAGACATCTAGTAGGCACATGTACTTTATTAGCCTCTTACACCAATAGTTTTAATTAGGTACATATTTCACAGCTCTCGAGCTACTCCAGTGAAGGGCTGCCTTTATCTCTTTTATTTACAGTAACAAGCTATCAAACAAACACCACCATAATTAAACTTGGATATAAAAAAACTTGTTTTATTAATGGCAGCCTATTCGAGCCTTGGATTTCTGAAACCTGCACTAGACAGATATTTTTATTAATTAAATAAATACTATTCAATTAAACTGAAAAGATGAGGTGATGCGCGAGGGGGCCACGGGCTTGAGTTAAGAGTGAAATTCTCATCTTCCTTGCTTGCTCATGGTTTCCTCTATCTCACCTTCAGCCAGGGGAAAAAAACATCCCTTCATCAGATATTTTAGTGATGAGAAAAGTGATTAAAATCCAGAACATTTTTAAATTATTAATAAGGAATTTAAATGATGTTATAAAAAAGGGAAATACAGGAGAAAATGTTACACATTCATGGAATTTTGGCTCATGCATAATAAAGAGTTGAAAACACTTCACTTATAATACTACCCAAATTAAAGAGGCAAGAAGCCGCGCCACACGCTTTTATACGCGGGTGTCAATGAATGACAAATGGCGCCATCTGCTGGTCCGCAAGTTAAACACTTAATTCAGAGCCCCGTTGTCAAGAGCCATCAGTTCCGAGGTTATCAAAAAAAAAAAAAAAAAAAAAAAAAGGTATGATCGAACGCCCTGCCTACTGATACTTTCAGATGGTTAGACAAGGTATAACCCTATAAGAAAGTCAAAGTTTGAACCTAACCCTAAGTGTCTCATCCAGAGGCTTCACAGCAAGATGATGTCCGGGGGGAGATTACTATCCTTTCTGGTCTCCTAAGAGTAATATGCGCCGAGTTCTCTTTGCGGTGTACACAGAAGTATCACAGCCAGATCCTCAAAAGGCAACAGGGTATGGCAAAAAAACTGCACAGCACACACACCGCCTGATGCCTTTGAACCCCCAGTTTCTCAATTACTAGAGGAGGGAGCCGCACAGAATTCCAGGATGGTACCCCATGCTCTCTCTGGCACATACTGTGACACCATCGCCGTCATCCACAAGTCATTGTCTGGAATGTTTCTTTCTTTGTTTCCATTCCCACCTCTGCTCTTCCCTGTCTGTGTCTCCCTGCATGAATATGAAATTCCTCACTCTTCAGACCTCCCAGGGGCTGGTCTGAACCCAATGAAATAACATCATTTTAATACAAATGAGCTATATTGATTAACTAAACCAGTTTATATAAATCATTGAACAAAAAAATATATGTGGAAAACCTTTGAATATATCTTCTAAAATTCAAATCCTCAAAAAGAGAAAGACAATCCATGATCCCAACATTTGCAAAAAGTCTCCCTCTTTTTAAGTCTGACCAACTCAATCAGTCCTGCAGAGGCCATCAATACCTGCAAACTGAAAATCTACATTTCCAGACACCACTGTCACTGGGACCTTTATCCCTGGGCCACATTTTGGAGTAAAATGTGAAATCAGATCATTTTTAGATTCCTTTATTGTTGTTATAATATCGCTCCTAAGTAACAGATTCCAGAGAAAATAATTTACATTTTTATAGGATATCATTTAGAGGTTATTGCAAACAAAAATGTTATTAACAAAATTTGAGTGAACTTGTATTGCTTCTGCCCTTTCTTTGAGGTAGCACTCGGAAACACTCTTCCCATGGGACTTCTGTGAGTAAGAAGAGCCTAACTCTGGGCTGCCAGATTATAGTGTGGGTCACCCACATAGTGTGGAATGATGGGGGGGGGTTGTAAATTTCCCCACATCTATCTTCTTTGGGGCTTAAATCTTCTGTGCAAATAGAAGACAGCCTAGGAAAGTCTCCTGCTAAGGAGAATCACCTACCCTTGAAATATTCCTTAATATAGGCAAGTAGTCTTTTTTTTTTTTTTTTTTTTTTTACTGAAGTATAATCGACATACATGATACTAGTTTCAGGTACAATATAATGATTCAAAACGTATTTGTATGTTTTGTGAAATGATCACCACAGTAAGTCTAGGTAACATCTGTCACCATACATAGTTATGGATCTTCTTTTCCTTGTGATGAGAACTTTTAAGCTTAATACTCTTAGCAATGCTCAAATATGCAACACAGTATTATTAACTATCTTTGCCATGCTGTACATTCAATCCCAGGACTTATCTATTTGATAATTGGAAGTTTGTAACTTTTGACTCCTCTGCCCAAACTCCTGCTAATCCTCTCTACTTGGGCATTCTACAGGCACTGCTGACTCAACATGTTCCGAATCATCTGTCTTTCCACCAAATTATACCTCACTTCATGATGCTCATCTCAGTCAGTGCCATGCTCATGTCCGGTCTCCTGGCCAGAATGTTGACGTCATCCTGCAGCTTCCTGAGCCCAGCCCAATCAGTCACACACTTCTGATCGTCCCACCACCTCCACAGATCTTAGATCCCATGTACTTCTTGCCGCCCCTGCTGCTCCTGTCCCACTTTCTACCGTAGCCTTCTCTTTGTCTATTGCCATAGCTTCCTGACGAGACCTCTGCCTTCAGATTGGCCTTCTCAGCTCTCCCCTTCACAGAATCATCAAAGAGATCCTTCTAAAATGTAAACCTTCCTGTATCAGTCTATATTTTTCAAGACTCTCTGGATGGCCAGTGTCAGAAACCAATTCCAAACCGGCTCATGCAAAAGAAAGACTTTATTGGTTCTTCTAACTTGAAAAGTCGACCCGGGTGTTCAGAAGATGAAGACAGGGGCCCGTCTGTCTTTACCCTCAGATCTGCTACCTCTGGGTTGGTGCCAATTCATTCTTTGGAAGGCTCCCTTTGCGGGGACATAGTGGCCCAGCAGCTCCAGATGTATATTCTAGCAGTTTGCAACCTCATCAGACAGAATCTTGTTCCCAAGAGTTCTGGTGTAACTCTGGATTGATTCTGATATGGTCCACTCTGGCCACATGCTAATCTCTGAGCCAAACACTGTGGCCTGGAGGATGAAATCATGCTTGTTCAGGTGCACCTCACATGCCTACCACCCCTGTATGTCACCAGAGCCGCGTGAAATGAGAGGATGGGAGCAGGGTTCCCTGAAGGAAACCAAAGGCTCTTACCAGAAAAGGGCAAATGGATGCTGGGCATACACAAACCATCCCTTTTTATCTTCCAGTGTTAGGAAGGCCATTATCCAAAAAGAGAAAATCACGAGTGTTGGTGAGGGTGTGGAGAAACTGGAAGCCTTGTACACTTCTGGGCACACCAGTATAAAGTGGTGCAGCTGCTGCGGACGGCAGGATGAGAGCGCCTCAAAAAATTAAATACAGAATTACCATACGACCCAGAAATCCTTCTTCTGGTTATATACCCAAAAGAGTGGAAAGCAGAGTCTCAAACAGATATTTGTACACCCATGTTCCTTTCTGCATTGTTCACAATAGTCAAAAGGTGGAAACAACCCAAGTATCCATGGATGGATGAGTAGATTAAAAAAATGTGGCATGTACATACAATGAAAATTATTCAGCCTTGAAAAGAAATAAAATTCTGGGCTGAAGCCCGGAAACGCCGGGACTGTGATTGTGCGCTCTCCAGGTATTGTTACCTTGGTCTCCCAAGACTTAAAGGTCTTTTCTTTTTGCAAAGCGGAAAAAAAAACTATCTGCCTCAAGCCTCAGCTGAGCAGCCTTCTAGTCCACGCTTTGCGAGTCCTCGTTCACGCTCGCGACGCTGGGAGTAGGATAAACTGGTTGGTAGACGCGCGTCTGGCAGCCGAAAAGACACATCATTTAAAATTTAGAACCTCTTGCCCGGCAGAAGAATACTACGTTAAGGCTGTAGGAAGATCCCATGGCCTTCAGCTGCTTTTAAGAAAAGTTGTCCAAATTGGTGCTCTCCTGGATACACTGCCCTGGCTTGTGCTACTCATAATAAAGGACATCGCTGCTGCCACCCTGACCACAGGTGACAGACCAGGGATTGCTGTCTGAGTCAAAGACAGTGAAGGCACCGGTGAGATGCCTCAGAAGTGGGTGATGCAGGGGAGTTAAGATGGCGGAGGAGTAGGAGACACCGTTTTCAGCCGGTCCTCCGAGTCGAGCTGGATCGGTACCAGACCAGCCTGAACACCCACGGAACCAGCCTGAGACGCAGGAAGACGCATCTGGATCTCTACAAATGAACATCTCCAGCGCTGAGTATTGAGGTACGAAGCGGGGAGCCATGAAACTGTGCACAGATATCGGAAGATAAACGGAAGGGGGAGGGAGCCGCCGTGTTCGGGCGCCGGGAAGCGGTAGCCACCTGCACGGGAGAGCGGGCGGGGCTCGCGGACGACACCCGCAAAACAGCAGACTGAGACCGTGAGCCGGGTGCGCGCGCCACCAGGCATCTCGCGGATCACCGGAATCCCGGTGCGCTCACTGGATCCAGACTGAGACCGGGAGATCCGGGAGCGCGCGCGGGGTGGCTGGCGGCTGGCGGCGTTAGAAACACAAAGGACAGAGACGCGCCGGCCCTGGAAGTGAGGGCTGGGACGCCGGGTGTGGGACACACATCCCGGGACGCTGCAGGGTTGAGCAGCACCAACAGAAACAGAGTTAAAGTGGCCAGAACATTAGTAGAGAACGGGCCGCAATCCCTCTGTTCTGTGACAGAGACTGAAATTTGGCCGCTGCTGCTCTGACTCTCAGAAGAGGCACAGCAAACCGTCAGAGAAAGCTGCCAGAGAACAAAAGCCTGGAAATACCGGCTCAGGGAGTGCCCATCCCCATCCCCCCTCGCAGGGGACACGGAGACTCTACCCAAACATGGCTGCCTGAGTATCGGCGCGGCAGGCCCCTCCCCCAGAACACAGAAGGCAGGCTGAACAATCAAGAAGCCCACAACCCGGGCGCCTGGGTGGCGCAGTCATTGAGCGCCTGTCTTCGGCTTAGGGCGTGATCCCGGCGTTCCGGAAAGGAGTCCCTCATCGGGCTCCTCCGCTGGGAGCCTGCTTCTTCCTCTCCCACTCCCCTGCTTCTGTTCCCTCTCTCACTGGTTGGCTGCCACATAAATAAATAAATAAAATCTTTAAAGAAGAAGCCCACATCCCTAAGATCCCTATAAAACAAGGGGCACGGCCTGGGACCCAGTCAATAATTTGGGCTCTGGACAACCCCACAACCTCTCCTCATCAGAATGACAAGAAGGAGAAGCCCCCCCCAGCAAAGAAAAGACAGTGAGTCTGTGGCCTCTGCCACAGAAATAATGGATATGGATGTAACCAAATTATCAGAAATGGAATTCAGAGTAACGATGGTCAAAATGATGAGTAGAATTGAAAAAACTATAAACGAAAAGGTTACTGAGAATATAGAATCCCTAAGGACAGAAATGAGAGCGAATCTGACAGAAATTAAAAATTCTATGAGCCAAATGCAGGCAAAACTAGAGGCTCTGACGGCCAGGGTCGCAGAAGCAGAGGAACGGGTTAGTGAATTGGAGGATGGGTTAATAGAGGAAAAAATGAAAATAGAAGATGGTCTTAAAAAAATCCACGCCCACGAATGTAGGTTACGGGAGATTACTGACTCAATGAAACGATCCAATGTTAGAATCATCGGCATCCCCGAGGGGGTGGAGAAAAACAGAGGTCTAGAAGAGATATTTGAACAAATTGTAGCTGAAAACTTCCCTAATCTAGCAAGGAAAACAAACATTCGTGTCCAAGAGGCAGAGAGGACCCCTCCCAAGCTCAACCATGACAAACCTACGCCACGTCACGTCATAGTGCAATTCGCAAATATTAGATGCAAGGATACAGTATTGAAAGCGGCCAGGGCAAAGAAATTTCTCACGTACCAAGGCAAAAGCATCAGAATTACGTCAGACCTGTCTACACAGACCTGGAATGAGAGAAAGGGTTGGGGGAGCATATTTAAAGCTCTTTCAGAGAAAAACATGCAGCCAAGGATCCTTTATCCAGCAAGGCTGTCATTCAGAATTGATGGAGAAATAAAGACATTTCAGAATCGCCAGTCACTAACCAATTTTGTAACCACGAAACCAGCCCTACAGGAGATATTACGGGGGGTTCTATAAAAGTAAAAAGGCCCCAAGAGTGATACAGAACAGAAAGTCACAGCCAATACAAACAAAGACTTTACTGGCAACATGGCAACATTGAAATCATATCTCTCAGTAATCAGTCTTAATGTAAATGGTTTGAACCATCCCATAAAACGCCACAGGGTTGCAGATTGGATAAAAAGAAATGACCCATCCATTTGCTGTCTACAAGAGACTCATTTCAAACCCAAAGATGCATTCAGACTGAGAGTAAGGGGATGGAGTACCATCTTTCACGCAAATGGACCTCAAAAGAAAGCTGGGGTAGCAATTCTCATATCAGATAAATTGGATTTTAAACTACAGACTATAGTTAGAGACGCAGAAGGGCACTATATTATTCTTAAGGGAAGTATTCAACAAGTGGATATGACAATTATAAATATATATGCCCCCAACAGGGGAGCAGCAAGATACACAAGCCAACTCTTAACCAGAATAAAGAGACATATAAATAAAAATACATTAATAGTAGGGGACCTCAACACTCCACTCTCAGAAATAGACAGAACACCCTGGCAAAAACTAAGCAAAGAATCAAAGGCTTTGAATGCCATACTCGATGAGTTGGACCTCTTAGATATATATAGAACACTACACCCCAGAACCAAAGAATACTCATTCTATTCTAATGCCCATGGAACATTCTCAAGAATAGACCATGTTCTGGGACACAAAACAGGTCTCAACCGATACCAAAAGATTGAAATTATCCCCTGCATATTCTCAGACCACAACGCTCTGAAATTGGAACTCAACCACAAGGAAAAATTTGGAAGAAACTCAAACACTTGGAGACTAAGAACCATCCTGCTCAGGAATGACTCGATAAACCAGGAAATCAAAAATCAAATTAAACAATTTATGGAGACCAATGAGAATGAAAATACAACAGTCCAAAACCTATGGGATACTGCAAAGGCAGTCCCAAGGGGGAAATACATAGCCATCCAAGCCTCACTCAAAAGAATAGAAAAATCTAAAATGCAGTTTTTATATTCTCACTTCAAGAAGCTGGAACAGCAACAGAGGGACAGGCCTAATCCACGCACGAGGAAGCAGTTGACCAAAATTAGAGCTGAAATCAATCAAGCAGAAACCAGAAGTACAGTAGAGCAGATCAACAGGACTAGAAGCTGGTTCTTTGAGAGAATCAATAAAATTGACAGACCACTGGCAAGACTTATCCAAAAGAAAAGAGAAAGGACCCAGATTATTAAAATTATGAATGAAAAAGGAGAGGTCACAACGAGCACCATTGAAATTGGAAGGATTATTAGAAATTTTTATCAACAGCTATATGCCAATAAACTAAGCAATCTGGAAGAGATGGAATCCTTCCTGGAAACCTATAAACTACCAAGATTGAAACCGGAAGAAATTGATTCCTTAAACAGGCCAATTAATTATGAAGAGATTGAGTCAGTGATAAACAACCTTCCAAATAACAAAACTCCAGGCCCGGACGGTTTTCCTGGGGAATTCTACCAAACATTCAAAGAAGAAATAATACCTATTCTCCTAAAGCTATTTCAAAAAATAGAAACAGAAGGAAAGCTACCAAACTCATTCTATGAGGCCAATATTACCTTGATCCCCAAACCAGGCAAAGACCCCATCAAAAAGGAGAATTACAGACCGATTTCCCTAATGAATATGGACGCCAAAATCCTCAACAAGATACTTGCTAATAGAATCCAACAGTACATTAAAAGGATTATCCATCACGATCAAGTGGGATTCATACCTGGGATGCAAGCGTGGTTCAATATTCGCAAATCAATCAGCGTGATACATCATATCAACAAGAAAAGACTCAGGAACCATATGATCCTCTCAATCGATGCCGAAAAAGCATTTGACAAAATACAGCATCCTTTCCTGATTAAAACCCTTCAGAGTGTAGGAATAGAAGGTACATTTCTCAATCTCATAAAAGCCATCTATGAAAAGCCTACTGCAAATATTATTCTCAATGGGGAAAAGCTGGAAGCCTTTCCCTTAAGATCAGGAACTCGACAAGGATGCCCACTCTCGCCACTATTATTCAACATAGTACTAGAAGTCCTTGCAACAGCAATCAGACGACAAAAAGGGATCAAAGGTATTCAAATTGGCAAAGAAGAAGTCAAAATGTCTCTCTTTGCAGATGACATGATACTCTATATGGAAAACCCAAAAGAAGCCACTCCCAAATTATTAGAAGTTATAGAGCAATTCAGTAACGTGGCAGGATACAAAATAAATGCTCAGAAATCAGTTGCATTTCTATACACGAATAACGAGACCGAAGAAAGAGAAATTAGGGAATCCATCCCATTTACAATAGCACCAAAAACCATACGTTACCTTGGAATTAACTTAACCAGAGACGTAAAAGACCTATATTCTAGAAACTATAAATCACTCTTGAAAGACATTGAGGAAGACATAAAAAGATGGAAAGATATTCCATGCTCATGGATCGGAAGAATTAACATAGTTAAAATGTCCATGCTACCCAGAGCAATCTACACTTTCAATGCTATCCCGATCAAAATACCAAGGACATTTTTCAAAGAACTGGAACAAACAGTCCTTAAATTTGTATGGAAACAGAAAAGGCCCCGAATCTCCAAGGAACTGTTGAAAAGGAAAAACAAAGCTGGGGGCATCACAATGTCGGATTTCGAGCTGTACTACAAAGCTGTGATCACAAAGACAGCATGGTACTGGCACAAAAACAGACACATAGACCAATGGAACAGAATAGAGAGCCCAGAAATGGACCCTCGGCTCTTTGGGCAACTAATATTTGATAAAGCAGGAAAAAACATCCGGTGGGAAAAAGACAGTCTCTTCAATAAATGGTGCTGGGAAAATTGGACAGCTACATGCAAGAGAATGAAACTTGACCACTATCTCACACCATACACAAAAATAAACTCCAAATGGATGAAAGACCTCGATGTGAGACAGGAATCCATCAAAATTCTAGAGGAGAACATAGGCAACAACCTCTACGACATCGGCCAAAGCAACCTTTTTCATGACACATCCCCAAAGGCAAGAGAAACAAAAGATAAAATGAACTTATGGGACTTCATCAAGATTAAAAGTTTCTGCACATCCAAGGAAACAGTCAGAAAAACTAAGAGGCAGCCCACGGAATGGGAGAATATATTTGCAAATGACACTACAGATAAAGGACTGGTATCCAAGATCTACAAAGAACTTCTCAAACTCAATACACGAGAAACAAATAAACAAATCAAAAAATGGGCAGAAGATATGAACAGACACTTTTCCAATGAAGACATACAAATGGCTAACAGACACAAGAAAAAATGTTCAAAATCATTAGCCATCAAGGAAATTCAAATCAAAACCACACTGAGATACCACCTTACGCCAGTTAGAATGGCAAAAATAGACAAGGCAAGAAACAACAATTGTTAGAGAGGATGTGGAGAAAGGGGATCCCTCCTACATTGTTGGTGGGAATGCAAGTTGGTACAGCCACTCTGGAAAACAGTGTGGAGGTCCCTTAAAAAGTTAAAAATTGAGCTACCCTATGACCCAGCCATTGCACTACTGGGTATTTACCCCAAAGATACAGACGTAGTGAAGAGAAGGGCCATATGCACCCCAATGTTCATAGCAGCAATGTCCACAATAGCTAAATTGTGGAAGGAGCCGAGATGCCCTTCAACAGATGACTGGATTAAGAAGTTGTGGTCCATATATACGATGGAATATTACTCAGCTATCAGAAAGAACGAGTTCTCAACATTTGCTACAACATGGACAGCACTGGAGGAGATAATGCTAAGTGAAATAAGTCAAGCAGAGAAAGACAACTATCATATGATTTCTCTCATCTATGGAACATAAGAACTAGGATGATCGGTAGGGGAAGAAAGGGATAAAGAAAGGGGGGGTAATCAGAAGGGGGAATGAAACATGAGAGACTATGGACTATGAGAAACAAACTGAGGACTTCAGAGGGGAGGGGGTGGGGGAATGGGATAGACCGGTGATGGGTAGTAAGGAGGGCACGTATTGCATGGTGCACTGGGTGTTATACACAACTAATGAATCATCGAGCCTTACATCGGAAACCGGGGATGTACTGTATGGTGACTAACATAATATAATAAAAAATCATTAAAAAAAAAAAAGAAATAAAATTCTGATGCATGCTACAACACGGATGTACTTTAAAAACATCATGCTAAATGAAATAATACAGGCCTAAAAGGAACTTTGTACGAAACTACTCACATGAGGTACATAGAATAGTTAACTTTATAGAGAAAGAAAATAGTATGGTAGTTACCAGGGGCTGGAGAGTTACCCCAGGGGTATGAGGTATCATGGTAACTCCTCTCATTCTGGTATTCTTTCACACATTCATTCATTCATTTGCACAACTCTTTGCTAGGCACTGGAGATGTCAAGACAAATCCAGTTCTTGCTATAAAGCTCACACTCCATCCCTCTTCCAGCAACCTTGACGACCCCTGTTCTGCCCATTAGCCAGGTCCTTTGCCTATCCCCACTGACCTCAGCCATGAAAATCCCTCACTGCCTAGTTTCACCCCCTTTCCCAGCCAACTAGCCCTTCTTCAATTTCTGACCTCTGGCAAAAAACACTCACCTCTGTCTCCCGCATCTGGAATATAGGCAATTCTAGAAGTATAGAAAGATCAGCCACTATAAACAGAGGAGGACTGTGTGAGGGAGAAGAGGCCCCCTGAAACAGGGCTGCCCTGCATCTGCCCTAGACAATCTTAGGATACGCCTCTATTAAAGTGGGTCATACAAATCCCCAAAAGTCTAAAAGGTCTGAAAGTCCTAGAAGAGGGGAAGCAGTCTCTTTGAGGATAAATTGCAGAGGAATGTTGACCATTCACAGTCAGTCATGGTGGAGGGTATCTGACCATTTAGGATGGAAGATAAGAGCAGTGGCTTTCAACTCTGGGGGCATCAGAATCACCTGGGGGAAGTTTTTGGAAACTAACAATTCCTGGGTTCTGCCAGGCCTGCTGAATCAGCATCTTTGGGGGGGGGGCTGGGCATTTGTATTTGAGAAAGCTCCACAGGTAGTTGTATTATGCCCAAAGCATGAGAATCTTCAGTCTAGAGGATAAGGAAACAGGAACCCGGGCCCGAGAACCAAGTACGAAGTGCTGGAAAGGTTTTACCATGAGTCCCTAGCTACAGCATCCCATGCAGAGAGAACTCTGGAATCAACAGTTTATCAGTGGGTTAAGTCTGATACCCATCTGTATTAGTCTGCTAGGGCCGCCACAGAAAATTATCACAGACTAAGTGACTTAAGCGACAGGTATTTCCTTATTTTCTGGCAGTTCTAGAGGCTAGAAATCCAAGACAACATGTCGACAGGGTTGGTTTCTTCGGTTGCCTCCCTCTCTGGATTGTAAATAGCAGTCTTCTTCCCGTGTCTTCACATGGTCTTCCCTCTGTACATATTTGTGTCCTAATTTCCTCTTCTTATAAGGACACCACTCATATTGGGTTAGGACCCACTCTAATGACCTCATTTTAACTTAATTACCTCTTTAAGGATCCTACCTACTAATACACTTTCTGAAGTAGCGAGGGTTATAGGACTTCAACATATAAATTTTGGAAAGGGACCTGGGGAGGCACAATCCAGCCCATAACACCTACGTTAAGGACAAATTCAAGTCTTCCTTGCCCAAAGCCAATAGAAATCCTATGTGCATAAGCTTGTCCTGAGTTGGAAAAAAATATGACACCTATCTTGTCAACATCTGCTGCGAGAGTCCCACATGAGGCAGAAGAAAGTGGCCCATGAATAGCACATACATAAAGTGAAACAGAAATTATTATCATGAGAATATTTGCAGTCTTCCCCCTCTTGCATTGGTTCTGACTGTGTCAGGTCACAAGTTACAGAAGACCTGACGAACGGTAGCTTATATAAAAAGGCTCATTTTTCTCATGTAACAAGAAGTCTGGAGACAGGCTTCTTCTGTGTGAGTTCTGCAACTTACGCATGCTGACACCAATGCCTCTGTGCTTTTCATGGACTTTCTCTCACGCTTGTGACTTCATGGCCACAGTGGCTGCTGTAGATCCAAACACCATGCTCTCATTCAAGGTAAGAAGAAAGAGGGAGGAGCCATGCCATATAGAAGAACCTTTACCGGGGAAATGAAAATATCCTTAGAAACTCTCTGCAGATTTTTACTTGTCATTGGCCGGAACTGTCATTTGGCGACTCCTAAGGAATCTGGGAAGGCAAGTATTTGACTGGATGCATTTATTCATTAATTCAATAAATGTATTTATTGAGTGCGTAATATATGTCAGATACTGCTCTAGGTACTTGGGATACAGCAGTGACTAGAAGAAAAAAATCCTGCCTCGTGGAGCTTATATTCTAGAGGATGCTTATAGCCTGGTGCTCACATTGTCACTTCCTTAATAAAACTGGGTGGAGAGATAATACCTGTCACATCCTCCAGGATGCAAAAACAGAACCCTGTAACTTCCATCCTAATTTTGCACCTGCATTCTCCTCAAAAGTCTTGCTGGAGATGGGCTAGGTCAACTTAACATAACAAAGATATAGATGAGGGGAGGGAGGAGAGGAAGAGAAAAATCAGTGAGGGTCTAAGAAGAAGAGACTGGAATAGCCACGGGAATGGAAACAAGGAAGCGAGGAAAAGGAATTGTGTTCTTCTTTGAGTCTTAGTCATGATTTTTGAGAAGGCAGAGTGAAGAAATTGGGCTACTCAGAAATTCCTTTGGTTACATGGGTTGCGACACTGCTCTGATACTGAGTTGCCTGGGCCTCAACGTCCTAAAGGTAATACCTTCTTTGTAGCTGAGATTGTACAGTCATCATTTCTTGACTTTGCATCGTACAACCTCATAATCACCTTCCAAACTTCACGTTAATTCATGGCTGCGTCACTCTCCCCTCCCTAAAATCCTTGGTCCTCATTCTCAAAGTTAATCCTGCCTCAATTCTTCCCCACGTCCCAAGTTGTATATTCTACTTAGCCCCCTGTAGCCCATCCAACCTTCTCCACCAAGTCCATCCAAATTGTCTGTTCCCCTCATTCCCCCAACCTGTAGCTAGGAGAAAATTCCATACCCAGACAAGACAGAAGCAACAATCCACAGTCTGGTTCTCAAAGTATGAGTCTTTCAATCTTAAACCCATGTCAGGGAACACAAGCACACTTCTCTAACAAAATCCTTTTCAGAAAATCTTCTTTCCTTTTTTTTCCCCTAAAAACATAGGAGCAAAAGACTACCCAGTTTAGGTTACTAAATAGAACACTTTGCATCATCTGCAGAGAGATTTTTAGTGCCCTTACAGTTTACTCCAAGGATAATGGGTGGAACTTGCCTTGTATTTGTGACTCAAGAACAAATCTTAGTGAGTTTCCCAAAACAAAGGAAGTTAAAGAACCAGACAGAAAGCAAATAACACCCATAGCTGTATCTTTACTAAAAATAATAGAATGTAACAAAATTATTCTTCTCTGGAAAATTAACTAGAAGATTCCCGTGTATTTTTTTTAAAAGTCAGTTTTATTTCCTGGAGCCATCTCTTCCTTATATACACACACTTATAAGAATACACACACCTGGGGCGCTTGGGTGGCTCAGCTGGTTAAGCATCCAAGTCTTGATTTGGCTCAGTTCATGATCTCAGGGTTGTGAGATCAGGCCCCGTGTGCTTGAGATTCTCTCTCCTTCTCCCTCTGGCCCCACCCCCACCCTCTCTTAAAAAAAAAAAAAAACTTAAAAAAAAAAGAACACGCACTCATGCAACACTGTATTAGTTAGAATTAAGTTCTTCTGGGAGTAGCAGAAAACTCAAAATTATAAGGCCTAAACAAGGTGGAAATTTTTTCTCTATTTCAGGTAACATACAGGCAGACATGTCAGTCCAGGGTTTCTATGGAGCTCCACAGTGCCAGGGACCAAGGCTCTTATCTTATTGTACCACCATCTGTGGTCTCCATTACCAAGGTCATCTTCTTGTTCGAGATGGCTACTCCAGCTCTAGCTTTAATGCCACATTTCACCAAATACATTCAAGAAAAGAAATAAGTGGTACTTGTCACTCCTGCTCACATACCATTGGCTAGAATTTAATCATATGGTCACACCTAGCTGCAAGGCACTTTGGGAAATGTAGTCTTCTCATGATAGCCGTTTATGCGGCTAAACACTTATTTAGTTTACTACTATAAAGGAAGGGAACGACAAAAAAAAGTAGTATTGAATTATAATGCAAAGTAAAAAAAAAAATACGTTTGGCCATACTAATATAAATAAATGGTTGACTAAACAGAGAGGAAAGAATAAACAAATCTGATACTCCACTCTTAAGGAGGTCAAGCATAATTCTCTACTCCTTAAGTGTGGGCTGCACTTAAAAGTGAATTTCTTCCAAAGATTACAGTATGGGAAAAAGAGAGTAACTCTACAGTGGATAAACCAAACAAATATTACCTCAAGCCAGGTAATCAAGGTTAACATCAATAGTGATCAATCATGTTGATAGTATCTACCGTTGATGTGACATGATAAGGATGGCACTTTACCTCTGTGGTCTTCCCAAAAGCGTATACCCTTCAATCTAATCATGAGAAAAACATCAGACAAATCACAATTGAGGGACATTCTACAAAATACCTGACTGGTACTCCTAAAATTGTCAAGGTCATCAAAAACAAGGAAAGTCTCAGAAACTGTCATAACCAAGAAGAGTCAAAGGATACATGACTAAGAAGTATAATGTGAGATCTTGGATGGGATCCTGGAATAAAAAAAAAAAAAGGTATTTGTAAAAAAACTGAGGAAATCTGAAAAAAAATATGGACTTCAGTCAATAATAATGCATCAATATTGGTTTATTAATTGTGACAAATGTACTGTATTAAAATAAGGTGTAGTAACAGAAGAAACTAGGCATGGATATATGAGAACTCTACTGTCTTTGCAAAATTCTGTAAGTTGAAAACTGTTCTAAAATGTAAGTTTATTTGGGGTGACTGGGTGGCTCAGTCAGTTAAGCATCTAAACTCTTGATTTGGCTCAGGTCATGATCTCAGGTCCTGAAATCAAGCCCCTCATTGGGCTCTTCACTGAGTATGGAGCCTGCTTGAGATTTGTTCTCTCTCTCTCTCTCTCTCTCTCCCTCTGCCCCTCCCCCATCACACTTTCTCTCTCAAAAAAGGAAAAAATTTAAAATGAAAGTTAATTAAAAAAAAAAAAGAGGAAACTAGACATTGGAGGTTAACTAGCAGTTTTTCCCCCAACCCCATACATGAGCCATCTCTTCTCTTTATACGCCCAAATCCAAGAGATGTTCACACTCGAAAGGGCCTTTGAGGCCATGGCTTATCCCCCAAAATGAGGGAAAGAAATCAAAAGAAACCCCCAAAGAGTGCTGGCCAGCTATTACCCAGCTAGCTGGTGGAAAAGCTAGAACCCGAAGCCAGACCTCTTGACAAAGATCCAAGTGCTCACCCTACTTTTTCACCCTGGTGAAGGAGATACCTTGGCATAGTGGGAAGAGCTCTGCCATTAACTGTCCTTGTAACAGTGGCAAGTCACTCCATCTCTCTGAGCAATGGTTTCCTCACCTTGAAAATGCAGATAGTGCTAACTGCCCTGTTATCTTAACGGGACTGTTGTGAGAAGTGAAACCCGTATAAACATCTGGCATTCTCTGTTGTAATAGTCCAGTAGGGACCTTTTGACATACTGAAATTTGTGACACAGCCCAACAGAATTGACCCAAACATCACATTTACTTATTCAACATGTAGGCAGTATTAAATTGTCTTTCAAAATTGGGATCTAAAATCTGGTCACAGTCGGTACTTTTCTTTTTTCTGATTACTTGCTGGAGGCTTGCTGTTAACAGGCTGTTCCGGTGCCTCTCACACCTCCTTGCTCCCTGACTGACCATCCAGGAAGCCTGGATTCGTGCACAGACCCCCAGAAGAATACCAGAAGCTGTTCAGGCCACCAGCCTCCTCACCACCACTCCGCCTCTCCTAGCAACACAGTGATAGTCCTGTGGGGTCTGGCAGATGGTATTGATTCCCTGGGGAACGCTGCCTCGCAGATCCAGGTCTCTGCACAGGCCTCCAAAGGAGGACAGCGCCATGTCCTCAGGGCCGGCTGCAGCGAGAATCTCCCACATCTGTGCTCCTACCATGCAGCGACTCATGCCCCGCTCTCTATTCCCATTCTTTGGCACTCCTTAGCCTCAGAGGCACTGAGCTGGTCTTGGCTCTAGTGTCTACTACCTCAGGGGTTCAGATCCCCACTCTTCTTCCTTCCAGGGCTCCACCTTTGGAGTCCAATTGCTTTGGTTTTTATCTTAAACCCTCAACACTCAAAATGTTTCCCAGGTTGTCCTAGAACACTCATTCACTCTCTCCTATAGTAAGTTGAGTTGGGTATCTCAAAGGTACCTTACACCCACCCTTTGGAGGAAAACCATCATCAGGACTCAAAGACATTGCAGCTGTGTAAGGGAGACTCCCAAATAATTTCCCCTCTACCCTTTGTGGGATGTGGTACTACTCTCAATGATGGCAAGACTTTTTAACATTCGTGATTGAAAGTATGAACCCCTTGATGAAGAAAAGAGAGAGAGAGACAAAAAAAAATACTATCTGACAAGGCATTTTCTATAAACAAACAAAACATTAAAAAAAATTGAGTACCTACAATGTCCCAAGCATTGGGACATTGGGAATCAAGAAATCGATCAGTGTTCCTGACTCAAGAAGTTAGAGCTTCGGAGAGGAAACAGACAGATGGTTACCATGCAGTTCATAAGTATCCTAAGTGGCTATTTACTAGGGGATATCATGCCAACACAAAGGAGGGACCCAACCAGTCTTGCGGAAAGCAGTCACCCACAACTACTCTATGTCTGAGAGGGTGTCCCTGTGGAGGCGGCCCTCTGGGCTGGGAGATGATCAGACTGACCCCTGGTTTCAAGTCGAGGACAGAAGGATAAAGTGTGGGATTTCCTCAGTACTAATATTATGAAAAACTTAATATGACATCAGATAAAAACAAGAAAAAGGAGAGATTCTTGTATTAGTCTGGCCTCTCTTGGTTGAAAGTGACAGAAGTTGAGTCCAACTGAGCTGGGCCTAACAGAGAATTGAAAGATACAGGACCATAATAAAGGCAGGGGCCCAGGAAAAACCTGAAATTGGAGCTTGACCTATTGGCTCTATTTGATCTATGGCTCTATTTTCCCTGGGAGAGGCTTCGTTTTCTTCCACGGATTGCCTGCCTTCATGTGCCGGAGACCACAGCTCGGAAAGCTCTCGGGTTCAGCATCCAAGAGCTGCTTCCCCAGAAAGACGTGCACAATCATCTCTTGATTCCCATTTGGAAAACCCCAAGGGAAGATTCTGTTTGGCCTGGTTTGGGTCAGTGTTCATACCCAGACCCATAAACTAGAGCAGGGCTGAGTGAGGAGAGATGGTCCTTTGAAAGTCACCTCAAATAGATGAAATCTCTGTAATTATAAGCACACAGTAATACTCTCCTAATTATTTTCTAGTCACCAGGAAGTTGGCTGGAGTAAATAGATATGAACTGTTTACACCTATCTAGCATTTTGCTAAGGAAGCACTGAGGGGATGGGGTGAGACTAGGGATCGGAAGGGATAAGGTTCAGCACCTGCCCTCAAGGAACTTACCGCTACTGGAGTCACCTTGGGTCTGAAGTGGATCTGGGAAGCCACCTGCCCTCAAGGAACTTACCGCTACTGGAGTCACCTTGGGTCTGAAGTGGATCTGGGAAGCCACCTGAGCCCAGGGGAGGGGCTGGAGCAGTGGCGGAAGATGAGCCCTAAGAGGCTGAGCTCCTGGTCTCCTGCTTCTAGAGTCTCACCTGCTTCATGAGTTCTATATATTGGATCTCACATAGAATCATGTCTGTGAAAAAGGTTTTTACATCTTTAAAAATGTGTGAACACTTACAAGTATATTCCAGCTCCCTTGTTTTGCTCCTGGAGATTCTGATGTCCAGGAGATCTGCCTATTACATGCATTTAATCCTCACAACCATGCCAAGATCTGGCTGGTGGGGGCAAAAATGAATGTGAAGCCCCTTCTCCTGACTCTCCACTACCCCCCACCGGCCACTGTTCTGCCACCAGCCTTCACTTCACGTGCATGAAACAGCCAGATAAAACCATAGCCAAGAGTCCACATATGGAAACTCAGAGAAGAGAGGACGTTCTCTTGAACTGTCCTACAGCAGTGCACTGACCAGCACCTCACGCGGACTGAGGGAGAGGCAGATGAGAGGGTGAGAGGAAGGGAAAGAGAGCTAGCACGGATGGGACGGCGCACTGAGAATGGGGCCAGGTGCACGATGTGCCAAGAAGCCGGGGCAAGAAGTGGGCCAGGAGAAGAGAAGGAAGGATTGCAAAGGAGAGGAGGTAGAGGAAAGAGGGGAGACACAGAGGCCAGAGCAGCCCAGAATGCCAAGAACTGCCCTTCCTACAGCTCAGCGTCTTCCCCTGCCGTTGCACCACAAATTAAGTCCTGAAGTCACTGATCAACATTTGCTCCGGAATTCATAACCAGATGCTTGAACGGAGGTTCACCTAACTGCGAAGGCACAGCGAGAGCGACTGTGTGCTAGGCACTGAGCTCAGGGCCAGGCAGAACATGCGGAGCCCGGGGAGACTTGCTTGGTGTCCCTACAAGCCAATATCCTACTGACCAACCGTCATTTACTGAGAATGGGAAAAACAAATTTGCTACTAATATAATTCATATATGTCTTTCTTGATGTTAAAAACAAGAGAATCATCTCATGCACTGAAACATTTTAACTTTATTAGAATTGCCTTCCATTCACTTCTTTTAGTCTTATAACCAAATAGTGCTTCTTTCAAAGGACAAAGATAACTTATATTGATAGAGTTGTAAAATCTTGTTCAAATTTTGCTTAAAAATCTAATTTTTCTGACTTTTCATTTTGACAGAATGTTTCCCATGTTTTTGTTTTTGTATTCTCTTAAGATTCTCTAAATCAAACAACTGCTTGGGAAGGTTGGTATCAGGATTCAGATTTAGATAATAGCATAATTCTCCAGAAGACAGCCACAGGCCAGGCATTATTTGCCTGATTTTCGGTCTCAGGGTGGGTGGCAGCAGCCTGAAACCCAGCAACACTGGCAAATAGGGATTTTGTTTTTCCTCTGAAGGATACTGTCTCTTCTGGCAGGATAAGATCAATTCCTTCTAGTCGGATAAGTCAGGATCATTTCCAGAAAGCGGAGATTTATCATTTATTCCGGAGGTGTCTGGTGTGTCTTAAATATTGACACACAACCCCCCTCCCCACAGGCAGCTGCCTTGATGGCCCAGCTCTTCATTTGGCTTTCGTGGTGCCAATTGTTCACTATTTAATCCTCACAACAATGCTAAGAAAATAAGTCATATTATTATATGCATTTTATAGATGAGGAAATTGAGACTTAGAGAAATAAGTAATTTGTCTAAGGACAAACTAACTGAAAAGCAAAGGAGCCATGATTGGAACAGAACTTCAAGCCTATGTTCTTATGCACATCATTGTCGACTCACTCCTCTAGAAAAGGTAAGCACATCATTCACTTACATCCGTATTTTAGAATTTCTGCCAAAATGGCTATTTTTGAACTGAGGCCTTCAAAATCAGAAGCACTAACTTTGGGTTCCTCACTCATTCAATCCTATCAATGAAGAGTGTGTCGGGTGGTAGAAAGAGCATGGGTCTAGGACACCTGGTCTGTGAATCACAGTACCTGACACATAGTAGGTGTTCAGTAACCACTTGTGAAATTGAGACCCACAAGTCACTGCGTACATTTGATTATGTCTTTCTCCTGCGTGTTCAAGAGGGCACTCTAATGAAAGATCCCACAGTTCATGCCAGCATCACAGGGGTTGCAAAACATTATAGTGTAGCATGAAAAACTACCACCATTTACTGAAAATCCATTAAACTTCCTTCACAGAATTTTGGGAACAAGGATAATGGGATAATATAGGAGACTTTTGCTCAAAGTAGCCTCTGCCTCTAACTGCTATTTTGTTCAACTTGTCATAATTTCTAACTTTGTCCCAGAAAAATCTCAAGGGAAATGAAATTAAGCTGTTTCCCAGATTTGCTTTTTAAAATTAGTCCTGGGCCGGCCTTCAATACTGCAAACATTCTGTGTGGCCACAAGGGAGAATTGCACTGAATTCTTGGACCAACTACGAAGCTTTGGGGGCCTGACAAGCTGAGAGAGTGCAAGAAAAATGACACAGGTGGGTGTTTCGCACTAATTGCTGCCTGCCTTGCTGGTCTGTCCAGGGGCATACACCTCTTTGCCTTGCCCTTCGGTTTGTCCTTGCCCTTTCCTGCTATTGGAAATAATGTCTATTTGCTGCCTCTGCTTGGGTTTGGGGCTGGGGAAAGTTATCCACAATGACTAAATCAGGCCAAAGTTTTGCACAAGTGCCCAGGGACCATCATCAAAGTCCCTGCAGTTTCCCAATCCAAATGGTCCCTTCTCCATGGAGGTGGGAGGTGGCAAAGTTTTACTTGACATTGGCGGCCACCAGCTGGGGTGAGTCATCGCTTCAGAGAACCCATCTGTAAATGCTAGACTTCGGCAAGGACTTGGGTTTTTCATTTTCTTGGGAACAAAGGCATTCAATTTTAAATCTGCATATTCATCATTCTGGAGAAATAAAAACAGTATGAAACTCACTAAAAGATTTAATAGTCAACATTTAATAATTCCCCAGTCATATGTGGGACGAGATTTTGTTCTAAAGAACTTTAACTCTCACAGATATGTGATGGTGCAGGCAACATTCAAGAGAGCTCTCTTTCTTTCCCACAATAGATTTTCTTTCATTCGATGTGGGTTTTCAACAGATTACCCCCAAGAGGAAAATCCTGCCTACTCTCTCTTTTCCTCACGGTGCTGTGGTCGTGGTGTTTTAAGCATTGCTGGGAATTTCTTTTGTATCTGAGTCTTTCTTACCTTCTCATCCTTAAAGTCATCTTTTCAATGACATTCTCTCTTTAAAAAAATTTAATGTAAACTATAAGAACTACACCAGACATGAGTCTTCATCTCAAGGCGGTCCTCTGTTTTTTTCTTAGCCACAGAAAGACTGCTTGGGCCCTGGGAAAATGTAATCTACTGGTTTCAATAGAGAGATTGAGGGAGAAAATTTTAGGAGTCAAACACCCATGAAAGCTCTTGCCAATAAAAATGTGGATTTCACCAAGACTTTAAAAAAATATATTGAAAATTGGGAGAGATTTAGAGGCACAGCTTGTGATTGAACTATGTTGGTGCTATTCATAAATGCCACTCATTTTCCATCGTACAAGAAATTTACGAAACTTGAACCAATCCCTCTTGCATAGATATTATTCAGTAGTAACAAGTTCCGATAATGGAGAATCAGGTTTCCTTCTGTCTAATCATACGGCCATTTTCCCAACTGTTTCACACATGCTAATGGAGTGTGACAAGTAAAACACATTTGGCTCAGTATATGGTCCAACATGAAATGGCTTCACGACGACGAGGCTCCTAATCATTTTTCTCCTAATCTACCACTGCTTTAGGGGGTTGATGTCTTCCCTGTCATGAGCGATTTCAGTGCACTGATCAGGGTGGACTTGACAGATTCTTTATCAATGTCAACTGTCTTTTGTGGTTAAGTCCAGTAACGCTAAAACAAAACGCCTCATAGATATTAGATATATGGTGGCATTACAGAATGCTCTTGCAGGCAATAGTTTTTGGCCAACCTATGAGAAGAAAAATGGAGTGGGGCCGAAAATCAAAGGAAGATGCAGCAAAAGTCTTGGCAGTTATTTCTGTGGAAGTCAGACAATGTGACTGACATGGGGCCAATCACTCTCCCCTCCTCCATTCAAGTTAGAATAGAACAAAGAGAAATTGCCAACAAAGAAAGCAATGATCTAGGGGGAGGGGACTGAATCTCAATAGGTTTTTAATTTCAGGAAAAAGAGCAGTATTGCAGAAAAACATGGGACCCCCGCATAGGCACCCACATACATTTATAAGTACATGCCTAACTTATCAATTAAAATCATACATTTTCCCTATGAATTTTTCTTTTGACTTGTGAAGTTAATCTGCCAGGCTTCACTAACATTACCAACTCTCCCAATATCTAACGTAGTGCAAACTGGCTCAGAAAAAATACAATCCAAAAACCTCTGAGTAAAATAGAGACTCTGGTTGATTTTAAATTTGCTTTTGGTAAAAAGAGTCTCCAGTGCCATCAATATTGTGCCTTCTCCAGCAGTCTAGCCATGATAACTTCATTAAGGAGAATGTTTGCTTTTTCAGTGCGTAACAATGGTGATTCTACAAGCAAATTTTAAAA
Source organism: Ursus americanus (assembly GCF_024610735.1). NCBI lineage: Eukaryota > Metazoa > Chordata > Mammalia > Carnivora > Ursidae > Ursus > Ursus americanus. Next base: position 39,508,338 of record NC_142138.1, on the reverse strand, counting down.
GATTCTCTCATAAGTGTACAAAGTGAGGCCTGCCAATCCCCTTTCCCCCCAAATAAAGAAAATGTCCCAACCACTTGCTAAATCTGTGGTAAATTTTGTTAAACCAATGTTTCAGAATACCACAATCCAGAATAACATGGGATGCAAGAAGTCGCATTGTCTTTAGAAACCTGAAAGCCAGGGCTAATAAAATTCTCATCAGAGCTGCAAATGGACAGTAGAAAAAAGTGCTCTAAGTGTTGTGGGTGCTAACCTGGAATTGTTATTTGTTACACTATTAAATCCGCAAGTTAGTATGAATGAACAAGACAGACTGCACCCCCTCCTCAGCCATCAGCTGCTCTTCTGCATTACACAGTGAAAGGCTAAAGCTATTTCGCTACTTTCTCCAATTTTTTTTTCTTTTTTGTACTAATTTAGAAAGTTAGTACTTTAATGTAATTGAACTCACTGAAGCTAAAAATGTCCAGGCCTTTTTAATAAGGTACCCTTCAATATTAAACTTTGGGGTCTGTTCTCTTCCCAGGTAGGCACTTAACTCCCATTAGCACTAATGGCAGTTGTACACAAACACTGAGTAGGAAATATATATCTCTTTGTCTCTTTGTACTGAGCTCCAAGGGAGACAGAGGGGAAGAAAAGGAAAAACAACTCTGAGATTGAATAAAAGAGGTAGAGTTGCTGATTCATTTACAAAGATGAAATTAATGCTTGGCAACCCCAAATTTCAGGGAACATGCACTTTTAATAAGTGAGATGAGAAAATTTCTAAATCATTTTGAATAATACCCAAACCATGTTTCCCCGAGAAATCTGTTTTACCTCCATCCCCAGCACATACATTAGACCCATTTTGCACTTGTTATGTACATAATGATTCTCGACAACATAAGACAATTTCATGATTTTTTTCTTATCATTTTTACTTATCTACCAGTGAGCCAATTTATGCAGCTTAAACCACTGCTAAAGAAGATGCATCAAAAATTGTCTGTAATCATTACAAATAATAGCGCAAAATGTTCACAAGTAGCTGTTTTCTTATCATATTTTCATTAAAACGTCTTTTCACCTGCTTTGCTTTTCCCACATCTGAAACCTGCATTGTAATCAGTCTTATTAACTGAGAACATAAATATGATTTATTATGGTCTGATAATGGAAGCTACGTGGACTCAGAGAAGGGCTATATTGTCCTTTGATAAAATGGCTCTTTTCTCTCAAATGGAGAGCTCTATCATGAGAACATGCAGAATGTAGTGAGTGATTATTTCCTCAGGGTGAGTGATGGCGAAGCCCGACAGAAAATCTTCTTGTTGACCATGACAGCCTCAGAGGGTCCCCAAACCTCCCTGAGTTTGACAACCTGCAGACACTTTTGATGAACTGTATTCTTCTGTCAGAGACAGCCTGTCTGGGAGGAGAAAAGAGACCCTTATTGTCTGATCGGCTATTATTGTCTTGATCTTTTATAAGCAATCTCTAATGCACATGAATATAATATCCTTTCACACAAGTGCCAAGCATAATAGAAATGTAGTTATAGGACACTCCCCCTGGTTATGTAAATGTCCCTACGCCATAATTAAGAGAGATGGTTGGTGACTGATAGGGGAAAGAAAGAGTCATCAAACTGTTTTAGCATTTCTCCCTATTTTAAAGACTTCAACCAGGGTAAACAGCATTTATGGTAGATATAGGGAAGCAGATTATTTTGAAGTCTCAGACTAAAAGGAAAAATAGTTTTGAATATGGTATTAGTGTTATATTTTTATTAAACATGCAAATGGCAGCTGGTTTTCAGCCAAAAGTGATTATCATGCTGATATGACTTAGAAGAAAATGAGTATGCCTCTCAAAATACCTGGCTGAGGGGTTACAGCAAGAACAAAGCCCTATTAATAAGGAATGTACTTGCACAAATGGGTCCTCCAGTCCAAATAAAGTTCTCCAATAAATTTCCCTCTTATCCATTTCCAGAAGTCCAAATATGGCAAAAAAAATATTTTTTCAATTAACCAATATATTGGCAGGCAAAACTCTTGCAATTATTGGGCAATTAAATCTACTTCTTAATGTGGCCCTTGGGAGCCATCTCCATTTCTGAACTGTGAAGGATAGTTCTAGATGGTGTTTGTTTGGATTTGATGACAAAGATTTTCTGATCTTCCAGGTAAAATCCAACCAACTTGTAGCAAGCAGGCCAGCCCATGGAGGCCAGCAGCTTGATGCTCAACCTCAGCGGCAGAAAGGAGAAAAAGACATCACCCACCCAAAAAATTTTAATCCCCCAGCAAAATACAATACTCAATTTTTCATTAACCTTCTGACATCTGGACTCGGAGTATCCCCACACTAATCACTAATGGGTTTTGCATTACCAATTAGTGGAGCGAATTCTCCAGCACTGGTGCCAAAGGGTTAATCATTAGTTTCACACCACTGGGTGGTCAGAGTTAGAAGAGCAGCCCCCAAACCCAAAAGACTGGCGAGTGAGGGGCCGGGCATTGGAGAGAGCTCTCATTATTGAGAAGAAACATGCAGCTCACAGGCATTGACCTCCATACCCCTCTCCTGGCATCTTGCTTCGAGGTGGATTTAAGTAGGATACACGTGTGCGCATGCGCACACACGCGCACATATTTATACACAAGTCGGGGCCCAGAACAAATCACCAATCTAGCCAGTCTCTACTGAGCCTCTTCCATCAAAGGTAGATCAGACCAGAGGGATTCTCTCCCTCTCTCTCTCTCCCTCTCTCTCAGCACCTCTCTCTATTTGCTTCTCTAAGCAATGACTTTCCCATGGGAATGAAAAAATTTGCCATTTCAGAGGGAGCTGGGTTTTGAGAAGTGTTTGATCTCTCTTAAGAGATACTTCTCTGAAGTTCTGCCAACCCTCGATTATCTGTACAAATGAGGCTTAGAGAAAGTATGGAAAGATTCGATTCACAGATAATCTTCAAACTCCAGTTTGGTCTATATTTTAGTTTCTTTCTGAACAAATTGTACCAGAGCAATTAACAAACAAAACTGATTGGATGTTTCCTGTCTCCTTTTATGGTCAATTTTGTGGATGTCAGCAGCATGAGGAAATTGTCAAAACACTGGCAACAAGGAGAGAGGAAAGGGAAGAAACAAAATACCCAGATAGTCTGCAAACTAGATAATCTGCTCCTGAATAATTGAGAAGAATCTAATTTCAAAGATAATAAAAGAAGGCCCAGAGAGCAATTCTGTCTTGAAAACGCACAACCCCTTCCCCCTAACCCCAAAACAGCCAGTAGGAAAACAAATAAGTAAACAAAAAACCGCAAGAAAAATTTGAACCTACTGTCCCCATCCAGTTTTTCCCTGATTTAATCTACACATGTTCTAAGTTAAGTTATATTCTAAAGAGGGTCAGGGCAAGGAGGAGGAGAAGGAAGCACAGAAGACACTTCTTATTTGTGTTCTGTCTAGCTCTGTCGTCAGGTACTGATAGCAACAGGATTGCTTTCAAAACTATACAGCCTAAAACTACTGAAATCGATCCACTTCTCTCTGTCCCTTTCTTCTTTTTTCTTTTCTCTCTCTCTCTCTCTTTTTTTAGGAAACCCAGCATTCAAAAAGGAACAGCAGTGACTCAGCACTTTATTATGTTTTTAGTCCCCAATTTTTTATTCCTTATACCAAAAAATGCTCGAGACCATTTGATACTGAAATCAGAAACTTTGCTACACTTGATTCTCCACGGTGCTTCCACTCAAGGCCAGAATTTAAAACTTCTCAGTTAAGGGAAGAAAGACTCTTAATGAGCCTAATCACGCACATTATTTTGGCCAGAGTCATTGACTGACTGCACTTATTTAGTTCTGCTTTAGAAATGAAAATCTAATAAAGTAACTGGCAGTTTAAATGTCACAGAAATTTTCTCCAACATCCCAACTGGAATTGTGAAAACAGGCTCAAATTCCTCTAATCTCCCTCTCTTTCACCTTCAAATGCCACGCTTCTAAACCAAACCATTTCCTAAGAAATAGCAAAACTTGGTTGGGTTCAGAGGTCGGGTCAAGGGTGGGGAGGAGGAAAACTCTTTCTTCAAGTTGGAGGGGATTTGCTTTTTTCCAAACACTAAGGCAAGAAGGACCGGAATCTTGAGGCTGGGAATGTTCTGTCTCTTGCAACGGAATTCAAAGGAGCCATTGTGTTTGATACTTTTGCTTCCCAATTGGCCTCTGACAGCAACATCAGAAGCAACAGATACTTCAGTTCTACATCTGGAAAGAGGCATTTTTTTACAAAGAAAAAAAAAACAAACACTCCTAAAGACACTGAAGCCTAATCACTCTATATTCCATAGTCTTAAAGATTGAGATCTCTCTGATACTATGTGATAACCCCTTGAGTAATGGGAGCAGCTCCATTAGGACTTGAACAGATAGCATTTCTATACTTTCCCCTCAATAAAACTAATATTTAGAATAAGCATACTGGTTGGATGCTTTCATTTCCCCAGCCACTGAATTGTAATGATCATTGTACAGGCTACAGTACCATTTATTAAGGTGCCAACTGGCAAATAAACTCTTCACTAAAATGACTTAGGATGTACAGGACTAAACGATCAAGCAAACAGTTTAGGTTGACCACTGTCCCACTTGCTCTTCTAGAAGATGTATACATCAAGTCCTCAGATTTATGATGGGGCTTTTAAAGTTCTGAATAGTCTGGACCATAATAACCTCATAAATCCATGCTAAAGAACAGAAGATATTCTGAGCACCATGGTCGTTACCATCATGATGGTTGGGACCACTACATAATATACCCTGGTGGAAATTTCCCCCATTTCTAGTGCTACTCTGACCCAAACAGAGATGAATCGAGGGCAGGAAAAGAGAGTAAGAATGGGAGTAGCACTCTGGGAAGCACTCAAGCAGGGACAGGAGAAAGGATAGGGCAGGAGAGGGGGCATTAGTTGGTAGAGAGGTTTTATGAAACCATTAGCAAGCATGATAAAGGGAAAAAAGGCAGCCACTGAGAAAGAATTCATTTCCCAAATTTTAATCACACATGAAGAGCCCTAGGTAATTTTAGTTGTTCTGTCAGCCAAGTCAAATCCTGGGCCTCTCAGAAGCCATTGGAAATGTCTCAGGTTCTCATTCTGCTATTTTGATGGAAATTAAACTTGTAAATCAATAATAGAACAGAACCAACTCGGTGTGAAAGCACTACTCCTTTATCCTCTCCAGCATTCTTGCCCAAATGATTTAAGATTCCCAAATGCAAGTGAAAAAACTTAAGTTTGAGACTTCCTTGTACAATTTCAGCTCAAGTCTCCTATTGAAAGAACACTGTGAAGTAGACATGGAGAATAACACTGCATAGCACTCGTGTGCTCACGGGCTAGTCCCCGAAAGTTTCTGAAGTGATTGGCGTGTGCATCCCAGGGGAATCTGGGGTTGTAGACATGAGCGACAGCAACAGACTTCTCAAACTTGCCCTTGTTCATCCTTCGCTGGCTCTCCTCCACCACCGCCCTTCTTCTGGGCATCTTTTTTCCTCTTCTTTTCTTTTAAATGTATGTCATCTTCTATTCTTTCCTCTAGATTTTTACCGTTATTCAGCTTTATTTTTTTCTATTGTACATTTCTGTCCCAACTTCTCTATTTTTATTGTCCCATGATAAGCACCGCATTCCTCTAGACCACACGCACAACACTAAAGAAGTCCTCCAACTAATGATATTGATGCCCGTTACAGACACAGCCGCTCTCCCCAGCACTCAGCTTTTCTCAGCCTTTCTCACTCCACCAATTAAGACTTTCCACATCTGGAGCAAGATTAAGAAATGCGTATCCATTGCTGGTCCGTTGCTGGTACAAAAATGGTAGTTGCTGAGAAACCCTGAAACAAACACCAACCAAAATGAAAGCATGACATTACCAGCAAAGACCAGAACCAATACTTGGGAAGAATGTCATCCAATCCCTGATTCTTGAACCCCAACTCTGAGACCCCAAGAGCATCCAGGGCATCCATGTTCCCCAAAGGCCTCAGTCTGGTTCTTGATTCTTAACTCTAACCTCTGGCTAGTAAAAAGTTAGACTGAAGCCTAATTTGGGGCAATCTCATTTCCTAGTGACTTTACAGTCACCCTTTTGAACTCTTCTTCAGGGCTTTGCCAAAATCCTGCATTTTTATTCACTCCACTGTAAAGGCTTCTTTTTGGCTATAAAGACTGATGTCAATTAAAATTACATTTTTTCATCTTCTTGGAGGCTTCACATCTACAACGACTGTGTGACTCCATCTGCCGTAGTGAGTGATCTCTCAGCCATAATCACAGTCTCTGGAGCACGTCATTCCTAGCCTCGCTTTTTTTTTTTTACAAGTGTGAAAATATTAAAGTAAAATGTTCTGCAATAGAGCATCTCCTTGTGCTAATCATCTGATTTAAAGTTAAAAAGGTAGAAACTTCATATATGTGACAAAGATTAAAAGAAGAAATGAAATGAAAAATACAGGAAGGGATATTCTCTCCTGGGACTGTCATTCGGGTGCAAGCATGTGGGTAACTCTTGCTGAATCCTGCTCAGGGAGGGGGCATTAGCCAGAGAAAGCCAAACCTTTAGTTTCCACTTCTTACACAATCACTTCTGGGACTATTGACAGCAGAAGTCACCCAGCGAGAGATCATTTGTCCCAATACACAAATGCACGTCATGTGACAAACACACTAAGGAATTCTCATAAAATGAGGTGGGCGGTAGAGAAAAAGAAAAATCACAAATAGGGTACCCCACATTGGGGAGTCCATCAGTGATGATGACATAAAACTCAATTCAAACCACATAACCATAAAAAAGAAATCTCTTGCCCATGTGACTGGGAAGTCCAAGGTGAGTTCTAGCCTCAGATGAGGCTCACCCAGGTGCTCGAACAGTGTGCTCGGAAATCTGTATCTTTTCTCATCATCTCTTACCTCTGCCTTATTCTGTGTTAGTTTTAGTTTCAGGCAAGATTTTTCTACCTGGTGGTAAAGAAAACCATCAGCAGATCCAAGCTTACACTGACCTTTACCAGGGCATCCTAGAAAAAACTATGTCTTCCTCTTTCCCAGAAATTATATCAAATCCCCAAAGGACTCTTAAGAGTGCTCTTTGGGTCACTTGCTGATGGAGAAACCTGACCATTTGATTGACAGCCTTACCAGAGTACGAGGAATGTGGGAAAGGTAGATCTCAAGGAAAAATGGCTTTTATTAGAAGAAAGGAGAATGGAGGCTGGGTAGTCAAAGGCAGATGTCCTTCAAGCAGTGCTCTTCCAGTCACTTTGAACCTAAATCACTAGCAGGAGCCTTTGGAACTCATTAGCATCCCCTGGCTCAATGGGAAGATAGCACCTCACCTTGCTCCAAGTTACTGCGGTGTTTTTTGTTTTGTTTCTTCTTGCCTGAGTGGAGAACAGACTTCAGCACCTTATGAGCCCCAAGTACATGGATGAATAGGATCTGCTCAGCAGCTTGCAATGATTTCTTTATTGCCATTACCAACCATCATGCAAGTAAGTAGTTACTGACTTAAGAACTCACTATTTACTCAATAACCCTTGATGGGAACTGTGATCCCTTTACACAGTTATAGAAGTACATAATTATAGACTTTTCAAATGGGTATTTCTTTTAGACATTTGCCTGTAATAGCTCCTTCAAAGCTGTTAAGCTTTTATCATGTGAAGACCCAAGTAGAAAATATTTAGTTCACTCCTCATTGACCTAATAGAGAACAAACTCATCTTTAAGATGGTGTTATGGTGTTAGCTTCTTGCCAAGAACACATGGATAGCCTTGTAAAAAAGGTTTGGCTTGGGCTATTTGGGCAGGAAATCACATTGCTATTAGATCACACTCACCTCATTGAGTAATTTAATATTGACACTAAGTCATCATTGGCCATTGTTTCTATAGTCCCTACTGAAGGAAACCTTGTCACATCCACTTGTCCTGACTTTATTACTATCCAGTGAGGGTCCTATAAAAGTAAAAATCCGCATGGGTTCCCTGAATTCATCCTATTTCATTACTGAAACACAGAGCATAATTCTTATTTAATGGAGAGTATATTTTTTAGGCATATTAAATAAATCGGTCCCACCAAGGAAACCACAAAGAAGATCATCGAGAGATACCTGCTGAGGTCATGGGCTCAATAAAGTTCTGTGATATACGTTGCAGTGTAATGCATATATCTGACACAATCATTATATGCTCTGTATACCATATACAAAAATTAGTGGCATACCATGTTCAAATGGGTCTTAAGGATATATAGTGAAATTTAACTTGCTTAGTTCAAATTGAAACACCACAAAGTATTCACAACTTTCTCAAAGGTGCTAGGCTAAGTGACAGAGATACAAAGATAAAGTTGGAGATCATGCTTGCTCAGCTACATCAGGATTTTATGTTTACTAGCCCGTGTCCTATCATTCTTGCACTCTCTCGTCTTTACTACTTACAACTTCTCGCTCAGTCTCAGATTAAGTGCAGCTCCTTTCTCAGCTTTCTACCTTTGCACATAGAGCTTCTTCTGATCGGAATCCTCCCTCCTTTCTTCCACCTACACCTTATTAAAATGTCATATCCTCAGAGAAATTTCCCTCATTCATCCAGGCAGAGCTAGCCACACACCATCTCTGTTTCTGAAGCACATTCTACAAGCATCTATTTGTACCATATGCATTTGTTTGAATGTTTTCCCCCTATTACACTTGTGAGCTCTGTAAAGGTCAAAATCATGTCTGACTCATGGCTATCTCTTTAGGACTCTTGCAGAGTACCAGGTACAAACAAGTCTCTAGTAAAATGCTGAGTGATGGTCATTTATTTGACTGCATTCCTTCTGCAGAGAAAAAGCAATGTTGCTCTCACTGCATTTCTGCTGTCCAGGCCTTATAGGCTCCTGGGAAAAGAGATATAGATGCACAAACACAATTAGATTAACTCAGTCAATGCTGATGGAAAGTCAAGAACAAGCAATGGTGGGAGGGGACTTGGAGGTATGAGGAAAAGGAGGAGGGAAGAAAGGGAGAGGGAAGTGGAGAGAGCAAGAGAGAAAGATGGAGTGAGACTTTGCAGAAGGAATAGGACGGCATGAGCTGAGGGGAAGATGAACAGCATGAAGGAAGGAGAAATACAGGAACTCTGAGGGGAGCGAGCTTGGGGGCAGTGCGAACTGCACGGGTAAGACACAAGACTGCCATGTCAGAAAAGGGGGCTGGATTAGGATGGACCACTGAGGGCCTGAATTGCCAGGCTGAGCAATTTGCAGTTTGCACTCTGCAATGGTGGAGAGTTGAGAAGAAGAGAGAGTGACATGGAGGCATCTGATCGCACCTGGGCTTCGGTAGACCAATGAGGAAGCTATGAAGACTTGGTTTCCAATACTGCAGAATCAAAAACTCAAAACACGCTTTGCAAGAATCTAATCTCTCAGCCAATCTTAGTGAAACCCAGGCCATCCTGGATGCACGAGATGAGAGAATTAGATTGCAGGCGATCAGCCCCAGCATTCTGTCATCTCCAGACCGGCAAGCATGCCAGGCAACTTGCTGTGTCCTCTGCCTGGGACTCACTTAACCCTGGGCATTCTCATGGCTTTCCCTTCTGTCATTAAGGTCCCTGCTCAAATATCATCTTTACAGAGAGCATTTTCCTAACGGCCACGTCAAAACCGCATCCCATCACTCTAGCCTTTTGTCCTGCTTTATTTTTTCCTCAAAGCACTACTGACTACCTGACATTATATTATATGTCTATTTGTCTATGCCCTTACTATCTATATACTCCAAGATAGGGATTGTCAAAGTTTCTATGAAGTGTTAGATAGTAAATATTTTATAATTTGCAGGGCATATTGTCTCTGTAGTAATGACTCAGTGGTGCCATTGTAGCATGCAAGCAGTCATAAACTCATAAATAAATGAACATGGTTGTGTCCCAAAATATCTTAACTCCCAAAAACGGGCTATGGCCAGATTTGCCCAAGGGTCATAATTTGCCAATCCTTGCTTTACTAAAAAGTTCCAAGAGGTCAGCAACACTGTTTATCTGGCTCACTTGTGGATTTCCAGAGCTTGGCACAAAGTTGGCACTCAATAAGTAATTTTTAAAGAGTTCATGAATGAATGGAGTTCTACAGAAAACAGGATTGTAGGAATACTACACCCATGTGAATATATATATATATTCCCTTTGTGATGGTTAATTTTACATATCAACTTGGCTGGGCCATGGTGCCCAGAAATATAATCAACGTTATTCTGGATGATTCTGTGAGAGAGTTTTGGGATGAAATTAACATTTACATTAGTGGACTCTGAGTGAAGCAAATTGTCCTCCATAATAGGGTGTGCCTTATCCAATCAGTTGAAGAACTGAAGAGAACAAAAGAATAACCTCTCTTGAGCAAGGAATTCTGCCTGCAGATGGCCTTTAGACTTGAACTGCTGTATCAACTCTTCCCTGGTCTCCAGCCTGATGGCCCATCCTGAAGATTTTGGACTTGCCAGCTTCCATGATCATAAATCACGCAAACCATTTCCTTAAAATATGTGCACATGCGTGTGCACATGCACACACACACACACTCATCTTATTGGTTCTGTTTCTCTGACTAATAAACACATAAATATACAGCAGATTTACTCCATTGGCAAGGTAGGAAATCAGTTGGTTCTGTAGAACTGGAAGACTTCAGCTGGTTGTACTCAAATCATTGTCATAACAGAGCTTTCAAGGATGCCCTATGGTCTTCAGGAAAATGTTTCTCAACATGAAAGAACTTTCTGGGCCTGGCTTCCACCTATCTCCAATTCTATGTCCAGTCAACTTGGGTGTGCACCATACATGAGAGCCATACAACACTGCTCACTCCTCACTGCTCCCTGGAGGTCAAGCTCTCTCAAGTTACTATACCTATGCTACACCCTCTGCCTGAAATAACATCCCACTGCCTTCTCACCTGGCTAATTCCTATCCATTCTTCCACAGTTCCCCTGGAAGCTAGGGGACACAGGACAGGGCTACGTGTTGAGTTGCTCCTGTCCTCCCACCTGGTGTGAGCTCCAACCCCCTCAAAGGTAGAGATCCCCTGCTCATCTCTCTATTCACCTCTTCCCACCACCAGTCTATACCTGACATGCAAGGAGGGCATTGATGGGCAAACATCAATAAACAAACAAAATATTTTAAGAAACTAAACCAAGTATAAGATGGTATTGCTTACTTGTGATCTGTGAAAATACAGCTTAGTACCACCCAAGGAAGATGCAAAGTCAGATTTCAGGGGTATTAAGTATCTGCTCTGGGGGGCCTCTGGCTGGGCAGAACTCCCGGTGACTTAGAAAATGACTGCTCAGAGTGAACACCAAATGGGGAGGGGGGAGAATACTGCATTCTCCTCTCAGCTCCATACCATCTTTCTTTCCGACTTCTCAAAACACTAATGAGGTGGGAGTAGGGTGGGAGGTGGAGTGATTAAAAATAGCCGGAGCCTGAGCAACCACTTTCAGCTCTCTCCCATGTCAAAAATGTTGAGCTCTAACTATGGGAGTAATTTGAGGGCCCATGTCTTTTCGAAAGACACTAACAGGAAAATGGGATTTGCTTTACAGCAATGGATAGACAACTTAGCTGAAACACATCTGATCCATGAAGGCAGGTTCACCTGGTTGGCAGGAGCTCTCATTAGCGTGAGTGTCCTTAGTAGATGGCTACTAACTAGATTGAATTTAGTTCTATCAGATTATAAGACTTCCTGGTTCTATCACCGACCTGCTCTAGAACTTTTAAGCTTCGTGCTTTTATTTCTCAGTACCTCAGTTTGTGCATCTGTAAAACAGGGAGAATAATTCTTGCCACCTGCCACCCAGGAGGGTAATGCAAATAAACAAGGCAGCATCTGTAAAGCACTTTGCATTTCCATTACTTCCTCTCTATGAATCTGAAGTAGGATTATTATTACTGAAAATGTCAGCTATCATCTGAAAGGCTTATTTCAATCAAAAGGCTTTCTTGAGGAACATTTCATAAAGGAAAAGTGAAAGCATGCACATTCTCCTTGGAACTATCATAATTAGTCCCAGTAACAGTTGGGCCATTTTTTTTTTTCAGTTCATTTATAGTCAGATTCTACAAAATTGAAAACATCCAACATCTGGGCTGAAAAACTTGTACAAAGCCAGAAAGCCCCCCAAATGGGCATGTGTGGGCTTCAGCGACATAGGAGCCAGATGTACTTTTTGCCTCAACTACTCTTTTCAACCTTAGGGAAAAAAATTATAACTAATTTTCACACTTACAAACCCTTGGTTTTCTTCTCTATTTTTTTAAAGTATCCTCTCCCCAAATAATCAGAAATCTTTAAAAAAGGAATCTTTTAGTGAATGTATAAAAGCATTCAAGGATCCAGTTTTAATATGTAAACTTTCACAGGGACAAATAACAGTTAACATGTATTATCCCTACATTATGGCCAGGCCCTGTGGTAAGCGCTGAGCAGGTATTATCTCATTTAATCTTTGCATCCACGCCATGAAGCAGGTACCATCATCTTCCCCATTTCACGGGTAAAAATCCAAGAAACAGCTAGATTAAGTAACTTGCCAAAGTACCATTAGTACAGAAAAAAGCAAAGTGTTTTGGTTACTTCTTGAAGTTTGAAAGAAAATTTTGCTTACTTCTACCTAAACACAGCAAGAATTGAAGACAACCTTTGATATAATAAATTTTCCCCCGCCAGATTCAACCACTCTCTCTCCCGGGAAGAGCTGCGCAGAGCCTATAATACAGTTCCCAGAGATGAGCTGATTTGGGCTCTAACAAACAATCCCAACTTGAGAATTTGCTTCTGTTTCTGCCATCTTCTTTGATATTCTAGGGGAAGAAAACACACACATACACTCATAGTAACTTATTTCAGCTATTTGCTGAAGAAAAGCTGTCTTCAATTCCTGTTGTCTGTGGCATGCCACCCAACAGCATCTAGAAGCTTCCTCAGGGAGGCAGGGGAATTTGCTGGATTGCCAAACAGCCTTAGAAAATCTGCTGGGACACTCCATCGAAGGGCTTTGTGAACAAAGATAAAGAAAGCACATTAGCGTTGCCTTGTTTCATGAAAAAAGGAACACACACAACAAAACTTGATTACAAAATCTCATTTTACAAACTCAAGGTAAGATGCACCTCCTTGGGGCAATGGCCCAGCACCCCCATAGGGTTCTTCCACCATGTGCTCTCTAAGTAAAGACCTGATTCGACTCCAAGGGTTGGGTTAGATAAAACGGGAAGGGTTTATGTGCACAGCATTTAACTTTAAACATTTCTTCATGGAAATTTACAATGCACATAATTTACATATTCAATACCAGTGACAATTTACTTCTCCCATCTGAACAGGGCTTTCAACTATGCCACTTGAACTAAATTAATAAACAGTAATTACAGAATGTTGTGTGAGCTAGCTGTTGATGTTGAGCAGATTCTAATCAACACCTTCTTTTAAGGGCCAATTAAAGCTGAATGTATGCAATATAAACATCTTCGAGTATTTAGACATGAACCGCAGAACAAGGTAAAAAAAAAATTAAAATCCAAACAATTAGACTAGGGATGAGCCAGTCAAACCTGGAGAGATGGACCCTTTTCAGCCAGTCTCTAAAGTCATGTTAATTTCTTCAAATGACGAGATTTTTGTGAAATGGGGAGGGGCTCCAAGGACTCGTTAGGCCAAACCCCATCCGTTTTGAGATTTCTTCAGCATCTTGTATTATTTTCCATATGCTTTAAGTTCCAAGGCATTTCTTTTTAAATTGCCTCAAACACTTTTTCTCCTTAATTCATGTGCATCTCAGCGAAAACTTAATCTCCATATTTCTGACTCATTTATGTATAAATCATCTATGTGCTATTTAGTATCTAAGAAACCTCTCCCTAGGCCCCTTCCTTGGCCATCCAGGAGCTACACAAAACAGAGTTGCCCCAGGCCCCTCTAGGGGGGATTTTATCCCAAATAAATAGAACACATACAAATTACTAAGGAGAGGGATTAGGAGCTATGGGGAGGAGAAATCAGACAGCACTTCAATCAGTTGTCCTCAGAACCAATTGCCTCTGCTTTCTAACATGGAAGCATCTGGGGCTGGCTTCATGGCTTTGGTTAAAAGAGTATAGGGGAGACATTCGAGGAATGGTAAAAAGTTCTGGATAATGTACAGAATGGCAATAGTGACCAATATATGTGGTAGTGAATGGGTTTCTCCCATAGCTGGGAGATAACGATAACCTCATTTCTTCCAAGCATCTCAGAAGGTTGGAATGGGAGCAAATTACCTATAGATACCACTTTATATGGAACAGAAAATGGCATACCCACAAGAAGTCTAGAATGAACCCAGTCTGAGTGGTTGCATGAGGATACACTCATGGGCCTCATTACCTAGAATTACCTGCCTTCCCCTTTCTAACTTAGACTCCAAAGTTATACCTCACCATTGCCCTGCTTCCCTCAGGCTGCTTGACTCCTGCTTTTACAACACACCTGGGCTACCTGTCCTTCCTCTTTTCTACTCGGATCTCCCTTTTCTCTCTCCTGGACTTGCCTCATCCCTAACTGTCCAAACCATGCCCAATCTCAAGGCTAGCTTCAGGCCGCTTCTCTGACTGTGGTTAGTTCCCCACTCCACTGACAGCTATGCTCATCTTCCCCTCTTAACTAAATTACAAACGACCTGAGAACAGAGACTTTGTACTTAACCTGGCTTCAACATAGCATCTAGCACAGGACTATTTATTTGAGTAAGTGTTAAATGAATGTTTGTTAGATGAATATGAATGAAGCATTCCTTAAAGTGAACAAAATGAAAGTCTCTTCTGGCTTCAAATATTTCCCAAGAAAATTTGGAAGTATAATGATAGACTCTGTACCAGAAATCAAAATTTCAAGATAGTTCTTACTCACTAGTCACATATTAAAGCGGAGGATTATGGAGCCATGGGGCTGGGAAGGACCACAGGAAATCATTTTATCCCATATTCCTGCCTCTGAAGAGGACTATACAAAATACACTCCTGAAAAATAGTCGCTGATTTTTACTCCATGTGGAATCATAACCACAGTAATACTAATAGTGATCATTTATTGAGTGTTCACTACAGGAAGAAAAGGGCCCCTCACCGCTGCCACTAAAGCCTGACTGAGGCCTGGGAGCCAAATTACTATGGGTACAATCCAGGTATGCCCATGAACTGATGCCACCAGAGAAGATGCCTTAGACTCTCCCATCCCTCATCTTTGATCCATGTGAGCAGTTCATTTTTTTGTTCTCCCTCTCTTCACATTCCATATGTTTCCGTGGACAATCTCAGCTGTTTCCCACGGCATCACCCAACATCTCAGCTCAGGAGTAGGAAAGAAGAGAGTTCTGGGGAGGTATCTTAAGCCCATGTGCCTCTCCTGAGGTTTGGTCCCATATTTCTAACCATGCGAAGGTCATCCTCATTGGTGTCATACAGCTCTCTCAAACATCATGTGCCCTCAAATGAATCTCTGTGCCCTTTTCCTGTTAAAACCAGCTCTTTCTTCTCTTTCTTGTTTTCTTTCCTTATAAATGGTATCAGTATTCATCCTCTCACCTGTATCCAAAATCTGAGCTTTATCTTTGATAATATGGTATGGAGGAAAGAGTAGGAGCTTTGGGGTCTAACAGGACTGAATTTGAAAACTGCCTTAACCATTGACTAACAGCTCTGTGGCTTTGGATAAACTTGCCTGAATATATTTTCTCGCCTGAAAATAGAAACATATTAACAAGGCTATCACGTATTAGACCTTCAAAAAATGTATATTTCCTTCACTTTCTTCCTTTTTCTCTCTGTCCTACTCCATCTCCTTCTGTCTCTCTCTGCCTCTCACTCTCCCATAACAAATCAGTCATCAAGCCTTATTGATTATGCATCCTGGGTAACTGCCCTCTTCTCTCCATCCCTACTCTCCTCAACATCTCACCTGCAATAGCTCCTGATCCACATCTTCTGCGCTGTTTCCTTCTTCACTAGTCTATCCTGCTCTGTGCTATCAATTACATGAATACCTAACTCCTCTACATAAAACCCACATTTGTTCACGGTTGCTTCCGGGAGAAAAACCAAACTCCTTGGCAGTAATTCATGACCCCTATACTCCTAACTTACTTTTCCAGTTTTTTCTCCAGCTAATATCTAAAGGTCCCCCGACGTTTTGTCTGGGTTCTCGCCATTCCTTGGCTATGACATTTTCTTTAGTACCCTTAGGTCTTCATGCATGCTACTCCCTTTAGACCCTCTCCTACATCATTCAACACATACACAACCTGGCAAACTTATACAGACATTACCTGACACTGATTGAACATGAGGTTCTTGTGAAAACCATCCCTGAACCACATAGGCTAGTTAGGTTGCT
This sequence comes from Ursus americanus, assembly GCF_024610735.1. Lineage (NCBI taxonomy): Eukaryota > Metazoa > Chordata > Mammalia > Carnivora > Ursidae > Ursus > Ursus americanus. The sequence continues at coordinate 39,491,855 of NC_142138.1, read as the reverse complement.
CCCTCTGAGCTTTCAAAGGCCCTAATTGTGGTGTCTTGTCCTCCTTCCATTCCAACTGTTCCCTGGGTCTTGACATTGCTTTATATAGTTCCACATCCCTACAAGTTGTATATACCCTGAATCCAAATACCTTACATCCTGGCATTCCCTGCCTACAGAAATCCATACTACAGCCATCCCTTCTGGAAGAGCAGAGTATTAACTTTCTAGCCTGGAATTTGGTATCATAGAATCCAAGTTTCCAGTCTTGGCTTCACTGCATATTAACTGCATGATCTTCAACAAAATACCCAAAATCCCTGAGTCTTAGTAGTACCTTCTTTATGTAACTGTTATAAAGATTAAATAACTAGCATAAAAATAGACATATAGGTCAATGGAATTCAGAGTCCAGAAATAAACCCTTACTTTTTTTTGTAGCCAGTTGATTTTCTACAAAGATTGCAAGACAATTTGACAGGAAAGAATGTTTCAACAAATGAGGCTGAGACAACTGAATATCCACATGCAAAAATAAATAAATAAGGTTGAACCCCTACCTCACATCATATATAAAAATTAACTCAAAATGGATCCTAGACCTAAATATAAGAGCTAAACTATAAAACTCTTAGAAGAAAACATGGGAGTAAGTCTTCATGAGCTTGGATTAGAAAACAGTTATTTGATGTGACATCAAAAACACAAGAGATGAAATAATAAACTAGACTACATCAAAATTAAAGAATTAGAGGCTTCAAAGGACATTATCAATGTGAAAATGTCACCACAGAATAGGAGAAAATATTTGTGATTCATAGATCTGACAAGGAATTTGTATCCAGAATATATAAAAAACTTAAAACTCAAAAATGAAAAGACCATAACAACCCAATTTAAAAATAGGCAAAAGATTTGAATAGATGTTTCTCCAAAGAAAATACACAGATGGGCAACAAGCACGTGAAAAGATGCTCAACATCATTAGTTTTTAGGGAAATGCAAATCAAAACCACAATGAGATACCACTTTACACCCATCAGAGTGGCTAAAATAAAAATATGGACAATAATAATTTGTCAGTTTCTCAAAAAGTTAAACAGAGAGTTGCCATATGACCCATCAATTGCACTTTTATGTACATACCTAGGAATATAAAAAATGTATGTCCACATGGGTGCCTGGGTGGCTCAGTCAGTTAAGCATCTGCATTCAGCTCAGGTCATGATCCCAGGGTCCTGGGATCAAGTCCTGCATCAGGCTCCCTGCTCAATGGGCAGTCTGCTTCTTCCTCTGTCCCTCCACCCTTGCTCGTGCTCTCTTTCTCCTCACTCTCACTCTCAAATAAATAAATAAAAATAAATTAAAAATTTTAAAAATGTCCAAACTTATACACGAATGTTCATAGTAACATTATTCATAGTAGTCAAAAAATAGGAGCAACTCCTATGTCTATCAGTTGATGAAGAGACAAAATATGACATATCTACACAATGGAATATTATTTGTGATAAAAAGAAGTAGATAATACATGCTACAACATGGATGAGCCTTGAAAACTGTGCTAAATGAAATAAGCCAGACACCAAAGGTCATATATTGAATTATTCCAATTATATTAAAAGATCCAAATAAGCAAATCCACAGAGACAGAAAGTACATTAGTAATCACCAGGGGCTAGGGAGATGAGGGGAATAGAAAGTGCCTGGTGACAGGTAGGTATTTCTGTTTGGGGTGATCAAATGTTCTGGAATCAGATAGTGGTGGTGGTTTGCACTACTTTATACCAAAAACACTGCATTATATTTAAAGAGGTGGATTTTGTGATATGGGAAACATATCTTAATAAAGCTATTATAAAAAATAATTAAAATTAAAAAATTTTAAAAATTATATAAGATACTTGGCATGGAAAGTGTACAATAAATGCTAATTACTATTATAATGTTCACCTCTGTTGCTGCATTGTTTTTATCCTGCTGTAATATCCAGATTAATTTCTGGACACTAGAACATGAGCCCCTTGAAGACAGGGGCCATGACTTGCTTAGAACTTATGCCTTCTTTATTTCTCTCTCCCCAGTCCCTGGAGAGGTGTTTGGCATAGACAAAACCGTATATAATATCACATCACATCACGCCACATCACATCACATAAGATAATTATAGATAAATTTAAATGAATGAGTGAGCAAGTGAAGTTTTCACAGACATGTTCAGCACCTCTATATTATACTGGGCTTGAGCTTAGACATTTTCAGGAAAATACAGACCAACATGCAGGGATGCTAACAGTTCCAGGGACCCTTCACAGCTATTCACAACCCAGAGTTTGGTGGGAGAGAGGGGAGAAAACAGAGATGGCGGAATCCTAGTGGTACTCCCTTAGGGTTTCACTTGACTTGACCCATTCACTGATTTACTGTCAGTTCTTCTGAGTTAAAGTTCTTCAGAAACTGTTAAACTCAAACCTCAAAACACAGAAAAACTCAGAGCTAATCAAAAGCCAAGGTTTTTAATTACTTTTATTTTAAGTCACAATTTTCTCACAAAAAGCTGCCAGTGGCTCTTTCTGAGCACTACTGAGATAGCATTAAGTGGGATTTGGAATTCCAGTCCTGTTTTACACAGGATTTCAGTCTCCCTTCCTGCCCCTATGAGAGACTGGCAATCAGTCATGACATATTTCCTACCAAGCCTGGATTTGGCCTAGAAATCCTCTCAACACAGTACTCCAAAAACCACTACCAACCTGTTCCACTTAACTATTGCTGTATAACAACTCACCCTAAAACTCATGGTTTAAAATAATAACCATTTTATTATCTCCCACAGTTTTGTGGGTTGTCTGGGCGTGGCTAGATGGTCTTCTAACCTGTGTAATGATGCCTGGGTTACAGTTATTGGAAAGGCTAAAATGTCCAAGTGAGCTTCCGCGTTCTAGTTGTCAGTTGGCGCTCACTTTCAGCTGGGAGCTCACATGGGGCCATCAACTGAAGAATCTCAGTTCTTCTCTACCTGACTTCTCTGTATCACTTGGGCTTATCACGGTATGGCAGATGGGCTGACGAGTAGAAGCTGCCCATTCTAAAACATCACTTCCACCACATTCTATTGGTCAAAGTCAGTCACAATATCAACCCACATTCAAGAGTATGAGAAGGAGAAATTATCCCCACCTCTTAACGTGAAGAGCAGTTTGTACATACTGCCAGGGGAGGAATGTTGGGAGCCAAACTTTGAGAGCTACTACAGAAATATCATAGGAATTCATGCTCCTCTCATGTGCAGGATATATTCCCTCTCTCCCTAGATCTCCAAAAGTCTCATCCTATCATGGCTACAGCATCAGCTTAAAGTCTGAGATTTCATTATCTAATCAGGTATAGCTGCAGATGCGCGGTCCCCTCCGTACACTCAGGTATGGTTCCTCAAGTTCAAGTAAAGTAAAGGTAAGTTTTCTACTCCCCACACACCCAGCATACAGCAGTGAGAAAGGGACAGGATAACCACAACAGATGCTTCCATTCATAAAGGCGGGAGGGCTATGAGAGGCACATGGAAGTCACTGGTCCATAGCAATTCTGAAATCCTCCAATGTTCCTGGCATAGGGCTCACTTCTGCCCCGTGAAGTAGTTTTCCATGGCCCTTAGTTCTGCCCTCTGAGTCATTTCTTCTTCATTAGAAATGCATTGTTTGATGCAGATTAGCTTTCTTAATCTGCTTCCTGACCATTAGAGGTTAGGGCCTCAGAGACTACTTTTGATTTTTAAGTATGTTTGTCCCTTTTAGTCCATGCTGACATAATTATTTTAAGTTTTTGTGGGCTTGCTATATCAAATTATAATTTAATCTATTAAAAACAACCCACATTCATAAATCTCTCCAAAATAAGTTCCTCTCTGCCTTGAACTGAGAGTCAAGGTGCTATGGGAAAATGCCATGAAGACTCTTGCAAACTCTTTGTTAAAATGAGAGAGTACAGGTAATAGGTTCTTACAATTCTTAAAACCCTACTGTCCAGCTTAGAAGATCTACAAGACACAAATTTAAATCTTTCTGAGGTTGTCACAAAGGGTCTTCCAACCACATCCTTGATCTGGTTTTGACCTCCAAGGTCATGATTTACTGGCAGTGTCATGGAATTAATCTCTGTTTCCAGATTTTAATTTACTTTAAGAATTTTTTTATAGGCTGGAGAGGTTGGGAATGAGAAACTGTTTTATTTTCCAGCTCAGCAGATCCTGGGCTGGGAATGTTCCCTCGTGATTCTGCTGGAAAACGAAATGGTTCCTTCTCTAATTTATCTCTCTCCATCTGTACCTTATCAGGCACCACAAAAAAACAATCACTTGGCCCTTCTTCTCAGGAAATCTTCTCAGGAAAATCCACAAGTTCATTAGATAAATATTTTCTATCTTCCATGTTATTACAGTGTCACTTACTGCCATTACATAATTCAGGTCACCTTTTCTCTAGTCTCCAATACAATTTTCTTATTGTTATTAGCATTGTGTTAACATTCCTCTCAAGATTCTCCTAGAGTTTACTCACTGCCCGATCCCAAAACCAATGCCATAGGTTTATGTTTTTATAACAACAATGCCCCACTTCTAGGTAAAAATTATTGTTTCTGTAGTCTATTAATTGTTGGAGAAAAAAAAAAACTTACTCCAAAACTTAGTAGCTTCAAACAACCATTGTTATTGTTTCTCAGAGTTCTGTGGGTCAGGAACTTGGACAGGGCACAACAGAAATGGCTTATATCTTCTTCTCATAACTTCTGCTGGGGCAAAAACATCCAAAGAAGCTTCTTCACTTATGTGTCTGTTGCTTCAGCTAGGATGGTTCAAAGGGCTGGGGGTAGCTGGAATGATTTGCCTGGGTTCATATGGCTAGAGCCTCAGCTGCTGGCTGGGTTCCCCAGTTCTCCTTCATGGAGTCTCAGGGTCCCTCCTCTCTCCACATGGCCTCTCCACATGATCTCTCTAGCAGGGCAAACAGACTTCTTACATGACAGCTTAGGGCTCCCAGGAGCAAAAAGCAGACACTGCCAGGTCTTCTTAAGGCTTCAGCCAAAACTGTACAACCACACTTCTGCCACACTTTACTGGTTAAAGCAAGTCAGAGGAGTGGCCTCAATTTGAGGAAAGGTGGTCACACAATGATGAGAATACCAGGAGGAACAATTTACTGGGGGCTGGGGGAGGGCACCGATATAACTGACTACCACACAATCTACTGGAACTGCCAAGGAAGATGAATTCTGTTTGCCATTCCTGACCTTTTGCTAGATCTATTTGTTCTAGTCTGAAGCATATCACAGCTTGAAAACAGATGTGTGACATCACATAGTAACATTGCCACATGCTGGCTCTGAGCATCTCACACTGATACATGGCCTCTTCTTCCCCTTCCTTTACTACTAATCCCTGCATATCCCTTGACAGACTCAAGTAAACCATTAGTGTTTGGTTTGTCTCCTTCACTCATGTCGCCCATAGAGCATTTTGGAGAAAACTGTTTCAGATTGCCTCAGCCAAACATTAGTTATTAATAGCGGTTCCCATTTCAGGAAGGCCAACTGTTTGCACCAAAAATACAGAGGAGATACCAGATAACCCCTACCCACAGACGGAGAGCACTTGTGTCTCATCTGCTCTGGGGTTAAATGGCAACTGAAAGCTTAAATCTGGGATAAGAGGTAAGGAACACTGAGAATTTATCTATCAGAAGGTGTCTTGCCACAGAGTCCATAGATGGGCTGCAGGAGTCTATGTACTATCAAAATCACATGCAACATTTTGGATGGTTGTGTGTTTTTCTGGGGAAAAGACCCATTAGCTTTCATCAGATTATTAAAAGGGACTCCATGAACAAGAAAGGGCTGAGAACCTGATCGCACATAGAAATACATGACACACTTTTTCCATCACTCAAGGGCCAACTTGCAACTCATGTTAAAACCACAACTTACCATCTCAATATGCAGAAATATAGACTTGATCAATTATACATACCAAAGATAAGAACAATGCACCTTTACTATTCTCTGCTGCATGATCATCATGCTCCTCCTCTCTGTTTTCCTCTTGTCCTTACTTTCTTTCCCTCTCTATATCCTTCCATTCCAGGTCATCTGAATATTTTAAAAATATTCCAGCCAAGCGGAGTTTCTGCCTTCTTCCGGTTCCGGCCTGCTGAGGGCACGCTGTGGTGACATGAAGCTTCTCACGCACAACCTGCCCAGCTCGCATGTGCAGGGGGTGGGGCCCCGTGGCTTCCCTCTGCACCTCCAGGCCACCGAGGTCCGCATCAATCCCATGGAGTTCAACCCTGACTTCCTGGCGTGTATGATACCCAAGGTGGAGTGGGCAGTGCTTTTGGAGGCGGCAGATACCTTGCATCTGGTCGAGGTGCCCAAAGGGCTGACTGAAGGATATGATCATGATGAGAAATTCCTGAGGCAGATGCACCACGTGCTGCTGGAGGAGGATGTGTTGGAGGGCACCTTGCAGTGCCCAGAGTCTGGGCATCTGTTCCCCATCAGTCGCAGGATCCCCAACATGCTGCTGAGTGATGAGGAAACAGAGACTTAATCGTGAAGGCACTAGTTTTCCAGTCTGTTACCATGAATGTTTTTGTTTATGTATATCCTGTTTCCTAGGTTTGTCCTGTACCCTTGGCCCAATGACACAGGAAACACAGTGTTCTTGAGCTCGATATATTTTTCTCTTTAAAGGTTCAGAACCAAATATACATATATTCCAGCCATATCCCTGGTCATGACTTTACCTCTTTCTGACACTGAATGGCCTGTAATAGAGAGGACCTTACAGCTGGAAGAAATTGTGTTACTTATACCCATGGAATAATTTGAGATGAGAACTAGTAGATTATAATGAAACACTGGTGCATGCTTCTGTGTGCTTTCTGTCTCATTTGGAGATAAGCTTTCCCTTTAACAGTCCCCAAGAATAGAGCTGACTTATGTTGTATACTATTCTGATTAAATTATTCTAGCGATTTTCAATAACACCTTGTGTGGAAGTGCACAAATTTTCCCTTTTTATTTATAGTTTTCTGTTCCAAATGGGACAGAGGGCAGAGAAAGAATTGGTTGCCCCATTACGATGGAGAAGTGCGGATTCTGTGTATGAATACATCCACTCACAGATAACCATCAACCCTTCTTGCCAATTCAATTCATTAAACATCAATGAGCCAGGTGCCCATCTAGGTTCAGTGGTGAAGACAAGGAGGAATAAAACATTTTCTGCCCTCAAGTCACTTATGGTCTAGTGAGGGGGACAAATAAGGATGTATGCAAATAGGAAGAGAAAGTGTAGAATCAGACTAGAGGTCTAACAATCTCAGAACGAAAACAGGAATGAGGAATTTAGTCATATCTCCCATCTCTGCCTTCAATTCCTTCTAGAACTCTCTGCTCTTGATATTTCTCCCTTGTTGCTTAAGTAAAGAAATCAATAGAGTACAAGTGAAAGTAGAAGAGCCTCTCACTCCAGCTTCTTGTCTTTCCCCCCTTTTTCCTTCCAAGTGCTTTTTCTGTTCTGTTTTGGTGCCCTCTGCTCTAACTTTTTGCGCTCCGGCCCATCCCCTCTGCCACCACTTCACCTATAGGTAGGACCCTTTCCCCCAAGAATGTGTGATCAGCAAACACACCCATGCTCTGCGCTAGGCTCTAGAGACATAAAAATGAATCCAAACACTGTCTAGAGAGAGCTTGTTTACAGAACTCTCCAATTCCTAGGGATCTCTCTCACTTTCATATTATGTTCCTTTTTTATTTCTCCCACTCTCTCTCCTCAGACTATTTTTATTTCCATCTCAACTGCTGTTAGAGGCCTCCTATGAGAAGGAAATTATCTATAATGGAACAGGAACATTAAAAGCCTCAGTTTCCTTAGAAATTATTGAACTCATGAGGGGTTCACATTGGGTTTTGAATTTTGAGAACTAAGTTATAAGAAACTTTGCTTTTCTAACCAGATTATTTTAGCACTTGCCCTTTCTAGCTCTTCTTTAGATACTGTTTTTTAAATGCCTGGCTGCTAGGATTTTCTATAGGCTTCCATCAATGCCAGATTATGAAGGAATGCCTATCCAAGTTGCTAAACTTGAATTAAATATATCCAAAGTAGGAGGCCTAGAAGCAGTTGATACCCACATCACTGCACGGGCAAGCTTGAATGTGTATATGGGACAAGAAGTTGCGGAGATGACTCAACTGGCCTGTGTGATCTACTAGTGTGCAGCCCAAGTCCAAGGTAACACTAATAACAATTACCAGTTTTTGACCATCATTCATCTATTTATTCACATAAATATACTCTGAGCACTTACTATGCAGTAGGCACGAAGCTGGATGTTGGGATTTTAACAGTGCACAAGACAGACATTAATGCCTGCTTCATTGGAATTTTCAGAGCAGCTAGGAATATGGACAATCCAATATGCACAGTAATTCTTTTTTAAAAAAGGATTTATTTGTTTGTTTATTTATTTATTTGAGAGAAAGAGAGAGAGCACAAGCAGGGGGAGCTGCAGCCAGAGCAGGCAGAGGGAGAAGCAGGCTCCCCGCTGAGCAAGGAGCCCGATGTGGGACTCCATCCCAGGAGCCTGGGATCAAGACCTGAGCCGAAGGCAGACACTTAACCAACTGAGCCATCCAGGCGTCCCATGCACAGTAATTCTAATAAAGTGTCCTGTGTGATAGCACTCTCAATGCACCAAGCACTGGGCTCGGTGTTCATAACACCCTATGAGCTCAGCACTATTACTCTCCCCAGTTTACATATAAGGAAACTAAGACAAACTCACCCAAAATCACAGAGCTCTGAACTCAGGTCTCCATAACCAGAGTTCTTATCCACCACACTACACTGGTTCACACAAAATGGAAAGACGGCCCCATGCTTGACATCATAAACTGGCTGTTGTCAGCACTGGGAAAGAATAAAACGAAGCAACGTTAACAGCGTCTCGAGCTACTCAGCTGCAGGGAGCTCTCGTATGAGAATTAGGAATAAGATAACAACATGCTTTAGAAAGGTCATTCTCTATGACCCAGACCATTTTCTAATTCTAGGAGTGAAAGGAATCTCTGCAAAATGAATAAAAGTGATAAAAGAATTGTTTTTTTAAAAAGATTCTCACTCATTTTCACAAAGGCTGTATTCATATTTCCATGGCTTTGTCAGAAACTCAAGACTAAAAAGAAAAAATGATATAAAGACTAGCTCCCCTTCTTAAGAGGAAAAAAAGATAGACAGAGACAGAAGAGACTATACATGAAAGCACAGTTTAAAAAATTCTGTCTCCGGCCAAGGTCAGCAGACTGCCCAGATTCAGACAACCCCAACTGGAACCCAAAGTTTGTAAATGCCCCATATCTCACTCCGTCGGATATGATGGGACATATTTCTACAGCTGTTATTACCATTTGGTGGGTCAGAGAGAAGCAGCTATTCTTTGACTTTTCCTGGGAAGATTTTCTTTCACCAGCAGAAAAGGATAAAACTTAATTCTTGTAAAAAGAAGAGGTCTCAAGAAGGTGGATTTAAAAAACAATCCACTCTGGCAAAAATTGCTTCATAAAGAATTTTCTGCTACACACTTACTTGTAGTCTGTACATGATATCTTAAGATAGCCAGTGTATGGACTGCTTGTTGAAATGTTCAGATTCTGGTTCCAACTTCGGAATAACTAGGAGGGTCAATTTTTGCAAGTCATTTTACTTCCCTGGGCCTCAGTTTCCTTTTCTATAAAAGGAGAGTATTTAGACTTTGTACTTCCCCTTCCAGCTCAAATAATCTGTGATTATATTCCACGAACCCTTTTCTTAGTTACTTATCCTGATCGTCTTTCCAAAAGAAGCATTCCCATGGGAAACCAGACTCTCTGAGCATTTGTAATAAGTCATATTTACATCTGAGTATGCAGGCCACCTGGCTTTGATGACCTTCCTCATGCCAGGAGAAGTTTAAGATAGGGAAAAACTCAAGAGAAAACTAGTTAAAAATGCATTGTATAACTTCCTGACCTGGGAATATAATGAGGTTCATATTAACTAAAGGGAATCTATGTCATGAAAATAATATTTTTAATGTAATATGCTCTTTATACCTTTTACCTCTTCTTCTAACTTATGTTTCATAGCAGCCACTCTACACCTTGAGCACAAAGGAAGTAGAGACTGAACTTCAGGCAGGAGGAAGTAATGATGTGTGTGTAGGTAGGGACAGAGGGAGGGTTCCTCCCACTCGACTGAAGAAGAAAGTTAAAATCTGTCCTACTAGCCCCCAGTGGACTGTGTGAAGCATAAGGGAACAGAGGTAAGAGAGAAATGATGGGACATGAATGCTGTGAACAATTCTTCTCAGCTAGTTCTTGAGAGTTAATCATTGGTGCAAAATGAGTTTCCATAAACTTAGTATCTTAGAATAACATGCATGTATTATATCACAGGTCCTCTGCTTACTGTCTTGCAAGGCAGCAATCAAGACGTCAACCAGCCTGTGTTCTCATGTGCAGGCAGGCTTCCAAACTCAGATTGTCGGCAGTTTTCATTGTCTTGTGGTTGTAAAACTCATGGCCCTTGCTTCTTATTGGCTGATGTCTGCTGGGCCCACAGACCCTAGAGGTCACCCACAGTTCCTAGAGTTCATCCACAGTTCTTGCCACATGGGCTTCACCAACATGGCGACTTCATCAAATCAGCAAGGGAAGTCCATAGAGTGAATCTACTAGCAAGATGGAGTCTTCTATAATATAATGTAATCACAGGACTGATACTGCATCCCTTTGCCATATTCTGTTTGGGAGAAGCAATCACAGGTCCCACCCATACTCAAGGGGAGGAGGAAGTGGGGAACACAGGGTCACCCTTGAGTCTGTTAGTCCTGACCAAAAACAGAGAGGCCCCTGTCCTCATCTGAATCTCTGAGGAAAGACTGTCTTGCAGAGTATTGCCCCTACCCCCATACCCAGCGATAGCCATATCACAGCAAAATCATGGGGTTAGGCTGAGAGAAGGCCTGAGCTGGTCTCCTGAAATCTCCTTCTTATATGGAAAGTATTCAGAAGTTCCTGGGTGCACTAGAGAAGGAACTGGAAAGTAACTGACTTGCTGGATAGTCAGCTTACCAGAGCGGTCGTCAGGGTGGAGCAAAATGACCCTGCAGCCAAGGGAAGTCCAGGCCAGTAAGCACATGGGGGTCACAGCCAGACTTCAGAAGGCTATGTGGCACCAGGTGGGTGCTCTCAAAAGAGAGGCCCAACAGGCCATCACCAAACTGAGAGAAAAGAGGTCTGAAGTTTCCAGGAGCAGATGCCAGCTGGGCAAGCACTAACAATACAGGGAAGATACGAGATCCAGCAGGGCCAGTGTGGACTCCGAGAGCCCCCAAGAGCCTGCATGAAGATGTCTGGGACCACTCCTCTTTGCCATGGAGACAGAGTAAACTCCCCCATCTACCACCTTGAGGGGAAGGATTCCGAAAGCCTGAGCATTTACCCGAAAGAGATGGTTTTAAACCAAAAGGAGACTGACATATTGTTAATTGGCTCATTTAAAGTTCACATTTGTTTTCCTGCTACCTCAGGGCTGAAGGATCTTGAAGAAAATTCAGTCAGTTATGGAGAAATAAAGAAATTACATTTTCTTTGCACAATTGGATTTTGTGAGTAAATTTGTAATCTTGCTACACCTGCTATGTAACAGACACTACACACATATGTTTTCATAGAGTTCTCCTACAATCCTATAAGGTAAGTGTTATTATATTCCCATTTCACAAATGAAGTTGAAACTCTGAGAGGTTAAGTAATTGGTGCAAGGTCACACAGCTGGTAAGTGGAAAAGTTTGTAAAGAACCCAGAATTGTCTGAGTCTAATTCTTATGCTCTATTCACTGTACCTCTGTATTAGTCAGAGTAGGCTAACTCCTGTAACAAGCATTCCCCAAATCTCAGTGGCTTTGCACAATGAAATCTTGATTCTCACTGTCACAGTCCAGTGCAGGTTGATGGAGGGGGTTTGCTTTACATAGTCATTGAGAAACCCACACTCCTTCCACCCTCTGACTTCACTCTCCTCTAAATCCTCAGAGTCCTCTCCACTCAGCCAGAAAATACAGGAGAAGAGAGCATGGAGGGTTGTGTAGGGTAATTTTATGGGCCAGCCTAGAAATGGTACACACCACTTCTGCCAACATCTGTAGGCCAGAACTCAGTGACATGATGCCACCTAATTGCAAAGATGGCTTGGAAATGTAGTCTAGGTGTGTGCATAAAAGACAAAGGAGTGATAGTTGGTGGACACATACTATTCTTTGCCACACCCCATATACCCATAACCTGAAAGATGAATGTGGCATCTTTCCCACTTCCCTCACCCCGGAAACATCAGATTTACCTATCATTATATCTGAAAGTCAAAATTCAGAAGATTAATCTGATAATAAAATGGTAAAGATAATAGATGCAGCCAGAAAACTTAAATTTGGCTTCATGATACTCTACATTTCATCATGAATTATCTATGATCAATTTTAGAAACCAGCGGCTGAGGTCCATGTTCTCTGGGTTGTCTGTAGGAAGAAAGTGAGCTATGGTTGATTCTAGTTGCTTAGTGAAATCATACGGTGACCAAATTCTGTGACGTATTCATGGCTTGGATATTGATGTTCCTATGGGAGGAAAAATCCAAGACAGCTCATTTTTTTTTTACTGTGGTCCTAGAGTGGCCTTAACTGCCTGGACTTAAATCAGTCTGAGAAAATAATAATTATATGACAACTTAGAGTTGAAGCTACCATGTCATACTGAATTTTGTATTCACAAGACTAGTAGGCACTAGAGGAGTGCTTATTGATTTGATCTTACCAATAAATTTCTTTTAATGGTCACCATATGAACACAGGCTATAATATGTACCTTTGACTGAAATTAGGACAATACTTCTCTTTTTGAAACCACTGATGTCTTAAAATAATATTATGCTTGATAAATGTAGAAATGGGACAAATAACTTTCCACTTAGGGATGATTGCCATGTGTCCCTGATTTAGGATGAGATCAGTGATATTCCAGCTGTGCTTTCTGGTGTCCTTCAAAATTTGATGGGAGTTGCTGAAGAAACCATGACTTATGGGAGGTAGGCAGAAGAAGGGCACTGTCCCCTAGTCTTTTATTTTTTATTTGCCAAATTGGGCCATCAAGTTTATTATACTGTCGTTTCTTAAAGGCTCCAATTTACCTAAACTGCCCTTTCTTTTTTTTAATAATAATATTTTTTATTATATTATGTTAGTCATCATACAGTACATCCCCAGTTCTTGATGCAATGTTCCATGATTCATTACTTGCATATAACACCCAGTGCACCATGCAATACGTGCCCTCCTTAATATCCATCACCAGCCTATCCCATTCCCCCCACCTCCCGAAGCCCTCAGTTAGTTTCCCAGAGTCCCCTACTCTTAATTTAAGCCCAGGAGCTTTGTCTTAATCTCTTGAACATATTGGTTTACCATATAAAATTTGAAGAAAGGATACTTAGGCTGAAGTCATTGGTAAACTGATGGACTAAACCACTAGATTTGCTTAGGCATCATGTGTGGCATAAATAATTCTGCCTATCTCTCTGTGCCTGAGAAAGGAATAATTGGGCAGGTGATGGTTGGCAATTCAGAGTCTATCTTTCTCAAAGGCAATTTGGAGACTGGAAAGGGCATGGGCTCGGGAAGCAGACAGCTGTGAGATCAAAATATGGATCTTATTAGTTATGTACAGTAATTACATGACTTTGCAGGTTGGTTATGAAGAATCTGCAAGACTGCAGATTCAAAGGGGGGGGACTATATATTATAGTGGTTATGAGTATAAGATAGGGAGTTGGACTACCTGATTCTAGGCTCTGCCTCTTACTAGCTGAGTAACCACAGGAGAATTAATTAACTTCACTGATCTTGGTCTCCTCATCTGTGAAATGGATTTAATAATAATACTCACCTCATAAGCTTGTGATAAGGACTAAATGAATCAATGTCTGAAAAGCACCTAGCACAGTGCCTGGCACATAGGAAGTGTAAGTGATGACAATTATTACAAATTAGTAACATAGATCCAGATATACAGTGGCATTCAATAAACCGTAACTATGGCAATTTTAAGACTAGATCTCTCCTTGGACAATGTAAAACTAAAGTGAAGGAAAAGAAAGGGGGCATGGATTGCTAATACAGAATGGAAGAGTAATCCTTTTTTAAAGTGTTGAAAATGAGTAGAAAAATTAAACAAGTAGATAAGCAAAAGAGTGGCAGTCATTCATGGGCTTAGGGACCACAGATAGACACACCTGGGGCCAGTTTCATGCTCAGATACAGATATTACCATGTAAGAGTTAAAGCTAAGAGGACTAGCATGACTCAGTGGGCCTTATTCCAGAAAAGGAACAGGCTCAATAAAACGCTCTATGAACCCATATCTTGTGTCTTACGGGGATGACCGTCCAGGTCAGAGCGATGCAGGCAGGCAGCTGAGACGAAGGAGGCCAAGTAAGGAGGGATGGTTTGCCCAGAAAGGGGTCAGCTCTGTAGTTGGGACCTTCACTTTTCAAATCAGCTCCTGTCATTTAACAAGCAAGTGTTGGTATCCAGTTATGCAGGGTTCTGCATTAAATAATAGACAAAGAGAATAGCATATACGTAGCTCCTGCCGTCAGGCCCCTCGGGATCCAAGACTCTTCAGAGAATCCCTTTCCTAGGCATCCCACCAGGCAATAAGATCAGACGTTAACTTTGCAAACTCATGTTTTATCTTCTTAATATAAAAGCCAATCCCTCAAATTATCCATTAGAGGCAAAAGAAAAGGAAAAAAAACCACCCTACAGTAACTTCTAAAATCCAAACTGATTAATTTCACAAGTGAATAATTTAAATCTTAGACATGAAATCATTTGGAAAAGAGCTTCTACTTTAAGTAATTTCATTCTGTACCTTTCAACCCCAATACATGCCACAATTTCACAAAACCTAATGTTTGTCCCATCGGCAACATGACGTCAATACCACCAATCAAAGGGGGCAAAGCTGGGACGAAAGCCAGGGCAGGGTTCCCAATTCTGAAGAGGAAAGGGCAGAACAAGGGTGAGCTGCAGCCAGGTCAATCCCTTTGCCCTAAGCAAATAGATCCTTACGGGTGAATGGTCAGGAATTGAGACATTAATCTAGAAGTGTTATCTGGAGACTAGATGGTCTATTCGTCTTCAAAATACTTGAGTACAATAAGATGCATCTTGGTGATTACATTATAATCTGTCTTTAATGATCAAAGCCATCGTAATAAATGTTAATTGCCATTATATGGCAGTTGTGTGGAAACATATTCAATAACACGCATGCCAGTTGTACCTACAGCAGAAACGTCAGGACCATGGGTTACCTTGACTCAACCATTTATTACCTGTGTGACCTTGACTTACCTCTGCACCTCAAGTTACTAATCTATAAAATGGGAATAATGAGATCACTTCTCTCATAGTGTTGAAATAAGGATTAAATGGTTGATGTAATCCAGGCATATAAATCAATACAGTATCTAACATATAGCACTCTTTGTCCTTATTATTATTGTCATTATTATTGTCAGATGTTGCAGCATGGGGCTATTTTAAAATGCACCCTTTTCTTCCTTACATCTCACCTTTACGGCTCTCTCCAGACCCTTGAGATATGAAAGAGAAAAACTCTCTGCATGTGCTGCTGTGACCTATTTCTCTGAGATCCTGGAATCCAGAATGCACTAGACTTGATCTCAAGTCCCAGTTGTGCCCATTACTTGCTACATGACCTTAGACAAGACGTTCAACCTTCTTAAGTCTCAGTTTACTCATCTGTGAAGTAGGGTAATAGAATTTTTGAGGATTAAACGAATTTCTATATTTAGGTCATTCAGCACAGCACTAATTCTAGTAATAATATTATTAGAGTAACAAGTTTCACCTGTCCGGCTTCAGGACGCTTTTCTCCAAAATAAAGGAATTAGACTAGATTAATTCTAAGATCCTTGCCAGAATTAACATTTTTAAAGTTTCTGAATCTATTGCCACTTTACAGATGCAAAAACTGAGTCACAATTCACAGATAACAAATGCAATGGTTTCTTAGACCACTACCCTCACAACTAGACTCTAAATAGTTTATTCTGCTTTAATTTACAGGCCTACCAAAAGCCTGGGCCTTTTGAATGTTCAGCTGGAATGTTAATTATGGGAAATTCCAGAATCCGTGGCCTAGAGACAAATTCTCATTTACTCTGTTCTCTGGCACTGGGAACCTTCTTGCCTTGCCTTCAGAACACCGACTTACTTTCCAAAGCCCACGAAACTGGAGCCAGATGGCAGTGTCACCTGGTCCCAGCTGCCTGGGGCCCTCCCAGCCCTGCCAGTCCTCAGAGCTCCCTCCCTGGGTCTTCACTTACTCGTCCTCCTCACCCCAACCCCAGGTCTCAAAGGTGGCTCTAAAGAAAGTCTTGTTTTCTACGACTTCCAGAAACACATTCTACACCCTTTCCTGGGCCTGAGCCACTATTAAACAGGAAGCACTACAGGTTCACTTGTTCTTTATCAGATATAACCACCATTCACTTTGTTCGCCGGTGTTTTACTTTGGTGTCACTTGCTTTCACGGCGGTGGCCATGCAGGGTAATGGAACGTTTTACCAGCGGACTCACCCGCTGGCTTGTTTGACTCCTTTCTCCGTAATGCGGGAGCACGGAGTTTCCAGAGACTGAATCACAAAGCCCAGGGCTCCTGGAGTCACTAGCTGAGCTGTTTTGCCTCCTCTGCCGCCTGACTTCTCAACTCCATAGGTGACTGGGATGCAGAGAAAGGCCACAATGCTCCATGATGGGAGGTTCTAAACATGTGCTCCGTGGTAGAGGTTCAGGAAGAGGGAGATGCTAGGTATTCAGAGAAGGGGATTGTGTAGGTGCAAAGGATCTTCAAAATCCTCAGAGCAGTCAGAAGACAGAAAAACAAATCAAAACAACTGCGGTATTTCAGCTCCCTGATTCTCCCATATTCTTGTAGGCGATGATCTGTATGCTTCAAGGATAATCCTGAGGGGCAGAATCACTTTCAAGGGCAGAGACACTAATTAACTCTTGTGGGTGGACCACTGGGGAGACCCACGTCAGTCAGATCCTACTCAGTTCCTTCAAGTGAAGAGAGGATGAGGAGGCAGATGGGTGCATGGTCCTTGCCCCTGAATAGCACATGACTTGGTATGAATGGTGAATGACTTTCACAAATACTTTCAGTTTATCCTCATTTTAGAGAGAAAAAAAAATGGAGGCACTCCTGGATCAATGAATTTTCTTTAGGTTATGTGGCCAGTTTAGCACCAGGAAGAACAGGATGGCTGGCTCCTGACCCCCACCCAGGTTCTCTCTGCAGGAGGTCATTGTACCTGCTTTGTGCAGGACAAGAATCATCAGAGTTTAAGGCATTGGCCTGACATGCTCAGGTGGGCCTGCCTTCCCTTCCTTCCTGCAGGGAACCAGTCGCCTTGACAAGGGAAAATGAATTTTGCTAGGACACCAGCCAGAGTCTTGGAAGCCTTCATTTTTCTCCTCCAAGTACTCAACTCCCAGAGAGCCAAGCAATCTGCCTAGTGTAGCAGAAAGCCATGTCCATTTTTATTTGGAGCTATTTAATACATATTAGCAACATGCCAAGCACTGTTCCATGATCCCCAAGAGCTTTCCTCCCCACTTTGGACTGATTTATGCTAAAACAATTACACACTCTGGAGCTTCACTCAAACGCTTGCTGTGAAGGCCGCCCCATGGGACGCTGTGATAAGCAGAAGTGTTAAAGCAGTATCTCCTTGGCATTTCTAAGGTTAGGCACCTCAGGTGCACTCTAAGGCAGATCGGCTTTATGTCGAGTGTGCGGGACACGCATGCGGTCTGGCTGAGGTTTCAGTGCACTGGGGGAAGAGGTGCTAGTGGAACCCTAGAAGCTCTCTCACTCAAGACTAGCCAGCTGCTCAGGTTGCAGATGCTCTCACATTCCCCTGGAGGACACGCTGACTGAGGCCCTCAGCATGTGAACACCCAACAGCAAGGGCCACTCTAGGAATCCACAGGCCTCTATTCCTACAATCTCAGGTGTGTGCTTATCAAGAATCAGTTGTGTTGTTGCTTAGACTCTTTCTTCCAAATTACCTTGCTATTACAATTACATAATTTTGGTCAATATTATGTAACCTGATGAAATATGAGTTCTGAGGACCAAAAAAGGCTGTTTCTGTGAAAACTAAACCAGAATAATCTGGAAAGAATTGGTAAAGGCAGTTGTTTAAAAAAATTGCTGTCTAATGAGATGTGGGCAAAACAACTGTAAATAATTGGGCAAAATAGTAAAAATTCAAAATGGCCCTGCATTCAGATTGCTTCACAGGAGTCTTTCAGTTTGCTTCCTACATTAAAAGAAACCAAGCTGGAAATCATAGGTATTGAGTTATGGGTGTGGCTTATGCAAAACTACGGGGGGAGATCCAATCAGTGGACCTTTTACTCAAAGAAAAAAGCCTTGGCTCTATATTAGAAAGAAAGGAAGAAAGGAAAGAAAGGAAAGAAAGGAAGGAAGAAAGGGAAGAAGGAAGGGAGAAAGGGAGGGAAGGAGGAAGGAAAGGGCTAGTAAATGAAAGTTCATTTATATATATTAAGATAAAATAAAAATATTTAAGAAATAAATGCATAGTTTTCTATAATACTCCTTTTAACTGATTTTTTCAGGTAACCAACTACCAGTCTGAAGTGGAAAATTCTACCGCATTAGGAGATAAATATACCAACTTACAAAGTGCCCAGACAGTGAATTAGACAAGAGAATGTGCAGCCACAAACCTGAAGGCTTTGTCCTCCTTTATTGCTCCTCTGGTCTTTTTTCTTTCGCTTGTTCATTTCCTGAGTTTACTGATATCCTGAAGCGCCTCCTGGGAAAGGAAGGCACTATGCCAGGGACTAGGATGTGGTGAGGAGCAAGGTGGATGGCAGCAACCCCAGGGGGCTCATTTTGCCAGAGCTCCATCCCCTGCCTCCGCACCCACTTTCCATCCCACCTACCCCCTAGCCTGACCCCACCTCACCTTAGCCCCATGCCACTGTAACCCCCTCAACTTTGCTTCTGCTATCTCCTTTGCCCAGAATCCCCTACCTCCGCTTTCAGTCTGCCCAAAGCCTTCCCATCCCGTATGCCACCTCCTCCTCGGAGTCTACTCTCTCCACAGGCAGAGGTGAGCCCTTCCCACTTTAACTCCCAAGGGATTTCCTATGTAACTCCTTCATGAAATTTATAGGTTTCTGCCTTAGACTTAATCCCCTTCCTAATTTGCGAGGCCACTTTGGTCAATAACCAAGACTTATTCATTTGGCATCTCCACACCACCTGGCCTAGGGTCTTGTTCATAAATTCTAACTGCTGCTTTGGTTGCTAAAGTGCTACATAGAAAGATTAACTAAACACAGGAGATGATCAAGAAAAAAATACCCCTTGATAGATTATGAATGTGTCTCCTTGTCCCTAAGAAACATTTTTAATTGACTATGCAAACTTCAAAGCATCTTTTATTCACCAGCTAGTTTGCAAGTAATACAATGAGATCTGCTAAAAGGAAAATTCTTTTGGAAGTTTTATTTGTTTGGGAACCTTACATTCTATGGAGATTTTCCTTCCTGCTGGAAAACATCTGGATATAAAATGAAAGAAATTAAGTTTTTCCTCATATTTCTAGAAATATTATTCTTCCAGGGATTTTGTTTATTCTCACATGCCCAGATGGAGAGGTAAGGGACTATGAAGCACATGATACCTCTTCGGAAATTTCAGAATTCTAAAAGCATTATTCTCCCAATTGCATTGTAAGGGATGTGAATCTGCCTTGTCATAACCTAGGCGACAGTAAATGAGAATGACCTAAGGAATTACCCAAGATGGCCATGATTCCAAATCATTATAGCAGTTAGCCCTATGAACCAAACACATTCATAAGTGCCCAAAATTGCAAGTCTCTGAAACACAATCACTTCCAAAGAAAATAATTACACTCAATAATGCTCTTTATGCTGTTAATGAGAGTTGGTCAGTGACCATGCTGATCCTGTGTCTGCATAGCTTTAGCTAATGTCCATTGCTTAGCACGCCACGGAAGTAGATTATGCCTGGAAGGAAATTCGTTTACTGTCCTTTATAAAGGACTTGGAGAGAAGCAGGATCTCATAGTAGAGAGATCACCAACCAGGGGGCCGAACATCCTAGGCTAACATTCAGCTTTGCCTCTTGTGAGCTATAGGACTTAGCTTCCTCATCTGCTGAATGGGGAGAAGAATGTACTTAGCAGGGTTGTGGTGAGAAATAAGTGAGATATCACAGGTAAAATGGCTTGTGCCTAGATTACCATGGATGTACTACTGAACTCCTTACTTTGGTTTGTGTTTGCTGCTCATAAAACATTTGCATACTCAACTCATTTTGAGTCTCTTAAGCTCCCTGTGAGAGAGGCAAGGCAAAGTCTACGGGTTGAATTATCTGAAATGGGGATACTTGACTATTGTGACCTATTAAAATAGATTGTGGATCCATCTAATATTACCCTATCTTACAGATATGGAAACTGCAGAACCCAATAGTTCTGTCTCTTGGCCAGTATGTGGTATTCCACCAAAGGGTCTGTCACCAAAGTCTTACTCAAAATAGAAAAGACAAACACAGCAAAAGAAACATAGGCAAAGCCTAAGAGCAGACATTGCACAGAAGAGACACAAATGGCCAATAAATGGGAAGAAATTGGGCAAACTGACCAGTAATCAAGGATATAAACTAAAACAAAATGAGATGCTTTCTCCCCACCCCCATCAAATCAATAGTTTTTTAATGTTACTACTCAATGTTGAAGAAGATACAGGGAAATGTATATGCTCACGCATACTGGGTAGGTGTGTGCAGCAGTATAACTTTTCTGAACTTGAATATGTATTAAAACCCTAAAATAGTTCAGGAGTCAGTGTCCAGGAATTTATCTAAAAACACACTTAAAGCATGAAAAATCAAAGATGCATATTACGGTATTATTTATGATATAAAATTGTAAACAACCTAAATACCCAAAATAGAGAAAATTAATTAAATAAATTTAGCAACAGCCATATATTTGGACTCTGCCCCACTAAAAAATCATCTTTTAGAAGAATATTTGACGATACAAGAAACATTACATGTTTATATGAAGCAAATGAGTAGGTTTAAATGATGTATATAATTTGAATTTTGTAGTTATACACACATATAGACCTACTTATGCATTAATAAAATCTAGCAAGAAATAGAAAACAGTTTTAATAATTATTCTCACTAGGGGTAAGGAAATATGCATTTTTCCTGTTTCATACTCCTTTGTATTTTCTAGATTTTCTTCAATGAACAAGTATTATCAGAAAAAAAATTTACAAATATCACTGTTTCTAAATCAAAAGATTACTTGAAGCAAAAGAAACAATTTTCCTAAAGAACAAAAAAACTAACCATAATCCTCATGTATCATCTTACCAGACAAAACACTATTTCAATGTGGTAACATATCAAAAAATTATGCTAAGCATTACACCAAAAACAGAGGTGCTAACCCTGTCACGTTCAGGACATGACTGAAACTGATCCAGGAATCAGCAATGGGATGTGGCAGATAAGGAAAAACAAGGATGTAGGATTTAACTTACCCATCAGACCAATGATCAGTGTCATCAAGGTAATGAACACATGGTTCTTGAGTTCAACGATTGGAAATCTAGAAATTGGTGAAAACAGAAAGGCCAGGCAGTTGAGAAGATTCAAGTAAGGGACAGAATGGCCATCTATTAAACATATTTGTGGAGCGAAAAGGGCAAAAGATCTCTATTCCACATAGTCTGATAGCTTTTTTTGATTGCTTCTGTTGTAGACCTTCATCATTTATCCTTCTTCTATCCTTCACCCATTCTATAATAATATGGCTCAATCCATGCAGCTTAGTTTGGGCCAACATACCCACAAATTGCCCTCCACACAACACATGCAAGGTCTTTGTGTCAACCTAATCCTAGCTGATAGAATCCTCCAGTTTCATAGCCACAGTGATGACCTCGGAGGTAGGCACAGGACTCAGTCAAACCAATCTATCTTTCCTGGTATTTTATCACAGTTCTTGAGAAATATAATTATTTGGGGTTATCAGAAGTCATCTTGGTATTCATGGAAAGAAACTTCCTGAGAATTAAACCAAGCATAGGCAATGCAAAGAAAAGAAATGATAAACATTATTTGAAGTGCCGGATCCAACTATTCCTGGAGCTAGATGTTGCTCATGAACTTACTGTAGCAGTCATTTTGCAATATATATAGATATCAAATCATTATGTTGTACACCTTAAACTTATATAGTGTTATATATTGATATCTCAATAAAGCTGGGGGTGGGGAAGAACTGAATGTATACTCATTCACCCAGTGTCAAACACTGAGGAGGCACTGGGACCACAAAGAAGATGAAGACAGTCTCTTCCCCTGTAATAAAGTGATATACAAGGTGGTCTGGGAGCCCAGGAAAAGCCTGAAATTCCCAGGAAAGCTTCACAAAAGAGAACTTATTTGGGCTGACTCTTGAGCAGAATTCTACATTTGGACAAGGGAGTGGAGAGCTTTCCCAGGGAAAGGGAACAACAGAAGTCTAGAGGTACAGAAGAGCCCGGCATAAGCAATC
Organism: Ursus americanus; assembly: GCF_024610735.1. Classification (NCBI taxonomy): domain Eukaryota; kingdom Metazoa; phylum Chordata; class Mammalia; order Carnivora; family Ursidae; genus Ursus; species Ursus americanus. The sequence goes on along the minus strand of NC_142138.1, from coordinate 39,469,048 downwards.
AATGGCCAGAATGTCTGTGTGACTGGAACATAAGTTAATCCCATGGAGTGGTGGAGAGGAGAGGCTGTAGTATTTATGAGAAATGGCAAGTTTTTCATTATATGAACTAATGTATGAAATTCAGCCAGAACGATAAGAGAGAGCATCCACATGGATAACACCAACAAGGTAGTCAGCCTCTGCTGAAATTCTTGAGCTCCTGCTCTGTGCCAGGTACTCTTCCAGGTGCCTAGTGAATAAACCAAAGATGCCTGCCCTTAAGGAGCTTATATCCTAATGCAGAGACAGACAACAATAAACCTAATAGACAAGCAAACTACATAAGAAGATAGATGATAAGCAAAAAGAAAAAAAAAAGAGTAGGATATAGGACAGAGTAGGGAGGATCAGCAGTACAGAGGTTGGGGAGACAGATTTTGTGGTTCTAACTAGGGTGGTCAGGGAAGACTCCCCTGGGAAGTGAGATTCAAGCAAAGACTTGAAGTAGATAAGGGAGAAGCCAAGCAGATGCAGGAGAAGAGCTTCCAGGCAGAGAAGGAAAAAGGTCCTGAGGTTGGAAGACCAGCAAGGCAGTCAGGGAGTGTGTGTAATGTGAGCAAGGAGAGAGACACAGGAAATGAGGTCAGAGAGCTGATGGGGAGCCAGATTCTGTGGGGCTGTGTGGCCACTGTAAGAACTTTGGCTTCTCCTCTGAGTTGGGAGCCATGCTAATGGGAATATCCCCGTGGAGGGTCAGACATCGAAGATGGGAGAGGTGCTGTAGCAGTACCCTTGAGTCAATGATGAGGATAGGGCAACACGCACAGGCAGAGGGACTGGCTGGAAATGGGAACACAGTAGCTCTTCTGCAGGAACAGCGTGCAAGGCCTTGTCTGTAGGTGCAGATGGTAGTAGGTGGGTGGAGGTGGGGTGGGAAACTGTGCACTTTCTCGTCGGATGGCTTCAATTTTCCTCAGTGAAGTAGGAACCAAGGTCATTAGCTGAGAGTGAGTGTTGGGGGAGGAAATGAGTTAACTGAGAAAACGAAAGGACCAGGAACTAAGCGTTAAGGGCCCACTAAAGGTTCATGGTCATGAATTTACAGTGAGGCCTATCTGCATGGCTGTGTGTTTTTCCCAGTCATATTCAGGTGCACGGATGGAGGAGGAAGAGAGTTGGTTTTAACCAAGATTGTGGTTTTGCCAAATGAGTCTGAGGAAATGAGAAAGGGGCAAGGGGGTCAACAGTATATGGCAGGATGTAATTATGATGATTGAGCATGGAATTTAAGCCCAGTATGAAGAAGAATGAGGACATCAAAGCGGTGAGGGATGTGAAAATGTGGAAGAATCAATAGAGTATGGTCCTGGTGACCAAGGGTTTGTTCAGGCTCGGGTACTACACAGAATGAGCTGGAAAGATAGGAGGTGGGGGCTAACAGCAAGCACATTACTTTGAGATTACAGAAGAGCTGTCATTTTGGCAATGGCACAGGAGGGAGTAGCTGAGGAGGGGTCGAGTAGTTAAAGAAATCACATCTGGGCTACCAGTGGTAGGGGTAAAGATTCAAGGGTCATGGGTGTTTGAAGCCATGTTGAAACTGAGAATCCCAGAGAGAATTCAAATGAAGTGAGACAGGGCTGAGCTCAGAGACCCAAGATGTGGGACACTGGACAGAAGGAGGGCAAGCAGGAAAAAGTGGTGTCCTAGAAGCCAAGAGACAAATAGTCTGGAGAAGAGAAAGTCTGCCAGCAGAGTCAGAGTCCTCAGAAAGGTCAAATAAGTAAGGACCAAACATTGTCCATCAGCTTTGGCAGTAACACCTCCTCAGTGAATTTAATAGCAGCTGGTGGAGTGAGGAAGAGTAAAAAAAAAGAAAGAAAGAAAAAGAAAAAGAAAATATCAAGGCAGCAAGTGTGGACCCCAGTCTCTTTGAAGAAGCTTGGGAGCAAATCAAGCCAGTTGTTAGACTACATCTGATAGTTACTCCCTTATGGCTATAAGCTGAGCCTACTGACAGGCCCTTCCCTAGAAATACAAAATGAAAAGAAGAAAATACAATCATTTCATTGCTTTAAATCACACAGATCAGCATGCGTACATCTGTAAAACGGTGTTGTCAAGGTAACTGACAAAGCCTCACAAGCCCGGCCCTCACTTCATTCACCTATCACCTTGGTCTATGCCTGTGGGGGCCTGCCTTCTTTCTGATGCTGTTACATAACCTTAACGTAGATGAGGCCCTGACCATTTCAGACACAGTGAAACCATTACTATTTTTGGAATGGACAACTGCCCATTTGTGGAAGTGGTAGTGAAGAGAACCTTAAGTAGAAGATGCAGGGATGACCATGACCCAACATACAACATGCGAGATAGGCCACTGACAGTCCCAGTTGGACCACAGATGGCCTGAAGAATTATATATATATATATATATCCTTTAAGGTCTACTACCCACTTATTTGAGAAACAGAATGAAAACATAAACCACCTATTTCATAGGGTTGTTGGAGAATATATTATTAGTAACTACATAATATGCTAAGGGAAAATAAGGCATTATAAATGATATTTTAGTTATTCTAGGTCTTTTGAAACCTTCTTGGGCATTGACTCAGTTTAAACTATAAATAAGGAGAACCTATTTCATCTAAGTTACTGACAAAGGTATACAGGGTGACTTCTGTGATGCAATGAGCCCTGGGTATTATATAAGACTGATGAATGACCTCTACCTCAGAAACCAATAATACATTATATTTAATTAATTGAATTTAAATTAAAAATGAAAATAAATAAATATAAATTTGTAAAAAAAAATAGGGTGACTTCAAAATGTTCAATGGAATTATTCTCAAAGTGTTATATGAAACACAATCACTAATAATAGGCCTATGTCTGGGGTACCCTAAGAAATTCAATAGATAACAGACATCCTAGATGAGCTCTGCATTATCTCTCTTTGATAGATGAGAAGGTAACGTAAATGGTCCAATTTCACGTACCTGTAAGTGCCAGAACCAGGATCAGAACATAGGTCTATTTGACTGCAGTGCTGGTAGGGGGTAAAATCTGGAGGCAAACTCCATGTGTGTCACGCTCTCTCCAACTACCACTGGAGACATTCACATTGGAGTAATGATGCATCCCAAACAGAGACTTGAGTTAATCAATGCAGGTGGAGAAGAATGAAAACCCTAGATAGGAATGTCTTCTAGTCCAGAATGTCTTAAACACTCAGCCTCTTTTTTTCTCAAATGTGTTCAGTTTGTACAACCACACTTGTTACCTGATTTTTTTCTCTGTAACCTTTGACACTGTAGCTATTATGTGTCATGGTGTGGACATCCTTGGGTTCATCTTGTTGTGAACTCTCTGTGCTGCTTGAACTTGGATGTCTGTTTCCTGCTCCAGGTTAGGGAAGTTATCAGCTACTACTTCAAATAAATTTTCTGTCCCTTCTCTCTCTGTTCTCCTTTGGGACCCTTATCATGAAAATATTTGATTGCTTGATGTTGTCCAAAAGATCTCCTGACCTATCCTCATTTTTAAAATTCTTTTTTCTTTTTGCTGTTCCACTTGGGGGCTCTCCATAGCCTGTCTTCCAGATTGCTGATGCACTCCTCTGCATCCACTAACCTACTGTTGATTTCCCCTGGTGTATTTTTCATTTCAATTCTTGTCTGCAATTCTGCGTCCTTTTTATATTTTCTCTCTGTTGAAGTTCTGAGTTCGTCCACTCTTCTCTCCAGCCCAGTGGGCATCTTTACAATCATTAAACTCTTTATCAGGGGCATTGCTTATCTCTGTTTCACTTAGTTCTTTTGAAGTTTTTGCCTTGTTCTTTCATTCCTACATCTCCCCATTCTGCTTCACTTTCTGTGCTTGTTTCTGTGAATTAGGCAGAGCAGCTACTTCTCCTAAACTTGAAGGAATGGTCTTGTGTATAGCTGTCCCCTGTGTACACTGTGTGTCTGGTGACTCTGGCTGGCTGGCTGGAGCTGTGGTTGGTATGGGCTGGGGGTCCCGGGGCACTCTGTGCTGGGATTGCCCTGGTGTGATGGCCAGAGCTGAAGTGGGCATGGGCTAGGGACTCCTGGAGATCTCCAGACAGAGAACACCCTGGCAGGACAGCTGAGGCTGAAGTGAGCGCAAGCTGCTCTGTCCGACGGCTTTCTGCACAGGGGGCACCCGGGCACGCGGCTACAGCTGCAGCAGGTATGAGCCAGGAGGTCTCTGTGCCAAAGGTGCCCTAGCGAGCCATCTGGAGCAGAAGTCGTGCAGACATGGAGTATTCCAGGGTGCCTTGTGCCTGTATCACCTTTGTGTCACAGCTGGAGCTGTAGTGATCACGGACCAGGAGTAGCGCCGTGTGTGCCTCAGTGGGGCTCACTAAGGCAGCCTTCTGGCTGGGACACTCGGAATCCTGCTCCCGGCCACACTACCCACTATCAAGGTGGAGGGGGAAGTAAACCATGGCGCTCACCAACCCCTCTGACCCCGAGAAAGTTCCACCAGCTCCCTCGCTGTTGGCAGGGTCCTAGGCCTGGTTCCTCTCTTTTCTAGTTGATCGTTCAAAGCCCGACTTTTTCTCTGTTCCCCAGAGCCTCCGTGCTCTGCCCTGCCAGGGTGCTGAGGCGGCAGGCTGTGCCCCAGCGCAGACGAATCTGTCCACCTCTCTTAGTCCTGTCGCCGCATGGTGGTCCCTAGTATCGGGGGTGTGGGCTCCCTTCCGCGCACGTCGCAGACTTGCCGTGCTCCGTGTGGTCGCCCTATCCTTTGTTGTGCAGAAGCTGTCCAATCAGCCCTCAGTTCTTCGGGAGGAACCGCTCTATACAGAGGGTTAGGATTGGTGCGCCCCTGGCAGGGGCGGGTTCGCGTCTTCCTACGTCGCCATCTTGGACCAGATAAAACCGCTTTTAAAAACATTCTCCTCCCCGGCCGTGCCCTGTCAAATGCACTTCCCGCCGCTCCTGAAATTGTCTTCAGCTGACACGTGGACTTTTCCCCATTTGTTTTCATTGTGTAAGTCATAGTGAGCTAGTTTGATTCATCATGGAAATCCCATTTGTTTTTAGCAAGCTAGGGTGTTGGACCACGTGATAGACGAACCCGCTCCCAGGAGCCACCACAGCTGTGCGCAAGCTACTGACATTCCTTTTGCCCTTTCACCTTTGGGCACGTGCTTTGGTAAGACCGTTCGAGTCATCAGGCGCACCTGGCTTCACAGTGGCAGGGTGACAGGCCGTGTCCTTGGCCTTGTCAGTGCTCTATGGGCTCCTGAGTTTTATGCATAACAGCAATGGTTTGTTACTCCAATTAAGTCCGCAATTTGAATGGCTTCTCTAGGAGAAGGGCGAGCACAATATGTAATTTCAGATTTTTTTGAGGAGTTTCAACCCTGCCATGAACTAAATCATTTTATCAGTTTTTTTAATTTTTTTTTCACTTGTCCCATTAAACTACAGAACTGGAACATACTCATGAATGGTTTCTTTCTGCTTTTACCCAAGGAGTTCCTGACATAACAAAAACTGGTAATTAACTGGCTCGGAGACTTTTACAATAGCCTCTTTAAATAAGTTCCAGTGCGCAGCCCCGGCAGTCCCGACTCCACACTGCTGATAGCGCTGCAATGCACCCGCCATTAAACAAGCTCTCGCTTCACGCCCTGGTCCCCCCAGCTCCTGGCAGCACTGTCTTGCTGCTTGGAAGAGCCCTCCTCTCTCCAGTTTCTCTCCTTAGCTAGGCCATTCCCCGTGTGTGATTCCTCCCTCACTGCTTCCACCAGCCTCTGCACTCCCCAAAACGGCGATCCTGCCAGCATCGCAGGACATGACCTGGGGTGGCCGATGTTTCCTGGAAATGTGGCTGCAAGGACTGAGCCAAGGAGAACGTCACCCTGCCATTGGCTCTCACAATAAGAGGTTATCGCACCTTAATCTGTCCCTCCTCTTCCACTTCCACTGCCAGCCTTGGCAAGGACAACACCAATGTCTTTCCGCAAATAATCCAGTGAGTTCAACACATTTACACAAAACCCCCTGACTGGTTTTTCTGAAAGTTTCCAGATTTGCCCGCACTACCCCCACCTCCTTGTCCACAAAGCAGCCAGAACGTTCTTTGAAAATGTAAGGTTTGCGCCCCTCCCGAAGGTTCCCATTGCCCTTGGAATGAGTCAAATTCCTTACCGAGACAGCATTACCTGGGACAAGCCTACTTGACGCGGCTCATCTCTTCTGGGAGTGCTTCCCCGACCCCCAAATGCAGGCATGCACACAGGACCAGTCATTCCGTCACATCCTCCAATTTTATTTTATTTTATTATTTTTTAAATTTTTATTTATTTATTTATTTGAGAGAGAGAGAGCATGAGCAGGGAGTGGGGGGAGAGGGAGAAGGAGGCTCCCTGCTGGGCAGGGAGCCCAGAATCCTGAGATCATGACCTGAACCGAAGGCAAACTCTTAACCAACTGAGCCACCCAGGCATCCCTCCAATTTTATTTTTTTAATTACAATCTTCCTCTACAATTACTACTGCAATCCTTTATTTACTGGGACTTGTGTTTCACTCATACAATGGAAGCCCCTCTCAAGCAGGGACCTCATTTATCTTGTCATATCTACTCTATCTGGCACAGGGAAAGTTTCTCAAATGAAGTTGTTTGTGACAGGAGCTATGCTAGACACTAAAACTATACCGATGACCAAGTACCTGCTGTCTGGGATCCACAATCTAGAGCAGGAAACAGACAGAAAAATACCACTTCAGTCAAGAACACTTGGAAAGTGCAGTGGTGATACACTGTGGTGGAGCTCTGCATGGAAGCAAAGCCCTGCCTTCGGATTAAACCACCACGGCATCTCCAGAGCAGGGACAGGTGATCTTTGGCAGAGATTTGGTTCTGAGACCGAGTGACTGTGCCCTGAAGTTAAACACCGAAAACCAAACTGAAAAGAAGGTGTTCCTGGTTAAATACACCAACCCTGTTACTAACTCACCCTGCTGTGCAAATTTATTAAAGCAGTCTCCAAATAAACAAGTCCTAAAACTAATCAGGAAGTGGAAAAACATAAAAATAATCCCCAGCCCACAACACACACCCATGAAAACAAGAAATAAAGAAAAATGTTCTATATAAAACCCATGGGGCCAAACTCTGTCCTCAATTAGTGGTGCAGGCTGCCAGCTGAAGTCAATGGAGGTTTTCAGTCCAATAATAGAGGCAAGATTTGAGGCCCACTATGCATTGCATTCATTTTTAGGTAATAAATCAGGAATGTCAAGTGGGTGTGCATTGGCCTTGCTGACATGGTAATTAAACTGAACAGTACTATCTTCCACACTGAGATCCACTGGAGCTCATAGCAACCAAGGAGGTTCTGGTGTGTGTGTGTGTGTGTGTGTGTGTGTGTGTGTGTGTGTGAAGAGATATCCCTGCACGGGCCGTGTTGGACATCACTGAGTGAGGGGAGAGAACTCTGCCAGCCAAAGCCAGGCCTATGTCCCGCCCAGGACTGGCTACATAATTTGTGGCCCTCAGGGCAAAATGGAAGTGCCCCATGTTCAAAAATAATTCAAAATTTCAAGAAGGTGACAACAAAACATTAAGCCAAATCCAGGGCCCTTTAGAGCACAAGGTCCTGAAAGGCTGCACATGTTGCTCACCCATGAAGCTGGCCTTGACAGCAGGAATAATTCTGGAAAAGAAGCTTGGGATCAGGTTTAAAGCTCTCCATCAGTATCAGAGCTGATAATTTTGAGCATTTCCCATGTGCAAGGAACTGTTCTAAGTACTTTACATATATTAACTCCTTTATCCTCACAATAAGCCCATAAGAAAAGAAGTCTAATTATCCACATTTTCTGTTAAAGAAACAGAGCTGCTGAGGTCATACAGCTTGAAAGTATCCATGCTGAGATTTGAAGCCACAGAGAGGGATCTTAACCACCTTCTCGCCTTCTTAGTCAATGCACATGCCATTCCATGTTTCTCTCATTCTCACACTCACCCATGTCTCTTGAGACCCATTCTCATCACAATCAGGGACTAAGTTCAAATACCCACTTGGTGGCTTGCTACTTGTGAGGCCTTATGCAGCCTTGAACAAGTACCTTGACCCCTCCCAGCTTTCTCATCTGAGTAAAAGGGATTAAAATAGTGCATATCTGGGGCGCCTGGGTGGCTCAGTCGTTAAGCGTCTGCCTTCCGGCTCAGGGCGTGATCCTGGTGTTCTGGGATCCAGCCCCGCATCAGGCTCCTCGCTGGGAGCCTGCTTCTTCCTCTCCCACTCCCCCTGCTTGTGTTCCCTCTCTCGCTGGCTGTCTCTCTGTCTGTCAAATAAATAAATAAAATCTTAAAAAAAAAATAGTGCATATCTCTTAGTGTTGTTGTAAGAACTTACCGAGTTACTTGAAATAAAGTGTCAGGTGCATAGAAAGTACTAACAAATGTTAGCTGCTAAATAAATATTATTCCAGTTAAGATTATGATTGATTTGCAAACCTTACATAAAAGATTTCAAGCTAATTGTTGCTACTTGCTCTTTTCTCCCATTTGCTGGAATTTCTAGTAATAAAATTAGTAAAGAAGAACTATAGCCTATCATATTTCACTGAGAAATTTATCCATGAGCCTAACAACAATAATTATAATAGTAGTAGCTACCATGTATTAAAACTTATCATATACCAGGAACTTTACATAAATTATGTCATTTATTTTTCAAAACCTAATGAAGGATGTCAAGGTAGTTAAACAGGGAAAGAATTGTCTTCTTGACAAATGATGTCAGGACAACTGTATATCCATCTATGTACCAAGAGTAAAAGTGGAACCTTACCTTACGCCACATACAAAAATTCAAAATGGATTAAACACCTTAATGTAAGAGCTGAACTACCAAACTCTTGAAAGAAAACATAGGAGTAAATCTTCAAGACCTAGAGTTAAGCAATGGTTCTTAGATATGACACCAGAAGTACAAGTTACAAGAGAAAAAATAAATTGTCAAAATTAAAAGCTTTTGTGCTTCAAATGACACATCGAGAAAGTGAAAAGACGATCCAGACAATAGGTAAGAACATTCGTAAATCACGTATCATGCAAAGGGACTTGTATCCAGAATATATAAAGAACTCTTAAAATTCAACAAGAAAAAGACAAGTAACCCAATTAAAAGTCAGCAAAGCATTTTAAATATTTATCCAAAGAAAATATATGGATGACCAATAAGTACACGAAAACTCGTTCAACATCATTAGTCATTAAGGACATGCAAATCAAAATCACACTGTGAGACCATTTCACTCCCGCTAAGATGGCTAAGATCAAAAGGGTATACGATAACAAGTGCTATTGAGGATCTGAAACAATTGGAAGCCTCATTTTTTGCTGGCAGGATGATAAATGGTGCAACTGCTTTGGGAAACAACTAGGCAAATCCTCAAAAAGTTAAGTAGAGTTTGTATCTGAGCCAGCAATTCCGTCATAGGCCTGTACCCCAGAGAAAGGAAAACATATATCCATGCACAACTTCGTACACTAATGTTCATAGCATTATTCATAACAGTCAAAAAAGTGAAAATAACCCAAATGCCCATCAACATATCAGATGCATAGATAAAATATGGTTTATTCACACAATGGAAGATTATTCGGCAAGAAAAAGGAATGAAGTACCCATGCATGCTACAACATGGATTAATCGTGAAAACATTATGCAAGTAAGAGAAGCCAGCCACAAAGACCACACATTGTAGGATCTTATGTATATGAAATGTCTAGAATAGACAAATCCGTAGAGACAGAAAGTAGATTAGTGGTTGCCAAGAGTTGGGGGAAAGGAGAAATGGGGAGTGATTGCTAATGTGTATGGGTTTCTTTTGGGAGTGATGAAAACGTTCTAAAATTAGGTAGTGCTGATGGTTGCACACTGTAAGTATATGAAAAACTGCTGAAATCACTTTAAAAGGGCAAATTTTACGGTACGTAAATTATATCCCAATAAATCTGTTATTAAAAACAAAACTCCCAAATTCTAATGAGGTCAGTTTCATTTCCCCTATTTTGCGGACAAAGGAAGTGAGGTTCAGAGTGGGTGAATAACTTGCTCAGGGTCAAAGAGCAAGGCAGTAGGGGCTTCGATTTCAACCTCCGTGCTTCTCATTTCCACCTCTATGCCTTCACAAACTGCCTGCAAAGCTTTGGAAATGAGAAAAATTCCTCCTCAAAAGAAGGAAGAGGCTCCGCCACAGCTGGCTTAGATCTGAGGTCACTTAATTCAATCCTCGTTTCCCATGTCCTTTACCACCAGCTCGATCCTAGGTCCCTGGCAGATGGGCGTGTGGCAAGGCACACGGGAAGCCTATGAAAGGTCATAAACCTTATGTCAGTGTGACCACCGACCCAGACTGTGGCCCACTGGCTCCGATCGAGAAGTCTATCCCAACAATCGATAGTAATGGCAGAGGTTCAATTCAATTGCTCACAAATCCCCATCCATCATCAGGACAGCAGAATGACAGCCCTGGCCTTCCTAGGACCTAGTCTTTCACATTCACGGGCTTAATGCAAGTAGATGGTCCTTTCATCCTTAATGATTCCCCATTTCGGAGCACTGAAGCTTCTCCTGAAGTAGCGCCCAATATATACTCCTATCATTTATTGTACATCGTATTTTCTCTGTGCTATATATCATAATTATCTGCTGACCTATCTTCCTCTACTCCCTCTTCGGTCTGACTCTTAAAGGAAGACTGTGTTCTATTCATTTGTAGATTTTCCACACCAAGGAAACTTCCCATCGCTTGTTAATAAAAGTTCTGGTTCCACTTCCTGAGTGTGCACTCTGTGCCTGGCTCTGGGCTAAAGTTTTACAAGCCTGATCATATTTTGATTCTCCCAACAACCCTAGGAGTATCACAACCTCAAGTTTACAGCTAGCAAGTGGCAGCCCAATAAATCTCTTTGAATTTCTCTGGACTTCATTCTTGGTCATTGTGATTATTCTTCTTTCTGGTTCACAGACACAGTAAAGGCAGGGGCTATATTTTCACGGATTTAGATCATGTTATATACACCCGGCAAACAGAGTGGTGTCAACTAGAACATAACAGATGAACAGCATACTCGTGGATTTGCTCATAAACACCTTCCCAGGGGTCAGCTGCCTAAATTCCAATCTTCCCATTCAGAAGGCAAGTTTATACAATAGTCCGCTTGAGAAGAACCTTTGTTAAAATTTCTATTACTATACTAAAGCAAAGTGAGAAATGGTGTTGTGTTTTCAAAGTCTGAGGAATTTAGTTGAATGCCTTTCTTTTTCTTTTTGGTAGAGGTTGGAGTTTCCCACTATTTGGAGTTATTTCTCTGACTGAGGGCTGTGGTACCTGCAGTCTGACAGTTGGTAACAACTTTCTGGAATTTAGGTGATCACTTTCAGTGACTAAGGCAAATCATTAAAAATGGGACTGTTGTTCCTCTCTCTTTGCAACTGGCTGGTTAAAGAATTTAAGGTGCTTTACCTCCATTCCAAGCACTCATAACGTTGATTTTTAAAACCAGCTAGCCACTTCCAAATGCATCAGCCAGGACTTGAAAAGGAATATCCTCAAGTTCTTTCTTTGTGATGTCAGCATAGATAGGATTCCCACACCTTATCATCTCTCCATAGCATTCAGAAAGGCCCATTTTAATGGGCCTTCCAGTTTCAACTTCACACTTGGGGACAGAATTTAAGACATCAGTTCTCACTGGCATGTACATGAGAATAACTGAGTAAGGCATAAAATATCTCCATGGCCACCTTCTGCTGCCTTGGCCCGATGCTCTATCGTAAATTACCATTTGTACCCCATGCAACCAGGTCACCAAGACTTTGATGTCCTTGTCTGTTCCCACCTAACCTGACCACCATCTGGAAAGAGGTGTTTTCTTATTGTGATAGATTTTGTTGAGGGCGGAAGATGAAGTTTCTATTTCTGTGTTAGTTTTGGCTTGGGATATGTATTTGTTTTGCTTTATTTCATTTGGCAGAGGGAGATTTATGAAATGTAGGTTTATGAAAAAGCTTCTTTTTTTTTTTTTTACTCGTTGCCCTCTTTTCTTGGACTCTGCCTCTCTCCCACCTCCTCTTTCTTTCTCTATCTTTCCTCATATCCTTGCCCCCAGTAACTCAGTATCCCTCTACTACCAGCTGGCTGTCCTAAGCCTATACATGGCCCAAGGAAGAAAATGGGGACATGGGAGAAGAGAATGTTTGATGTTGGTCAAGATCAGAGCAGGCTGGGTTAGTTTGGCAAAGCCATGAGCTGTTGAAATCTAAGGTAAGCCAGATGCCAGCCAGAGACCCTCAGATCTTTGTGGATATGAAGAAAATTGTCCAAAACCCACCTCACCCATTCTGTGGCCTTTGGAAGCCCAAAGCTTTGCTCCAAGTCTCTGCTCATCCCGGGGGCCCCTCCTCAAGGTCTTCGGCTGCAACTTTTTTTTTTTTAAATACAACCCTATCTTGTCTTTTTTTTTTTTAAGATTTTATTTATTTATGTGACAGAGACATAGCCAGCGAGAGAGGGAACACAGCAGGGAGAGTGGGAGAGGAAGAAGCAGGCTCCCAGCAGAGGAGCCCGATGTGGGACTCGATCCCGGAATGCCAGGATCATGCCCTGATCGGCTGCAACTTCTTAACTAACTGCCTCCTTCCCCCGCCCCCGTCCCCCCAACCCTACAATGGATGCAGTACTTCCTTCATTTTCCATAATCAAAAGGTGAAACTCCCCTATCCAACTCTTTTACAGGTTTATAAACTTTACCAAAACATCCCAGGCAGGTTTACCCCCTCTCTCCTTCCTCCCCCGTCTACTCTTACCCAGTTCCTGATTTCCACCCACCCAGCTCCAAACTTTTCTCCATTTATCACACAGAGCGGCTTCCTTTCCCCTCGGGGCCAGTCCAGACACCTCTCTCCAAGCACCCATCAAGACATCTCTTTAACCAAAGATACTTCTCCCCTCAAAAACACTCTGTTGCCAATTATAATAATAAAAATTTCTCCACCCCATTCCTCTGGGAAATCCTGGTGTTGTTCAGAAAATGGGAGGAGGTCATGTTCTGCTGAGATGCTGTTGGGAGCAAGATGAATTTAGGTAATAGTGAGGTCAGGTGGGCAGGGATTGAACAGGTGGAATAAGATTTGGACTGCACAGATACCAAATAAGGAAGGGGAAAGAGAAAGAGAGGGAGAGAAGAGGTATTCAAGGAGAAGAAAAATCAGTGGTTGGAGGTCTGTGGGAAAACTCAGGTGACAGAGACATCAAGGCAAGGGCAGCAGGAGAATCCCTGGGGCTAGGCTGCCCCAGAACTGCTTCTCAGCTCTGTAGACAAGGGCTCACTCCCAGCGAAGGTGGGATTCTACACCTCCCGGAACACTGTCCTGAGCCACGGGTAGGCCCTGCTGTAGAAATGGGGCATTTGACAGCTCCGCCTCCAACTTGGGACCCTGGAGTCTTAAAAGGCTCAGAGTACTTTGTTTCCCTAGGCATCATGCCCTGCCGGCAGCCTCATGAGCTGACCTCAGCAACACTTGAGCTCCCTCACTGTGGGCGAGGAATGTGTTGGATTCAAATCCTGATTGAACAATTAACTAGCTATGTTATCATAGGCAATTTCTTTTGAGTCTCAGTTTGAGTCTCAATTTCTTCACCCATCAGATAGAGACAGTGCCAGCCGCCTTACAGGCGTTCTGATGGGGACTAGAGACCATCTATAAAAGGCACAGGGCTTGACATATAGTGGTGCTCAGTAAAGGGCAGCTGGTTACATATATGAATGTGTATAAATAATTAATGTTTAATTATCATTGCAGACAATAATGAATGTAATGTCCCATTAATTTTGTTGTAAGTTTTACTGAACTATGATCAGTGGTGTGTTGATAAATACATACCACTGATTATAGTTAAATGACAACCAGATTGGGGGAGGGGAAGCCTGATTGGAGCATTGGCTGACTTCCCATCGTGTCACTACTCCCATTACGGTCAATTTCGAACGACCAACGTGATGTCACTGAGCATGGCGCTGGGAAGAGACTAAGGCTGTCCTGCACATCCCTGACTATAATGCTCCAGTCTGCACACATGTGTTCAGACGTCACATATCGATGCTCACACATCGCAATTATGCACTTACAACTTAAAACAAGAGGAGCTATTGTAGAATATTCGTACTAAATCAAGAATTGCCTCTTAACAGGAAGCAGGGATTGCCCCTTTAGATCTTCATATTCTCCCAGTTCCACATTGTGCCTCTTCTTGTCAGCATGTGTTTTCATGCTTTTTAAAGTCAGAAACCCCCAGAGGGTGCATACACACATGTGTGCACGGGCACTGAGCTTTTCCACCCTTTTCTCTGATGATCCACATAAATATGGATTATATTTGAAAATCTGCCTTGACTAAACTAAACTCCTCTAATAGCTTGTCACATCAATTTAATGATCAATAAAATAAAGGAAAATTACATTCTCCTTCACTTAAACCCTAAGCCGTTTTAATTGTTCTACAAAACAAAACAAAACAAAAAACAAAAAACAAAAAATCCCCCAAAACTAATTTCTCCCTGTAATTATCAATATATTTCCATCACCCCAGAAAATAAAAAGTCTCCTTTCAGGGGCATTTTTAACACCTGTAAATCCCCCAGACGTTAGAATGAGCCTGTGAGAGTAGAGAGAAAAACGTTTATTTTATAGTCTGGCAATTTCTCAGTTTGCTTTTTTATTTTTTAAATCCTTTCGTTGTATTTTTGATTAGTAGTGGATAAATAATGTTTGGATTAAAAATCCCTACTGCATGATTATACTCAACACGCCTGCTACCAGTTTCCCACATGGAAAAGTTAATGAACAGATATCTAGGTCTCAATGTAAGAACCATGACGGTCATACCTAGAACAGGAAGGAGCCGGAGGGGTCCTCTTCCCCCAACTTTTACTTGGTAAAGGAGCACCCTGAGGTACAGAACGGCACCATGATTTGCCCACAGGGTGTCGTATGGACTTTTACACTATGCTAGTCCACCCCCCGGACCCTCACCCCTCCACACACTTACGCACACGCGCACACACACACATACAAGGTGGGATGTATAGTTACAAAATTCAGCAGAAGCCATAACATTGGATACGCCCCCCCCCAAATACAAAAGTAGGAATTTTAATAATTATTTATTGAAGAAATATTTATTGGACACCTATGATATGTGGGGTACTGCCATCTTGATACGATCTGTGCTTAAGCTTTGATGGAAACTCTTTTCCTTAAGCTCCTACAACACTAGTGTAATGTGCAGGCCTCCCAGATGTCGACTTATCCATCGTGCTCACCAGAAACTTGACTGCAAAACACCATGAGGTTTGGATTTACATTGATAACAAAACCTGGTGATTTGGCTCTCTGCTGTTTCTTTGCTTAACTCTGGACTTTATAAAGACAACAGAGGATTTGTGGGAATGATCAAACCCTTATTGTGGAAGAGGAACACCGGATGGCTTGCTAGGCAGTTAACCGAAACAGGATTATGGCCATAAATTGTTTTTTCCCCTAAGTCATGCCACCAACTGCAAAAGAATGGCTCTTGAATGAGACAGTTCTGGGAACATACCCAGCTCCAGCACCTACCTGCCGGGGGAACTTCAGCAAGTCACTGTACTCCTCTGAGCCTGTTTCCTCATCTGAAAAAATGGGAACAATCGCATTTAGCGCAGAGTCTTGTCAGGAGACAAAATGTGACCCCCTAGGCAGCACAGCAGCCCACAGGGTAATCACCCTACACACGCGTACTCCCTTTCCTTTCACCTTCCCTACCCACCCCGATGGAAGGGGATGTGCAGGAGAATGGGAATTCGGGGAGACCACAAACAGGAGGGGATGGAAGCAAAAACAAAGGGTCAAGGAATGGAAAAAGAATGGCCTAGATATGGAACCCCAAGAATAAGAAAGGGAGAGAATGCAGTGAAGAGCAAAGGGGGCTCAGAGCTCTCCTTAGGTGATGTTAACCCCCAAAGTTTTCAGAAAGCCTCAGGGAAGCTTTAGGCCTTCTCTGACCAAATGCTGAAGGTCACGTGATGGCACTTCCACTGTGTCCTACTAGCGTAAACAAGTCACAAGGACATCCCTGCTTCAAAGAAGGGGCATTAGATTCCTCCGTGAAGTCAGAGTGCAAAGGCACATTTTAGAAGACAGGTGGGATAGGGTATCCTCAGAAAATACAATCTACAGCTGGGGACCTGGGACAAACACCTCCGCTTGTCTTCCCACACTATGGTACCTAAAACACCCAATTACAGCTGTGAGGCCAAAGGTGCCTTGGTCACTACTGAGAGAGTCTGTGCTCTGATCTAAAAGTGTTTGTTCATTTAGTTCAATCCCGGAATGCCCACTTCCGGCCATCTGGGACAAAGGTTGGAAGATGACTCTGGCAGAGCCAGTAGGGTAGCAGTTTGGGGCATCAGTCTACAGAAGGCTCTAAAATAACACTTGGACCTTAAAAAGTCTCTGGAAATGTAAGAATACGAAGAAAATTTCATAGATCAGAGGTCCTCTAAGGAAGCATGCTATGTATCATTGGAACAAATAACTCAGTGAGGTCTCAGAGGTGGGAAATGAGACTCAGAAGGAGGCATGCTTAAGGAACAACAGAGTGCCTTCCTCTGAAGTGCCTTCTTGGGAGGGTGGGCTTTCCTGGGTGGATTATGCTTTCCTGGGGGGATTACGCACATCTCAAAGCTCAATGGCCTGTGAGTAGAAAAAAGGCAGGTGTTGCCATTAGAAGCCCTTCATGTCTGCCCATCCCTCGTGTGAACTTCAGCCTCTCATCTAGAAAAACAGTAAACAGATCATTAAAAGGTGATATGTCACTATCTTGGCCTTGGGCTCCAGATCCATTTCTCTGAGCATTTCTGCCAAAGTAACCATGGCTCAAGGTTGGGTGATGGTCTCCGTGTTGGAGCAATGGGTTTGAGACTCAGAGACTTTGTTCTCTGGGGTTCACTTTGCATTTGGGAAGCTTTCACCCCAATCTGGATCCATCCTTTTAAAATAGGGACAGGGGCGCCTGGGTGGCACAGCGGTTAAGCGTCTGCCTTCGGCTCAGGGCGTGATCCCGGCGTTCTGGGATCGAGCCCCACATCAGGCTCCTCTGCTAGGAGCCTGCTTCTTCCTCTCCCACTCCCCCTGCTTGTGTTCCCTCTCTCGCTGGCTGTCTCTATCTCTGTCGAATAAATAAAATCTTAAAAATAAAATAAAATAAAATAAAATAAAATAAAATAAAATAAAATAGGGACAATAATAATACTTCTCTCCATAGCACTAGAGTATAAATGAGATGAGGTAATGCACACTGGCAGTCAGCGCCTACTGGAGATCACGTTATTGCTATTGGCATGGTGGTGGGGAGGGGGCGTTCTCATCCCTCTTCCTAAATACTTGCCTGGCTGCCTCCCCAGCCACAGCACAGTTTCAGAATGGCATGGGGTTGATCAGTGTCACTGTCACCCTTACGAAACTTTCCCTGTCTACAAAGAGTTTGGCTAATAGTTCTCAAATTAAATAAAACACAAAAGATAATCTCCCATCTCAGAACACACAGTACTTGGTATTGCAGATCAGGGAGCTTGCATTCTCCTGGAACCATTCTTTCTACCGTGGCAACAGAGGCATTTTCAAATAAATATAAATTCCAATAGGGGCCGTGCCAAGACCCAGTTGTGACAAAGTGACCAGCCAAGTCAGTGGAGTTATTAGGAATTATCTCTTAAGGAGAGAACTGAATGTGAAAACTATGTAATGCTTGAACTTCACTTATAAGCGTGGTTTTCTTTAGGATTTGGTAACTTCAGGTGCCTGAATGTATTCAGGAGTCAGACCACCCGGGCTTCTCTTAGGAAGTATGAGATGGGCCAAAGGGCTCCCCTGAAGGTGCCCCAGAGGAGATGCCTCCCCACCCCTGTATCTCCTGCTCGCTCACCCCTTTGCAGATGTAAACATGCCACAAAATGGGGCGAGACGACTGTACACCAACTTTGCAGCTGCTTCATTACTCTGCTAATATCAATATTAATTTTTGTTGGCTTCCTTTTTCAGAGCATCGGGCTGGAGGTACTATTTGTACAGAGCCTGGTGTTTGGGAAGGGGATTTGTGAGTCTGCTCAAAGGTGCCTCCCCTGCCACTTCCTCCATGGCATCATGCAAGACTCTAGTTCGAACCCAGGGCAGCAGGGAGACAGGAAGGGAAGCAGTCAAGCCACTTCTCCTGGGCCAAATCGCAGAGGCTGAAAAACAAGTACCTGGGTATTATGCGCCTGCCTCTCTAGTGTTTTTGCCGCCAATTTCCCACTTGGCCACATGTGCACGTTTAATTAATGTTCTGCTCGTCACCTCCTGCAAGTCATTAATAATGATGCTCTGTAGACAGTGGCCCATCTCAGAGCCTGCCAGAAGCATGCCACTGGCCACCATCTCCCAGGCAGTCCACAGCCGCCCACCGGCTGCTCGTGTGGCCTTCCAGCCAGGTTGCAATCCATGAGACAGAGCTCAGAACCAGCTCGGCTGAATTCATCTTTCAAGTGAGATTTCTGGATGCATCCATTTCATTTCCTTCACCCACTAATGTTGTGGAGGGTTTTTTTTTTTAATTCTATTAAAAAATGCAATTAAATTTGTCTCATGGAATTTGCTCTTTAAAAATCCAGACAGCTGCTTGCTCATGGTGGCATTATGCTCTTGATTCTTACGCATTTTTTTCTTCGTCTCCATTCCATTACTTTACTGAGGATTAAAGACAGGCTTACCAGATGGCAAATGCCAGGATCTCTTCCCACCCCCACCTCCCATTCGGAAGACTAGTATCATATCAGCCATAATACATACCCCAGGTTCCTCTACGCCGCTCTTGGAAGAGACAGCAATTGTTTCATTTAAATTCATTAGCTAATGCCCAAAACCCATTGAAGGGGCAGGAGGTTAGGAATGAGAAAACCTAAGTACTGCTCACAGGAACTTGCTGGAAATGCTGCAACCAGCCTCTCCCCCACCGTGCCTCAGTTTCTTCATCTCTCCCACCTCACTTGCTTCCTCCACCAGCTCTCAGCCATAAAGCACTCGTTAGGCTGGGAAGCAAATGAGGTAATGTCTGTGGCAAGATGGTTTGTGCATTTCCAAAGAAAGACACCATATAAAAAGCATTCTGATTGCTAACAGTCAGAGATGCTGAGGATTTGGCCTGGCTGGCTTCATAAACTATTTAACTGCCTGCTTCTTGCAAAAACTATTTTTATCAGTTAATTACACATTTTTCTTATTAAATAACAATGTCAAAGCATTTCTTGCTCATTTTCTTGTCATGATTAATTTAATCTGCCTTCCTTTATTAAAAGTCCAGTTTTCCTTCTCTCATCTTATCCACCCTGCTAGACTAGTAAAAACCCCACGACCATTCAACTTCTCTGCTTAACGTTAACCCATTCTATTTCTGTTCTTTTCATTTTCCCAAATCCATGAGATAGCCTCCTTCTCTCACACAAATGTGTGTTTGGTGTCTAAGGAAGCACCGAACTCTAAAGAAAGGACGTTGCCCTAGTGAATGGCTTCTCTTCTCTCTTTTCTTGGGCCTTCTACCAACAGGCAAATTCTCAGAGGTAGACCAGATTTAAAGGCAGCTCTGGGTCATAGCCTGCCTGGGGATAGACGAGAAAGTCAGTGAGAGAGCACTGGTCATGTTTCATTTCAAAACAGGCACACATGTGATGTGCCCAGGATTTGGGGGAGGGAATAAGAAGAGAAATGCCAATGCCAATGGCATTCACCACCCTGTAAGACTCTTTCCTAATAATAATATTATTATTACTGTTATTAATTATAATTACTGATTATTGAAATAATATTAATAATATTGTTATGATTATATACTTAAGCCCTTGACAGGAAAGGGGACAAAAGACATTATTATTATGTTCATGCCATTGCTTGGACTTACAGAGAGACACTAGAACTTTGAGAAGAGAAACCCAATTTTTGAGGCAAAGGATTTAACCACAAGAATTACAGACAAGGCAATAGAAAAAGGAATTTCACATGTCTCATTATTATTTTTTTTTATTTGCCACTTATGGTAGTAGGCGGCCTCTAAAATGACTACCTCCTGATACTCACTTCTCTGTGTAATCCCCTCCCTGTAAGTGTGGGCTGGACTTATTAATCCACTTCTAACGAATGGAATTCCCCATAAATGATGAGACATCACTTCCAAGAGTGAGTTACACAAAGTCTTCTTTCTTAGATACCCTCTCCCACTTGCCAGCCGCCGTGGGGTGAGCTGCCCTATGATGAGGCCCAGGTGGCAAGGGCTGGAGACACAGCCAGTGAAAACTGAGGCCCTCAATCCTATGATCCATGAGGAACAGAATCCTACCAATAACCACGTAAGTCAGCTTGGAAGCAGACCCTCCCCCCAGCTGAGGCTACAGATTCGACTGCAGTCCCAGCAGACAGCTTGATTGCAACCACATGAGACATTCTGAGACAGAAACACTCAGCTAATCCACACCCATATTTCCATACCCCACAGAAACTGTGTAGAGTAGATGTTTGGCTTTTTTAAGGCACTACATTTTGGGGTAATTTGTTACTCAGCAGTTGGTAACTAATACATTATTCTTTCTACAGCAAAGTTAATCCAGAAGTAACACCACGTACTACAAGGGTGGGAGAAAAAATACTCTGCTTCCCTATCATTTGCCCATGAAATTATTAATCAGCCAACACCTTTTTTCTTGCCGGATGTGATCTTAAAACCTTCTCAACACAACTGTCCAAGCGGCCATCCCCAATTAGGTGGTCTGGTAGATGAGAGAAAATCTATTTGCAGACCAGTGAACAGTGTAAAGAGAAGACTTGGAGTTAAAAGATATGATTTCTACTTACAAGAAAAGAGACTTTGGGTGAATCACTTATACTCTCTTAGCTTCATTTCCCTCTTCAATAAAATGGAGGTAATCTGTCTGGGCGTTCTGAGGTACAAGGAACACAATACTCAACTAAGATAGCCTGAGGAAGATTCCTCTTCTTTCCAGCTGGCTATCTTCAGCATGTTGGCATCTCCCCTTATGGGCACAGGACGGTTATAGCAGCTCCAAGCCTCACATCCTCCCAAAAGAATGCCCCTAGGCATGAAAAGGAAGCATTCTTGTCTCCTGGTCCATATGTGAGAAACAGTTTCTCCAAAAAAATCCCCAGGAGAATTCCCCAGACATCATATTGGTCAGACCTGGCTTACATGCCTACCCCTAAGTAATCACAGGCTAAGGGGATCCAGCTGAAACCATGATCAGCTTAGACCATCCCCATTTCACCCCTGAGCTTTGAAAGGGCCTACTGGCCCCTAAGCAGATGGCCACCCAGAGAAGAAAAGCAAAAGCAGAATTTGAGCTGCTTTTCTTTTTTAAGATTGATTGATTTATTTATGTATTTATTCGACAGACAGAGAGAGAGCATAAGCAGGAAGAGTGGCAGGCAGAGGGGGAGGGAGAGGCAGGCTCCCCACTGACCGGAGAGGGCAACACATGACCTGAGCCAAAGGCAGACGCTTAACCAACTGAGCCACCCAGGCGGCCCCAGAATTTGAGCTTCTATGCACACAAAATGAAGAGGGGCAAGTTAATGCTGGGTAAATGTATTAGTTCACATAGGCCAACTTATGCTAGAGTATAATATATACGATGGCTTAACCCAACAAAATCTTATTTCTTGCTCGTACTCCATGCCCCACGCAAGCCAGTCAGGGCCAGGCTGACAGGGGCTCCACCGCATCCACACCAGGCCTTGGGATTGGCTATAGAAGCAGAGAAAAGCTGGAGTGGACTTTCCTACTATGTCACTTTAACACTTTTTGGCCAGAACCAGTCAGGGACCTCACTTAATTACATGAGGGCTGGAAAGTCTAGTCTTTCTTGTACTAGAAGGGAAGAAAATGGAACAGGAATGGTTTTGACCCCAACAGACAACAAGACTGTCTGCAGTAAAGCCTTATCTCCTCAAAAGATTTTAGGAGGTTCAAATGAGACAATGTATGTATCCATTTCTGGAACATTCATTAAATACATAAGGTCTACCAAGTACTGAGCTGGAAGAGCTCAATAAAACAAAATCCCCACCCACCTCACAGATATAACCAATGAGTAGGTAGTAAAACATCTGAATGTCAATCAAAATTTATTTGCCCTTGGGGGCTCCTGGGTGGCTCAAATGGTTAAGTGTCTGCCTTCGGCTCAGGTCATGATCTCCAGGTCCTAGGGATCGAATCCCATGTCAGGCTCCCAGCTCAGTGAGGAGTCTGCTTCTCCCTCTCCCTCTGCCTCTCCCCCTGCTTGTGTTCTCTGTCTCCCCTCCCCTCAAATGAATACATAAAATCTTTTAAAAAATTTATTTGTCCTTTTCTTCCCCTTCCAAGTTTTCAGTGCTCACCTCACATATTTTGTGTTCCTATTATTGGTTTTAATCTTGTCTTCCTATTGTTGATTTCTAAGTCTTTGCAATGCCCTCAAGAGGAGTCATGGCCAGAAAGGACGAGGAGACGAATCTGGAGTGGCAGTGTCCAGTGATGTGCGGCAATGGTTATCAAGACAACACTGTAGGCAACTCCAAACTGTCATCTTTCTTTGATCCCCCTCAGCTTGCAGTGTTAGAAGAACCAGTTGTTACCTTGTTTCTTTCCAAATCCCTTTACCTGTGGCTTGGGACCTCATGAGAGAGAAGAGACTCCTGCTTGAGTCAGTTCTAAGAGTTCATTCACTTCCCTCCTCCTTGGGGTTGCTGGTTTCACCCCGCTCCTGAGTGTCACCTTCTTCAGGAAGGTACCATGACATTGCTAGGGTGGGCTAGTCTGCAGTTACAGAGAGACCCTGGAATGTCAGTGGCTTCATACAACTGCTTGCTAGGATTGCCTATTCAATTCAGGTCTCTACAGAGGGTTATCCCCACATGGTCATCAGAGACTCAAGCTGACAGTGGTTTTGCATTTTCAGCCATGGCTTCTAGACTTGCCCTCGGCATTGACAGCCCCACAAACCAGAGAGGAAAATCATGGACAGTACACAAGGGAGATTTACAGCAGGCTGGGTCTTGAAAACAGCATCCTTCACTTCTGCTCATATACCATGGGAGCGAACTCAGTCGCATGACCACATCTAATTGCAAGGGAGGCTGGAAAATGTAATTTAGTTATGTGCCCAGGGAGAAAGGAGAACAGATTTTGGTGGACAGCTAGCAATCTCTCCCACACTCACCCACACAGCTTCCTATTTTTCAACTTGGCAAAAGCTGAGTTCATGGAGTATTTCTATATAGCATTATATTCTTTGGCCTGCCAAGGCAATGATCTTTCTGGGAGAAGATTCACAAATCTCACAGTGCAATTAATGGGGAGAGACCTGATCCATGGCCCATTTTGCCTGTGGTATCTCTCCATCTCAATTTTTAATCAGGTTCTCCAATCCTAGATGTGATCTCAAAAACATTAAGTGATCTAGATGTTTCCAACTTAGGTACAAGCCAACAGATGCTCCCCATGAGAGAATTACCTTTTCCAAACAGTAACAAGGAGAGAAAGTCTTATGTGAAACACATTTCACCAGACATGAGACTTTGGGAGAGGTGCTTCTCTGAGCATCTTTCATTCACACTGAACAAATAGTTATTGAACATCCAGTGTGTGTATCAGGCACTATGTTAGGACTGGCAGTAAATACCATGAGGAACCAGGCTGACATGATCTGCTGGACCCTACAGTCCAGACCAAAAGAAGAAAGTACACAGAAATATAAAGGAAATACATACTATGATAGGTAATTATTAAAGAAAAAATGGGGCAAAGGCAGAGAATAATAGCAGACATGGGAGGGGTGACAGGTAACTTAAGACGTGGAGGATAAGGTATAGCCATGCAAAAGAGAGAGGAGGAGGAGTCAAGGACTCCAAGCACAGGGCATGGCATGTGCAAAGGCAGTGGAAAGGGCAAGAGCCTGGCATGACTGAGGATCAGAAAAGTAACTGGTGTGGCTGAAAACAATGAGGGAAGAATTGGAGGGAGAAGAGACTGGAGTAGTGGGTGGGGCCAGGTGATGAAGAGTTTTATGGGTCCGGATGTGGACTTTGAATTCGAATCTGAATAAAATAAGAAGCCATCTGGGGCATTAAGTCATAAAATGATGTGATTCCACACGGAAGTAGCCTGCTACGGCTGCCATCACAATAACCACAGACTGCATGGCTCAAACAACAAAAACGGGTTGTCCCACAGTTCCAGAGGCTGCAAGTCTGACATCAGGTATCAGTGGGGCTCGTTCCTCCTGAGAGCTGCGAGGGCACATCTGTTCAAGGCCTCTCTGCCAGCTTCTGGTGGTTTGCTGCCATCTTTAGCATTCCTTACAGATGGCGCTCTCCCCGCATCTTCAGGCGGGCGCGTCTCTTTCTCTCCACTGGGCATTCTTTCTGTAAGGACTCCGGTTGTATAGGACAGGCGTCCACCCTACTTCAGTATGAATGACCTCATCTTAACTAATGACGTCTGCAATTATTCCATTTCCAAATAAGGCCACATCTGAAGTACTGGGTTAAAACTTCAGCATATGAATGGGGAGCGGGACAGAACTCAACCCGTAGCAGGAACTTTTCCAGATTTATGCTCTGCTCTGCTGGTTACGAATGGGGGGAAGATGGAGTTAGGGGAGAAGTAGAGAAGTAATCTGGGAGGCTGGTGTCACTGTCGCCAAGGTAAGAGGTGATGTTTGCCTGGTCCAGATGTCCAAGGAGATTTAAGATATATTTTGTTGATAAAACTAGTATAACGGCTGATAGATTGTATTTTATTGGTGAGGGAGAGGGATGAATCAAGGGTGACTCTTTTTCTTCTTCTTCTTCTTCTTCTTCTTCTTCTTCTTCTTCTTCTTCTTCTTTTTAAGAATGACTTTTAGGTTTCTGGCTTGAGCAAGAAGGAAGTTGGGGATACAATTTGTGAAAGGAAGAAGGATTGGGGGAGAGACGTGTTTTGGGGTCGAGCCTCACAGTTTCATTTTGGATGCGTTAAGTTGAAGTATGTATAAGCCATTCAAGTAGAGAGACCACACAGGCAGCTGTATGTAAGAATCCAAGGAGAAATCCAGGCTCAAGACAGACCTGTGGAGTCGTCAGCATATAGAGAATTTAAAATCACTCGATATGTTGAAGGAGGGAGTTCCCCTCTCCCAGCATCTGGCCCCCAGCAACCCCAGCACTACCAATGCCTTTTATCTTGGTGTCTCTGTGCAGTTGCCCAGGCCTACCAGGGGGTTCTGAACTAGAGTCTCAGAGGCTCTGTGGATCCTTCTTGAGGGAGGCAGAGGGCTAAGAATCCTGTCTCACATGCTGACCCCTGAGTATCCCACCTCAGTCTCTATACACATTCTATGGATCCTTGGTTTCTGGAGAAGATGAAGACTGTGCTCCCAGTTTTCTCAGGCTTAAACGAAGCATTTCATCATCTACACCAAAGGACACCCACCTGGCCCAATGTACACGTCCACCCAAATCATACGAACACGGGGGAACATGCATACATATACGCCATCCCTTCAACAGAAATGACCTAAACTTTGTGAGGTTCACATGTCCCTAGAGATGATCTCATTTGCCTGCTTCAAAAGCGCTTTGGTCTGCACAGCCTGTAGCAGCAAATTTACACTTCAAAAAGCAGACAGCTTTTTCCACATCTTATTCACTTAATGGGTGAGAATGTAAAATTAGTTCCGTTGCTGATGAGGACCTTGAGCCAAATGAAAAGTGTTCATTTGTCAGCACAGACTTACAGCCTGAGACATGATTATATAGCTAATCCAATAATGGGTTTTGATGCCGAGCATTTATTTATATACAGTATGTCTTGTTATCTGTTGATAATCAGGACCTACAATTTACTCTTTCTTGTGCTTGTAGTGTAAAATAGTAACATCTCCCAGACATATTGCATTTAAGTACCAACATGAGAACACATACAAAAAGCGCCATCATCAGCAAAATATTTTATTTGCTTTCTTTTTAAAAAAGAAAAAAAAAAAGAGAGAGAGAGAGAACCAGTGCTTGAATTCATGCTTTTATATTTTTAAACATAAATAGTAAATAAAGTATGAGGTGTCTCTTGGGACGATCTAAGGGTAAAAAAAAAGAGCTTGGAAAACAAGATTTCTTTTATCATCTAGAACCACCCTAATCAAGGGATTTCTCCTTCTTGTTCTCTAAAAATTCTATCTGCAGGTCAAATCCTACACACATCTTTACATGTAATGATATAAGCAAAAAAGATGTGTAGAGAAAAATCTTCACGATGCCACCACCTGACTCTGGGTACCTGGATCTTACAAACACTCTGCTGGTTGCAAAGATGCACGTTGTCACCATGTGGGCATGGAAACTATAATAATTATCTCAAGCAAAACCTTTCCTTAAAAATTAGCAACTTAAAATTTAATATAAAACCACCACACTTCTAGAACTCTTTCAGAGACAACATACTGCTACATTATATTGTTTCTTACCCTGTGGATGAGCATAAACGTCTATCACTAAAATATAGGGACACTTTCGGCCTAATATAAACATAAAATGCATAAAATCCAACATTTAAAACAAGCAGGCATTTTTATAGGTATCGTAGAGTATGATGCATTGTAACATATTCCAGCTATAATAAAGCCTATGGGAAAGAAAAGGCACATCAGGATTAAGTATTCTGTTAATTGCAAATGTGCAGCACACCTGCAAAATCTGTGAAAAATCCTACCACACTTGGAGAAAGTCAGTGTAAGTTCTTTTCCATGCTACCATCTCTTGGATGGGCCTAGAAAAATCGAGATCAAATGCAGGGAGGCATCAGAGAACCCTTGTCTCCAGTTGCCACTTTGCCCCACTTAGCGGTCTCTGACCCAAATGAAGCCGAAAAGACCGGTCGGTCTGTGATATATGAGAAGAAAGGGGGGCAAGGGCACTTTTTTAAGCTGAAATTTATTCCGCAATAAATACTTCGATGTTGGTGAGACACGATGTTTTATTGGATTACACTGGTTTGCTAAAGAAATCACATTGGGAATAGCAAAGCTTGCGGTTTTGTGGGTAATGCGTTTGTAATGGGAGGGCTTTACACTGGAAGAGTGTTGGAGAAGGATAACAAGGCCAATTAGGAAGTGGCTAAATGCATGCAAATCTCTATTATGGTAATACTTGGCCGCCTAAGTCCAAGAGGTTTTTGTGGTGGTTGGTTCACCTAGGCTGGATAATTCATTAGGTTCTGACTCGGGTAAGGAATAAATGAATATAGCATACATTACATTCTTACTTTCGTCTCGGAAACAAATCTTTCTTGTACCAGCCAGTGTAATCTTCAGAGTTTTCCTTATATAAAACACCTCAAGAAAAACGCACCTCAGTAAGATTTACACTTTATTACTCTAATGATTCTACAAACACGACCACAATGTGATGAAAGACAGAGCAGTCCCGGACTGATTGAGAGCTAATAAAAATCAGTACTGAAAACTGAAAAGAGCACCCTTATCATCTTTCTTTCATTTAGAGCTGATTACTAGGGGATTATAATGCAATCACAGCTATGTGTGAGAGGTAGCTATGGGAACCAGTTTTAACTGTTTATCTAGCCAAAGATCTTAATTTAAGTTTGAACACTCTGATTCATTTATATGTAAGACACCAAGGAGACAAAATGCAGAAGAAACAGATGCGCACTTGTTCTTTCCATTTAACTTCATAAGCTACCAGCCAATTTGTCTTTCAGGGACAAAATTAATTTCTGATGACAATGTGAGCAAGTAATAAACTAGAAGTTCCTGTCCTGGGAAACTTGTTAATGCCATGTAATGTTCTGGAGTTATTTAGGAGGGGAAAAAAGAGATTTGCTCCTGGAGTTACGGGGATGTCTGTAACAAACTCGCCTCTGTCCCAGCTCCTAGTCACTCCTGCAGAAGCTCAGGACACCTTTGCTAGAGGTTGAATTGGAAACGTTCAAAAGAACCCAGGTTCCTTACCATTTCTTTCCTATGGAGTATTTTTAGGCTGCTCATTTTCCTTCATATTCTCTCCCGTGATTCAGATCTGCTCATGGCACAAATCTCCAGCTCGTGGCTTCCCAGCCCTGGCATAGGGGCAAGGCGACTGGCGAAGAGATGAAAATGAATCACGGACCTCCTTCGTGGAGCCCGTGTTGCGAGCAGCCCACAGCCCCTTGCGCGGAACACTCCGTGAGCGGCTCAGTGCCATGGCAAACACTTCACAGAGGAACCTGGGCCGTGTGCAAGGAAGTCCCGGCGATGGGATTAAATGTGCTAATCCACTGCCACGGAGAAAGAAGGTGCCAGCACGTCTCACAAAACGCATGCACGTAGACACTCAGGTGGGAAACAAGGCTGGCCACCACCCCAAAGCGGTCTGTAAGCGAGCTATGCCCTCCTGTCAGTGATAATAACAATAATAGTGGTAACAATAGTAATAAAAGACAGCATTCATAACACACTGTATACCAGAGAATAAGGCGGACACTCGACATCCATTATCTCATTTAATCAGCACCACGATCTTTATGGAAGCCATTTTTAGGGCCATTTTATAGGCGAGCAAGTGGAGTCACGTAAAAATTAACTTGCCCACTGTCACAGCTAGCGAGTGGAAAAGTCAACATTGGAGCTCAGTCTGTCAAACTCCAAAACTTATATTTTCCAGCACTCTCCTCAGGCAAACCTCAGCAGTCTTATTCATCTTAGCCAGTATTCTTTTCCCATCTCATTATGTATCCAGTTTTTTTTTTAGTATCTCTGGACTATGTTCGTCCGTTAATCCGTAGCTTCTGTGCTCTGTCTCCCCGCGACTTGCCCAGCCTGTATTTTTCTGCTCTCCGGGGGAACTCCCTACGGCATAATGGCTGTCCATTAGTGTGTTTTCAAAACCTCGCTCTCTCCCATCCTCTGACAGTTTTCATATGCTCCACATGAAGGATCCTTTTCCAGAAATACTTTTGAAGAAAGTCTAAAGTAAGCTGAAAAGTATTACATTTTTCATCTCAACAGGGAAATGGATTTAAGAAAAGGAGCGAAGAGCCTGCAGGTCTTTCAGATTTTAAAAAGAATTCAACACACCGCTGCACTGGCCCTGGGAACACATCTATCACAGAAACCAAGAGAGCATCTGCATTTACACGCCGAAACGGGTGCCTGCGTCCTTGATCACGATAATGACTTCAAGTTCCGCGGAGCCTTTCATCCGGAGGGACGCCACGGCCCCTGCAGAAGCCGGCCCAGCGAGCGGCTCCCTCCACCACCAAGGCTCCGTCTCCTCCAAGGTGAAGGGGGAACAGCTCCACCGGGGGAAAATTGAAAAGGACAAGTGAACACTGTAAATTCTATTTCCAAAGGCAACTAAAATAACAGTCCGACTGTCCGTATTTAATTGCCCCATCTGGAACTCGGCATAACAATGCAGTCCCAGAGAAACCTTCTACCAGGCATCAATAGCAATACATGAAAGAGGGGGAATGCTTTCAGGGCCTAGAGAAAGCCTTGCACTCCGAGCACCAGGACATTTTACTAATTGCCCTATTTCCGGTTTTTTAAAACCACGTCAGGCAACTGGGGGACATTCCTTAGGACAGTTCTCGCAGGCTTCCTCTTGCCCTCAGGAGTCAGTACCGTGTTTGATGAGAATGAGTAAGAAAGACAGAATGGGCCAGTGTGCAGTTTGGGGAAGAATGAGATCTAGCACAGAGCTGCTTCCTTTACCAAGTACAAGCAATTGATTAAACATGGGCTGTGCTCAGTGGGTTCTAGAATCCACGGTCAAAGTCGGACTCACTGTCAGCAGGACGCAGGATTGATGTTGCCCTTCCAGCCATGCAGTGACCTGGCCCTGAGCTGGTCATACATGTGTTACCTACATGTGCTGCGGCCTCTACCTGGAATGCTGCCCTCCTCCTTGCCTCTTCACTCCTTTTCCACTGCCAACATTCAGCTCAAGCGCCCCCTCTCCAGGCAGCCTTCCTCGAATTCCCTAAAGTTGACCTAATTGTCTCCCTTCTCTTCTTCCACAAATCTTGTTGTGTGATAAACAGGCATTATCTATTGAACGCTTACTGTATACCAAGTACTTTACACGTAACTGTCTCTTTCCATCCTTAAAATCATCCAAAGTACTATTATCCCCATTTTATAGGTAAGAAAACCGAGGTTGACGAGATTAAGGTCTCACAACTAGCAAATGGCAGAGCTGGGATTTGATTCCTGTCCCCCAAGCCCATGCTTGTCTCCACCCCCGGTTTCTGCACTCTGACTCTACCCATCCCAGTGTCCCCAGCACTAGTACATTACCAGCATGTATGGACACGGAACACACTCTTGTTGAGCTAAACAGCACTGTGGGACGCGTAAGGAGATCTCACGGACCTGGATTGGGGTAAACTGGGCCAGAGTAAACTGGCCTTATTAGCCTGGAACTCAACCAGTTGACTATTCCGATTTGCCTGTGTGACAATAGAGCTACTTTTTTCCCTGAGAAAAGAAAGGTAGAAGCAGTTAAGCAGGGTCCCTGGTGACATGCTGACGCACCAAAAAATGTGTTGTCTTCCTGAACTCAGGTGTTCTTTTCACCGAATTCAGTCTGACCAGCTCAGCGTACTGACACAGGAGGTGTAACTGAGAAGGATTCCGTTGTTATGCATCACTGCATAATCACTTCTGTCACCCACTGCTGTCGCTCTCCGTCAACGGTGCTGCCGCCACCACTGGAACACAGCTGCCTATTTCCCTGGAGAACACTCGGGGTGCAAGGGTTGTGCCGGGAGAGCCCACTCTCCCTGGGAGCACAGGGTTCATTCTGTCTGACAGAGGGCCGGCCTTGCTCATCCTTCTCCTTCCTTCCCCACATCCACTTTGTCTTCATAAAGGGTCTCCCTTCTACCCCTTCTCGTTGTCCCTGCTGCTGCCCTAACCCAGGCCTTGATCAGGTCTCCTCTGGACTTCTGGCTCCAATTGGTCCAGGTCTTTCTGCATGCCCCCACCAAATTATTCCTCCACATGGCTTCTTCACTGTCTCACCCCTCACTACACTCAACAACTATTTGCGGCTCCCACAAATAGACTTTCAGAATAAAGTCTAAAGGCGATAGACATTCAAGCCCTTCACCAACTGGTCTTCTGCTATTCCCTAACTCAGCCCCCCAAGCCACTCAGCTGTCTCCTCATGGGTCGCCTGTGCTTCTGTCCATCTACTCACACCCCGCCTTTTATTCAAGGCCCAGTCCCAGTGCTTCCCATTGTCTGGCATCCCCAGTGACCTTTCTCGGAATCTCATGCACTTCCTGTCTGCTTTATAGTCACCGGTTTGGGACATCTTACAGTGGCCATACCTTTTGGGTTAACTTTGTGGATATTTGCGTCCAACATCCCTGGTGAAAGTACAGGCTCCTTGAGGGCAGAAACCATCTGTCTCTTCTACCTCTGCTCCATGAAAACCTAGGCGGTCAGTGTTTTAGTGACAGTTCCAACGCAATTCAGCCATTTTTGCTGTCTGTGAACTCTATCCCAGGCAAACCAGAGTCCTTGTAAATCCCCAAATAAGCCATTTTTCCTCTTATTTCCAGATACTCGTATGAGATGTTCCTTATGCCTGGAACTCTTAACCGCCCATACTGTCCCTTCCTCCAGCTCCAGTTTTCCTGGAAAGGTACATGGACTCAGCTTAGATGTCTCTGCTTCTAGAAAGTCATCCCTCATCGTACAAGACCAGATGAGGGTTGATTCACCCAGCAGCTATGTTAACTCCAATCAGGTTGTCATGCTGTATGTTACTTAGGACTCTGGGTATATGTAATGGAAAGCCAACTCAAACTGGGGGGGGGTAAAGAGGGAATTTATCATCCTGGGTTAACTGCAATGGCCTGGCAGAGCTAGACTCAAAGTATATGGTCAGTTTACATTCTCTCTGGGTCTCTCCTTATTTTCTTTCTCTTTTTCTCTGTCTACTGACTCTGCTTCACCCTGTGTGGGCCTCATCCTCTATGCAGCAGAAAGTAGGGGGGTGAGTGTGCGGGTGAGGGAGAGCCTGACTGTGGAGGATACTGGGTTTACATCAGCCCAGTGACCTCAG
Source organism: Ursus americanus (assembly GCF_024610735.1). Classification (NCBI taxonomy): domain Eukaryota; kingdom Metazoa; phylum Chordata; class Mammalia; order Carnivora; family Ursidae; genus Ursus; species Ursus americanus. The sequence goes on along the minus strand of NC_142138.1, from coordinate 39,436,834 downwards.
AGGAAGCAGAGCTGCTTTCTCCTGGCAGCCACATATTAAACCCCAGGGAATTATTCCCGTTGGCCTGGCTTGGGTTGACGTGTTTATTCCCCGGATAATCACTATGGCCACAGGCACATATCATGTGCCCCCAGCTTCCCATGGTGTTGTAGGATGGATGAGAATTGCTCTGACTGGTGCTCTCTGCAGACCACTTGAAATTGGAAAAGAGAACTTCCTCATGGGAAGGAGAAGAGTGTTACCAGGAGAAAAGGAAGGGAGGGATGCTGGAAAGACAAAAACAATATATGTTCACGACATAGCATGTCTGCTTCCTCTATCTACTGAAAGCTGCCTTAGGATGCTATTGTGCCTTAGCCACTAGCCATCCTTGGTACCTGGCACGTGGACATACCCGATAGTATTTGATAAATGTATGAATGAACGAATGTTCTGAGTGCCAATTACCTTGAGTTCTGGATAAGAAAACACAGTGTCATGTTCAAAAAGCTTAGATCTGCAGATGGTGGCCCTTGGCTGCTGCTTTGCTTTCCCAGCCAATCCAATAGTGGCTGCAAATGAGTTCTTGGAGGATCTATGCTGGCGGCTCAACAAATTCCTAAAGTGTCCAAAGAAGGCCCCAAACTTAGCTTAGATCTGACAGCATGTGGACTGAAGGTCAGCCACCTACACCTTCTCACACCTGAGTTCATTCAATGCTGTGATCATAAAACAGCCAGAGCAGCATGTTATCAAGGACGAGGACAACAGGGGAGAAGCTTCAGGAAAATCAAGAAGACTTCTTCACTTCTCATCAGATGGGAGTAAAGAAAGCTAGTAAGTGAATTGCTTTATTTGACCATCCTCTTAAATATATGCACACCATTAAGAATAATTCCATTTAGTGATTATAATGTACGTGTCATATATCCCTGCTAGATGGCAAACTTTTCAAGGAGAAGAACCTTATCTTTATCTCCATGTAATCCCCACAATGACTGGCACAAAAAAGACTCACAAAGAGAAGGCTGGAACTAAAGTACCCATCTGGAGTTTTTACAAACCTAATTTTACAAACCTAGATCTGAAGAGATCTTAATTTTCAGAGACAGAACCACCATCTTGATTGATTCATTGCTTCCAAAAGAACTCCATTTATAATGCTAAAGTCCTTTTATCTCTTTATAGGTTCTGTAATTAAGGTAAACAAACATGCTTTTATAATCTATTTTAAAATGTGGGTCTTACCCATTTTTCTGTCATCTGCCAAAAGCCTGGAGTCTTTTTCTAAGATTAGATGCCATAATATAGCCATTGTGGGGATCATACCCAATGGTGCATCATTAAATAATTTTGCACAAGCACACACACACACACACACACACATACACACACACACACACACACACACACATCTTTGAAAAATCAGTTCCTTTAGAATTCCTATTGATATGATAAAAGAAAGTCATATTCTTAGTCTTAGAATGCTCACAGGGAATTTTGGGATAAACTTTAAAGTTTAATTCTTAAATTCATTACAATTTTTGATTTATCACTAAGTAAAGCTTGCTGTTAAATAACTGCTGATATTGTCATCTATTTTACAAAACTTCTGTTAGCATTATAACCTAAAATGGTAACGTTTTAAAAAAGGTTTTATTTTTAAGTAAGCTCTACCCAACATGGGGCTCAAACTCACAACCCTGAGATCTAAAGTCTCACACTCCACTGAGCCAGCCAAGCACCCCTAAAATGATCACTTTTTTTTTATTAATACCATTGATATAATTAGCTATTGGCTATCTTTCTGTCTGGTCTTCATATTATTCTCTCCCCATGCTTCACAACCATAATTCATAAACACATCTTGAGCACATTGCAGCCTTCTCAAGCACAACCCTAATCATGTACTCCTCAAAATCTTTTGACGGAGCAAAATTCAAATACCTTAGCTGACATTCCAGAACTTTCACAAGGATCCATCCCCCTTGCTAACAGACTTTTTCCTTCCCTGATACAACATGGACATTTTGTGCTTACCTCGCCTACCTACCCACCAAACACTGCACACAGCAGCCTCCCTCCTCTTAACCTCTCTTCTCCATCAGTCTAACTCCTATTCTTTCTTCAAAAGTCAGAGTACAGTAGCCCCCTTATCTTTGGGGGATACATTCCAAGACTCCCAGTGGATGCCTGAAACCACAGATGGTACCAAACTCGACATGTACTGTTTTTTCCTACACATACATACCTATGATGAAGTTCATTCATAATTTAGGCACAGTAAGAGATGAACAACTCTAAGAATAAAATAGAACAATTGTAACAATATACTGCTTAAAAATTTTGTGAATATGGTCTCAAAATATCTTATTGTAACGTACTCACTCTTCTTGTGATGATGTGAGGTGATTAAATGCCCAGGTGATGAGATGAAGCGAAGTGAATGACATAGCATGTGACACAGTGTTAGGCTACTGTTGACCTAAGGAGGGTCATCTGTTTGCGGACAGTGGTTGGCCTCGGGTGACTAAAACTGTGGAAAGTGCATCTTCAGATAAAGGAGGTTACTGTATGTTTTACAGCCTTGAGCTGCCTTCTGTGAGCGCCCCCTGCAGGCCTACAGAGAGTCCCTTCCCTATGAAATCAGGACCCGGGCAGGCTGGCCTCAGGTACTGACCTGTGACCTACTCTCTGTTGCCCTTAACGTTTTCTGCATATCTTTTCAACTTTGCTAGTAATGAGTATATTGAGGACAGGAATCTTACCTTTGTTTGCATTCCCTACACCACTTAGCTCAAGATTGTAGCAGTTTTTCTATGTATATTTAACTTTTTTTTCAATTTCTGATCCTTTTCTCACATGTCCAAAGAACATTAGAAGAAACAGTCCTCTATTTTAAACCACTTCACTCTTCCTTCTCTAATTCAGGATAGGTAGGAGCTACGGAGACAGTGGACTAGAATGGAGTTTCAGTTAAGAAAGTTCTCTCCTGAGAATTGATTTCTTCATAGAGTGTTGGGTTCTGGGTGTATTTAGGGAAGGAGAGGACAGAATAGAAAAGGCAGCAGTCTCTAGATGGATCTTCCAGTGTTACTTGATGGTTTACTTTGAGGCGGTGTTACAGCCAGGAGAGCAGACGCATCCACACTCGGATGCAAGTGCAAAGGCACAGAGCTTTTGAACACGGGGCTCTGGTTCCTGACGGTGTCCTGCGCGCAGTATCTGCCTCCCCTTCCTCCAAAGAGCCTAGGGAAATTGCAGGAAAGAAATGTTTTGAAATAATGAAACCAAACTTGTTCATGAAGGGTGGGATGCCACATCAGTGGGCTAGAAATGGAGGAATTCATGGATGACAGCGCATGGGACGAGGGTGGCAGAGAAATGAAAAGTGAAGAAAACTGCAAGGAAGTCCTGGACAAGTTCCAAGTTCAGAGGCAACACATGCAGAGCTGGAGGGGGAGGGGGAGGTGGCGGGTGGGGAGTGAGAAATCATAAGAGCAATTAATTAAAAGATCTACATTTGGAACAGCTGAACCAATGAGGCAAAGCACTCCCCACACCCTATGCTTGCAGATCTGCTAACAATTAATAGCTTTTGCCTTCTGGGTGAAGCCTAGAGAATTAGTCCCTAGAGAAGGGGAGTGATCTGCCTAGAGCAGGGTCCCTTATTGGGGCTGGGCACTGAGGGAGACGCAGAGCAGAGCCAGAGACAATTCTGGACTTCTGTAACAGCTGCCAGGGAGAAAACTGAAGAGCAAAACTGCTCTGCCTTGAGTAGGATGACCAGTCATCCCGGGTTGCCCAGAATGTTCCAGTTTATGTTGTAATCCCCACACACTCATTAATAAGCAGTTTTCCTTATATGCTCAAAAAGTCTCAGTTTTTTGTCATTGGTGGATTTTTGTTTGTTTCTTGCAGGGAAAGGTTTGTTTTATTTACAAGGTGGGGGAGGTGAAAGCAACTAAAAAACAGAACTTTGGACCCATGAACGTTAAGTTTCAGAGGAAGTGGGGAGGGGAAAGACCCAGATTTGAAGGAGACAGTGGCCAGAGGCAGGATCAAGGGGAAGAAGCTGAAAGTATATGAGCACCGGTGTGGGATTTTCTGCAGACCCCAGCTGAAAGCGAAGCCTGGTCCAGGAGGCTCCTGCTGTTTTAAAATGTAGGTTTTATTCTTATTTGGTATGATGAAACCCACAAATCAGGAAATGGCTGGATTCAGGGTCCTCGGCTTCTCCTGCTCACACTCCTGGGAGATCCAGAGAGTTCAGGTTCCAGAACTTCTGCAGCATCACATCCTTGTTGGGGCCCCTCAGAGCCAGGTCCAGCTGTTGCTACTCTTCTTGGGTGAAGTCCACAGCCACATCTGTGAGTGTTACCAATTCCACGGCTTCGTCATCCAGCGGTTGGACACCCATTCCTCCACTGCCCACGGTGGCTAGGGACAGGCAGCCAAGTTTGCCAAATGTCTCAGTCATTACTCAGTTTGAGTAATAAATTTTATAGTCATCTTATCCATGAGTGAAATACACTGAAGCCATGTTTCTCAAACCAGTGCCCAGGAACCATGCATGAAGTCAGTCCTCCCCAGACTGGTCTGCCTATGCAAATCATCATCTGTGCAGGGGGCTCTGATATCATTTGGGCAACACAAGACATGGATGTCATGGTATGAACACAAATGGAGGGACGCCTGGGTGACTCAGTCAGTTAAGCGTCTGTCTTCAGCTCAGGTCATGATCCCGGGGTCCTGGGATCAAGTTCCCCATCTGGCTCCTTGCCCAGCAGGGAGCCTCCTTCTCCTCTGCCTGCCATTCCCCCAGCTTGTGCTCTCTCTCTCTATCTCTGACAAACAAATAAATAAAATCTTTTAAAAAATGCAAATGTGGGTTCTGACCTTGCTTGACACACAAGATATTCCAGAGTCAGCAGTTGATATTTTAAAAGATTATTATTAAAATGAAAACCAAATTAGAAAATGATCTTAGAGGATTCACATGGACTTCTGAGAATATATAGAGAGAGACACATTCTAAGGATTATTAAATATTTAAGAAAATTATGAAAAAAAAAGAGAGAGGGAGCAATTTACCTCACAGGGAACAGTGATTATGCAGAAAATAGAAGATCACTTTGTATAAAAATTCAGTTTCAGAAAAAATTCAAGAGGACAATGGATCCAATAACCAAAAGCAAGATGCTGTTTTTCTTAAAGTACTCAGAGAACAAAATAAGAATTCTCGAAAAAGAAAAACATAATGTCTAAATCAGAAATTCAGTGGGTAATCTACCTAATTGAATGTGTTGTAGATGACAAATGAAGATCTGGTAAACTCCAGGAAATCTCTCAAAATTGGCATAAAAAGACAAGATAGCAAATATGAGGAAAGGGAAGAAATTTAAGAGATTAGTAACTGGCTAATGGGAATTCTAGAAGCATAAGACAGAGACTACAGAAGGGAGGAAATAACCAAAGACATAATACAAGAAAAGTTTTCTGAAATGAAGAGAAGATGTGAGTCCTTAGATGTAAAAGACCCACTAAACAATGAGCAGTATGAATGGAAAAAAAAGAAAAACCCATTTTAAGATATATCCCAATGAGGGGCGCCTGGGTGGCACAGCGGTTAAGCGTCTGCCTTCGGCTCAGGGCGTGATCCCGGCGTTATGGGATCGAGCCCCATATCAGGCTCCTCCGCTATGAGCCTGCTTCTCCCTCTCCCACTCCCCCTGCTTGTGTTCCCTCTCTCGCTGGCTGTCTCTATCTCTGTCAAATAAATAAATAAAATCTTTAAAAAAAAAAAAAAAAAAAGATATATCCCAATGAAAACTCAGAAATCCAAGGATCAAGAGAAAATCTCAGATTTCCAGAGAGAAAAAAATGGACTACTCACAACAGAATAAAGATAGGGTTGACATGAGATTTCTCATCAAAGACTCTTGATGCTAGAAGGTAAATGCCTTCAAAGTTCTAAGAAAAATTATTTCAAACCTAGAGTTCTATCACCAAGCAAACTATGAATGTAGAATGGGGACAAAATAAAGATTTGCAGAACTGCAGAGGCCACAAAGTTTGCCATCATGAATTCTACATGAAAAATAACTACGCAAGAAAAATAAACAAAAAAGAGTCAAAATAGAAAGCTACGAGAGGTAAAGGAAGGAGTACAGTTAAGCCAGAAGAGATGAATAAAACTAAAAAGACACTTTGAAAGAATTCATCTGACCTTAAGACACTCAGAAAATTCTCTTTTGAGGGAAACAGGCTGGTGACCCAGAGTTAGTTTGTTTCTCTTTAGGTCTAACCACAGACTTCTCGGTCTGCAGTGAATAATATTTGCACAATCGTAGGACTATTTTTGTTGGTTTTTAATTTTTTAATCAAATTACAAACTAAGTGCAGAACACATTATAATCACAAAACAAAATGCAAATATAAATTTAACAAGGTGAAAATGACATAATTAATCAAAATTGGGAGAAAAAAGAAGAGCTTCAAAAGAGTATAAGTAAACTAATCTAATTTTTCATAGCAGGAAATAAATAGAAGTCTAATTTCAATAAATCAAGAGGTAGAGGTGTGAATATATATTAATTAAAATTACAAAGATATTCTTTGTAATAACTAAATATAACTAACAAAAGCTGAGAATGAAGTGGAGGAGAGGAAATGAGTAATGTTGCAGTTGTCCTAAATACTTCATGTTCCATATCAAGGAGTCAGTAGTTGGCACCCACAGTGACCAATCAATAGGAGAAGTACGCCATTTAAAGTTATAATGGTAGCTATAATAAAAGTTAAAAACAGAAAATTGTAACAGTGATTACCTAAGAGTGACTTGTTTTATATTACTCCACTTTTTATTATTCTTTACATGTGTTTGTATTACTTTTCTAATTTAAATTAACTAGTTTAAAAGCTCTGGATATATGCCCTTCAGAATCCACAGAGACCAAAAGAAAGTATCTCTTTGAAATACTGTTTTGACAAAGATTAGTCCATCCCTCAAATTGGAATTATTCACTTGAGCTAGAAGGAAAACTCATCACTGCCTGGGCAGCCTGCTCTCAGTAGGCTGTGTGGCAGAACGAAAGCACTTAGATGGCCCAGACCCCTTTCTGTAGCCAGCTTATGTCCTTCCATATTAATGTAGTGACCGGGACAAACACCGGCCACAGGACAGTTCTCCTGGTGAGACTGCCCCATCCGAAGGGTGTTGCGTTCTTGTTGTGAAGGCGTTACAGCACTGGGGTAGATAGGGACAAGGTAATTATCCCCACATTGCAGATGATCAGATCGGCGTTCTGAGAAATTGTGGGACTTGTCCAAGACTTAAAGCCTGGTACCCTTACTCCATCACACTCCCTCACCGTGTCTCAGAGTGGAGGAAAGGATTTTTACAGTGCTCAAGGCAAGGAAATGAAAAGGCTGCAGCATCCATTGACTAGATGACAGGGAAGTCGGTGAGAAAGCCATCAACCTCCACCACCCATGTATCCCCAAACCATTACAAATTCAATTCACCAAAATTTGGAAGGGAACAGCAAAATTGTCCCCTTTCTCAGCCTAATAGCTTGATCGCAACAATGATTTCCAAAACCAAACCATTCTTCTATAATTTAAAGTGACCTTAGACAAAGTACCTATGACACCCGTTTATTGTGCACTGAAATGAAAACATGTTTTTATATAATATTTTTATATTATAACCAGTTTATAATTATTCATTGACCAATGATGTAGTTGGTGCATTATCCAGACGTTTTGCAATTTGTTGTTTTATTTAACGTGTTTAATTGTATTCTTGGTTTGTTATTCTTTCACCATTCCTGCTTACCACGATCATCATTACTATTTGTCCCATTAAATTTTTTGACTGAAAAAATTTCAATAAGTTTTTGGTATTTTCTGGGAATTTCATCTCCCTACATTAGGAATCCCCCCACACGAGCAAAAGAAAGGATCAATGTTGGAAATATTCTAGTCTACTCTATTCATAGTCATATCAAATTTGAATAGCATTAACTTAACTTTAAAATAAATCTTGATCCTTACCAAGGAAACTTCTTCTCTTTTGTGAGTGCGAGCAAGTTTTCTTTATTATTATTATTATAAAAGTTTCATAGTAAAAATGGTAGGAGAAATGGAAAGGTAGTACATATATTCTCTAAAACAGAACTGGTCTCTCTGAACAAACCAACCAAAAGTCTGCAATTGCTGAATAGACAAGATTTATCAAAAAATAAATAGATATACTAATAATAAACTAAAAATAAACTAATCAGCCAGAGCTTGGAAGGTCATTTTCTGACCCAAGCCTCGGCCATTCCTACCTCCCTTACGCCTGGGGGAGAATTGTTGGCTTCACAGTGGAATATCGGAGGGGTCACGGCGAAATGGACTTTGCCTTCCTTTACAGTTCCTCACCACTTGGCAAAACGGAACAGACTGTGGAAGGTTTAAAGCTAAGGAAAGACTAGGAGCTGAGATGCCTAATGGTAAAGATGACATGGGAACGGGGTGGAAGGAAGTACCAGCTTCCCTTGGCTTGAGCATGGCTGAGTCTTGAGCTGGGCTTTGCTAAGGCTAAGGGCTCACAAACAAGAAAGCCAAGGGGCTCCAAGAAGGCATGTTCTTTCCCCCCAGAGCTCTCCTCTCACATCCCAGCGCTCCTCCTCCATCACTGAACCTAAAATTTCAATCCTCAGGAAAGAGGTTTGCACTTTACTGGGGGCTCCTTCCAAATGCAGAGATCCCCGAAGCCCTAACAGATGAGACCGGTGTCCATAGCCTCTGGGATGAGTTTATCAGGTTATCTTCTCCAAAATAAATTGTAAAAGGAAATGGGCTGGACAGGGAGAGGGGAAAGTTTGAGGACTGATGAAATTGCAGGGCTATGTCTGGAACTTAAGGACCTGCCGAGGAAAGGGAAGCAGAAGGAGACAGACATTTACTGACTCATTAGGTCTCCCCGGCATCATGTGAGGTACTTTACATACAGCCTCCCAGCTGCCCCATGAGCAGAGATTACGGTTTCCATTGTCCAGGTAAGAAAATAAAGGCTCAGAGAGGTTTTGTAACCTGCCTATTTCAATGATCTATTACAGTGTAACAGACTACCCCAAAAGTTAGTGGCTTAAAGCAATAATTTATTATTTCTCACAATTTTGTGGGTTGACTAGGGCTCCGTTAGACCATTGTCCTGACGGTCTCACTTGGGTCTCAGATGGCAGATAGGGCTGGGATATCCAAAATGCCTCTGTTCCATCACCGGTGCCTTGCTGGGAATGGCCACACGCACAGGCCCAGCTAAGATGCGGGGAAGACCAGGTCTCCCTCTTGCCGGGTAATTTTAGGGCCTGTCTCTGTTTGCATGATCTCTCCAGCAGGAAAGCCAGACTTCTTACATGATAGCACAGGGCTTCGAAGAGGAGGAAGCAGAAGCTGCCAGTTCTCTTAAAGGCTAGGCTCAGGGGCGCCTGGGTGGCACAGCAGTTAAGCGCCTGCCTTCGGCTCAGGGCGTGATCCCGGCGTTATGGGATCGAGCCCCACATCAGGCTCCTCCGCTATGAGCCTGCTTCTTCCTCTCCCACTCCCCCTGCTTGTGTTCCCTCTCTCGCTGGCTGTCTCTATCTCTGTCAAATAAATAAATAAAATCTTTAAAAAAAAAAAAAGGCTAGGCTCAGAAGTGGCACAGCGTCATGTCCACCATCTTCCATTGGTCAAAGCCAGTCACAAAATGAGCCTAGACACAGCACCGCCTCTCAAAAAAAGAGGATGACAGGGAATTTGCAACCATGTTTAATCTACCATGTTGCGCAAGGTCACCCGGGGGCAGCAGACCCAGAATATCTGACCAGCCTCGGTACTCCTGGACCGGTCGGGTGTGGGATGGGCTTAGTGCTATGCTGAGGACTCAGGGCTGTAAAGGAGTTGGGAGGTGGGGAGGGACGGAGGGACACAGGCAAGGACAACGATGAACAGCCGGGAGAGGAACAGCTCCCTAATCTAAGGCTAAGAATCCATTCTGGCCTGAATTGATGAATAAAGTGTTAGCCATCTGGGCCAAGGCTTCAGAGCAGACTCAGATCTCCAGGGAAGATTGTAGAATCACCGCCACATCGGGCAAGCATTTCCAGTAAATGAAAAGCCCGGTTTCCTTCTCTCCCTGAGGAGCCGTCAATGGCAGGCCAGGCAGAAAGGTGTGCAAATGGGTCCGATGCTATTCTGTGGGCGCCGAAACACTGAACACATCCTACCATCTCGCTCGTTTGCCTTATACCTTCAGGGCGAGCCTTTGCTCCATCTTCAACTCACTCACTTATTCATTCACACGACAAACCATTACCATCGTCCACTACGAGTCAAACACCGTTCTGCGGGCTGGGGACACAGCCGCGAACAGGAAAGGAAGTCCCGACCTCCACAGAGCTCACCATTTTTAGTGAAAGTGATAGGACCATGCCCAATATAAGTAAGTAAATCATGTCCTGTTTCAGACGGAGATACAAACGGAGCTAGAAACTGCCTTCAGGTGGGGGTAGGTGGCAATTTTTTTTAAAGCAGAAAAGTCGGAGGAGGCCTCAGAGAAAGTGACATTTGAACAAAGACGGGAAGAAGGTAAAGGAGTGAGCTCTGCTTATATCTGCGAGAAGAGCATCCCAGAGAGGGGGCGGCGGGGGGGGGGGTGCAGGAGCAAACCCCTGAGTTAGCCATGCCTGGCCTACTACTGTGTTGAGGACAGGCAGCAAGGGTAGAGACATTCCTTCTTTGATTCATTAAGGTAACCGTATTTATGAAATACCTACTGCTCGCCAGCATTGCACTCGGCACTGGGTGTACACAGATACATAGGTCGCTGCCCTCAAGTAGCTGACACTCCAGAAGGGGGGGGGAGGGGAACAGGCAAACGAAACCCCGACATGGCATTTAGAAACGTGAGGATGGGGGTAAACAGTGGCTCAGCAGGCAAGCTGCTCAGCAGAGCTGAAAATGTCTGTTCTCAGTCCATCTGTTGATGGATCAGAGAGACAAGGGTTGTGTTTTGTACTGGAAATAGAATCTGCCCATATCCTCAAATATTACAGAATCATAATTTTTATTAAATGCAAATTTTATTATTGCACTTTAAAGCAGAAGTACTGGGTAAACTGCATAATATAATCACCATATGACTATCACTTTGAATTAGTATTGCAGATACTTCTAACTACTTAATTATTTATTTTTAAAATATATTCCAATATTTTAATTATGTTCAGTTAAGTGTACTTGAATATTTGCGGCACTCTGCATTATTTATATTAGAGAAAAAGCAGCCTAAATCAACTTGCTCTGGCATTCCATAATTTGTGCCTGCACATCTCTAAAATAGATTTATATATCGCTATCAAATGGTTATTCCGGATACGCTATGATTTTAAATTTTTATCTGAATTTTATTTTAATGTACCACAAAAATAAAATTTATTGGTTTCTTTATACTAGTAAGTGTCTTATCTGATTATTCATATTCAATATTTGTGGAATACTAACTAGGGCTGCTCTCTTTTCAATTAATACAAATGCGTAGATTTCAAGTCCCGCACCCTAACCCCCATCCCACTGCACCCCTGGCCGCAGTCCTAGAAATAGTCCAGATTTGAATGAATCAAATTCTCTAGCGGCTCCAGGGTAAAGAGTAAGGGAAACTGGATCAACTGAGAACAACACCATTACAAACAGGGAGGGGGAGAAATTAGAAGCCCCCAGGGAATTTACTATGCGGCACCGAGGAGCATAGCATATTACTGCTTATGAGGAAGAAACCGGATGGGGAAGCTTCCACAGATTCGGGCTCTGCTATAACTGGCCTGAAAAATAATGAGAGCTGCTTTGTTCTTTGGTATCTGTCCAATGCCTCTCCTCGTTTCTAAATTCATTTAAGAGTGATTTCTGTACAGAGGATAAAAAATATTAAAGTTACAGTATTTCAATAACCCTCTTTATGTCATACAAATCCAATGGACAGACGCCCACTAAAGAGATTACAGTTTGAATACTTAATCCCAATTTGGATGTTTTTAAACAAGGCAAACCTGGCCTTAAATGCAATGCGTGCAATTTAGCTAAGTATAAAATATTAATGCACAAACATGACTATAAATACAGCCAGAGAATCTGGCAGGTGGAAGCCACCAACCCCCACCTCCGCACATCATTCTCCCCAATCAAGGCCTGGGCGAATAATGAACATGCCCATTGCCGGGTCAAACGTGCAGGTGGCTCGTGACAGACCATCTCAAAGCTTGGGTAAGGAGAGCTGCTTAGAATGACAGTCACTTCAAAAACCAGGGCTAGGTTAGAAGTAGCTTTACTCCAACAGGGTTTGGACTCTCCATCTCTCCTGCTTTCTTCAGATTGTCTCTGAAAAAGAACCAGTAGAGTCTCCAGGCTCAGAGATGTGGTTTGTACCCAGGGCAACATGGAACGTTATTACAAGCCGGGGCTCAGGAGCCATGTTGCCTGGGTTCAACTCTCTCCTCCACCAGTTGGTAGCTGAGCCATGTTAGGTAAATTGCTTAATTTCTCCGTACCTCAGTTTCCTCATGTGACTGAGAAAGTCATTAAGGTTGTCAGTGTAGAGTCATAATAGGAGTCATGATTAAGGTCATTTTGAGAATTCAGTTAGAACCAGTAAATGAATTCAGTAAAGTCTCAGGATACAAAACTAACATACAGAAATCAGGTGTGTTGCTATGCACTAATAATGAGCTGTCAGAAAGAGGAATGAAGAAAAACATCCCATTTGCAATTGCATCAAAAAGAAGAAAACACCTAGGAATAAATTTAACAAAGGAGGTGACAGATCTGGACTCTAAAAACTGTAAGACACTGATGAAAGAAATTAAAGATGACACAAAACAATGAAAAGATATTCCATGCTGATTGATTGAAAGAATTAATATTATAAAATGTCCATACTACCCAAAGCAATCTACAGATCCAATGCATTCCCTATCAAAACACCAATAGCATTTTTCACATAACTAGAAGAAAAAAATTCTAAAATTTGTAGCAAATTCTAGCAAACAAGCAAAATAAAAATCCTGAATAACCAAAGCAATCTTGAGAAAGCAGAACAAAGCTGGAGGTATCACACTCCCTGATTTCAAACTGTACTACCAAACTGTAGTAATCAAAACAGGATGGTACTGGTACAAAAACAGACACATGGATCAATGGAACAGAGTAGAAAGCCCGGGAATAAGCTCATGCTTATATGGTCAATTACTCTATGACAAAGGAGGGAAGAACATACAATAGGGAAAAGACATGGTCTTCAATAAAGGATTTTGAGAAAACTGGTCAGCCACATACAAAAAAAAAAAAATGAAACTGGACCACTATCTTATCCCATATACCAAAATTATTCAAAATGGATTAAAGACTAGAATATAAGACCTGAGGGGCGCCTGGGTGGCACAGCGGTTAAGCGTCTGCCTTCGGCTCAGGGCGTGATCCTGGCGTTCTGGGATCGAGCCCCACATCAGGCTCCTCTGCTATGAGCCTGCTTCTTCCTCTCCCACTCCCCCTGCCTGTGTTCCTTCTCTCGCTGGCTATCTCTATCTCTGTCAAATAAATAAATAAAATCTTTAAAAAAAAAAAAGAATATAAGACCTGAAAACATAAAACTCCTAAAAGAAAACATAGGCAGTAAGCTCTTTGGCATTGGTCTTAGCAATATTTTGGGGGGACCAGTCTCCCCAGACGAGGGCTACAAAAGCCAAAATAAACAAATGGGACTACATGAAACTAAAAAGTTTTTACATACTGAAGGAAACTATCAAGAAAGCAAAAAGACCACCTATGGAATGGGAGAAGGTATTTGCAAATCATACATCTGATAAGGGGTAAATACCCAAAATATATAAGGAACTTACACGTTTTAATATCAGAAAAGCACACAACCTGATTTAAAAATGGGCAGACGACTTGAATAGACATTTTTCCAAAGAAGGCATACAGATGGCCAACAGGCACATGGAAAGATGGTCAGCGTCACTCATCATCAGAGAAATGCAAATCAAAACTACAGTGACGTATTTCCTCACACCCGTCAGAATGGCTAAAGTCAAAAACACAAGAAAAATAAGTGAATTGGGGCAACGCTGTTAGGACCCCTCTCCCTCGTGAGAACTTTTTCTGTATCTTCACGTAATAAACTTCTATCGCTTTACTCACTTTCCATTGTCCGCGAGGTTCGTTCTTCGACTCAGTGAGACAAGAACCTCTCTCTGGCACTTCATTTTGGTGCTGAAACCCGGGATCACTTCCACCGAAGGGTAGGGGATAACTCCTACGGGGATCCTGAGATGGGAAACAAACCATTCTCCGCAGGGGCCCCTCTGGATGGGGTACTGCAAAATTGATCTGCTGCCCATCATGACCCCCCGGAGCCATACCACAAGCCCCTGGACCGCCCCCTGGATAGATTCTAACTGCCGCATAGCCGGTCGCCCCATTTCGGCAGGAAGCAGCCAGAGCGGTCATCGACCCATTCCCTAACACACAGTTAGGGTTACTATTCCAGGAGGAGGAATGGGTAAGGGAAGGAGGGGCTAGGTAGGGAGAGGCAGGTAGGGGGCTACGTGATCAGGCTCACAGAAATCCCAAAAATGTGGAAGTGTGGGGAAACCAGAGATAAGGGGACAAATCGGACTACCCTGCCCTAGGTCTGCGGGGTGGGGGACTTTATGATAAGCACCTGTGACCGACAAAGACTAATCAGATCCTAAAAAGGAAGTAAGCCATGGAAGGTGTTACCAATAGAGACGTTAAAAGGATTTAAGTTCGCAGGTTAGCTTTCTATAAAAGACCAACCCTAAAGGCCCTCGTTGGCAACCTTGTTAGGACCCTTCCCACTCTTGAGAGATTTTCTGTATCTTCACTTAATAAACTTTTACTGCTTTACTCAAAAATAAATAAATAAATAAAAATAAATAAATAAATAAATTGATTAATTAGGGAAAAAACACAAGAAACAAGTGTTGGCAATGATGTAAAAAAAGGAACACTTGTGCACTGTTGGTGGGAATGCAAGCTGGTGCAGCCACTGTGGAAAACAGTATGGAGGGTCCTCAAAAAATTAAAAATAGAACTACCATATAATCTAGCAATTCTGCGTTTGGGTATTTATTCAAAGAAAACAAAAATTCCAATTCAAAGAGACTATGTACTCCTACGTTCACTACGAAGCAATATTTACAACAGCATATATGGAAGGAACCGAAGTGTCCATCAATAGATGAATGAATAAAAATGTGAGCGATATATGGATATAGATAGATATAGATACAGCTATAATGGAATACTGGTCAGCCATAAAAAAGAATGAGCTCTTGCCATTTGCAACAACATGGATGGACCTAGAAAGTATTATGCTGTGTGAAATAAGTCAGACAGAGAAGCACAAATATTGTATGATTTCACTGATATGCGGAATCTAAAAAACAAAACAAATGAACAAACAAAACAGAAACACCCACAGATAAAAGGAAACAAACTGTTGGTGACCAGAGTGAGGAGGGGTCAGGAGGCAGGTGAAATAGTTAAAGGGGATTGAGAGATACAAACTTCTAGTTATAAAGTAAATAGTCATGGGGATATAATATACAGCATAGGAAATACAGCCAATAATATTTAATAATTTTGTATGGTGACAAATGATAACTAGAGTTACCACGGGGATCATTTTGTAATATATAAAAATATCGACTCCCAGGGCACCTGGGTGGCTCAGTTGGTTAAGCCTCCAATTCTTGGTTTCGGCTCAGATCCTGATCTCAGGGTCCTGAGATCCAGCCGGGTGTTGGGCTCCCGGCTCAGTGAGGAGTCTGCTTCCCCTCTCCCTCTGCCCCTCCCCCTGCTCATGCACTCTCTCTCCCTAAAAATAAATAAATAAATGTTTTAAAATAAATAAATAAAAATACTGACTCACTATGATATACACCTGAAACTAATAGGATACTGTATGTCAATGATACTTCAACAAAGAGAAAAAGCAAGCAAGCTCAGTAAATATGTGTTGGGTGGATACACACCCAGGCTACTAACTCTTGAGAACGCCTGCTGCCGAGCGGCCACCCTATGAGTGAAACGCGCTTGGCTACTTCTAGCGCTGACCTTGCACTATTTTGGTGAATAAAATCTTGCTGGAGAAGATCCAGAAAGAAGGCATGGAAGACAAAGGGAAGAAGGGAGCGGAAAGAGGAGAGGGAAGGAGCTCGGCCTCCTGTCCTTGAGGAAGCTAGCAGCAATAATGGTAGTATTGTGATACAAAGTGGGGGCTGAAATAACATCCTGTTCTTTGTCTAACTCACAATCAAAGCTTATTTGCATTTTATACTGGAAATGGCAATAAAATTATAAATTTCACATTTTAAAATGTCTTGTTATAAGAACTTCACAATAATAAACACTTCTCATCCATAAGTGGAAATAAAACCCTCACAAGAACTAGACACGCTAGTTAAAGAACTCTCGAGGGTTTTGTTTCTTCCTCTGGAAACCTCACTAATTTCATCAAAAATTGGTCCAATTAAAATATCACAGTCTTATCTTCACAACAATAAAATTCATTCCTTCTACTTTGAGGTCCTCCTCTAACTCTGACAGCGGCCAGGTGAAGCTCAGAAATGTGCAGATGTGTCTGGCTCTTCCCTCTCCTCCCTGCAAGGAAATAATCACACAACCCATTGCTACACGGGAAGACAAGACCGCTAAATTCTCATCCCAATTCTTTGCTTCTCTGACTCTTTGACAAGTTTTCTTAATTTAAAACAGAGATCATCTCTGCTTGGTAGGTTGTCGCAAAGATAAGGTAACAAAAGAAATATCCTGATGAAGTAATTAGTACCTAATATTGATATTGACACTTTTGGTGTCATTACCATTATTAGTGTTTTTACTAAGCAGAGAACTGATTTTGAAGAACTCCTTTAACTTCTCTTGCTCTCTTTTTCCTTATCCTTACAGCCAGAGTCGGGACCGGATTCTCTTTAAGGTCATTTCTGGCTGTAAAACTGATCTCTTCATAAGGTGCTTTCTATTTAATAAAGCACCTTTGTGTACATTTCTCATTCTTCACTACCCTTTGGGGACAGGTGGTATTGTTTCGCATTTTAAAGTTAGGAAGTAGAGACTAAAAACAGCTAAGGAAACGGTCCAAAATGACTTATGCCAATTGGTAGAAAAGTCAGGATTCAAAACTTGGTTTTCTGACACCAAAACCATCTTCTTCTCAATGCACGTCACTGCTTCTCTTCCTGAAGCTGTGTGCCTCTGTCCTGGGGATTCGCATTCCTCATGTCATATCACTGATCAGACCCTGGTTCATTTGATCGTGTCTTTACTCATTCAACAAATACCTATTTAATGCCAGGCACAGAGATATATACGGAGAATACAATGGTGAGAAAAAAAATATATTCCTTCCCTCGTGGAGTTCATAGTCCAGTAAGGGAAGCAGACATGAATTAGATAATCATGGAAATAAATGTTAGATTAAAACCATAGAAACGGGGCACCTGGGTAGCGCAGTCGTTAAGCGTCTGCCTTCGGCTCAGGGCGTGATCCTGGCGTTCCAGGATCGAGTCCCACATCAGGCTCCTCGGCTGGGAGCCTGCTTCTTCCTCTCCCTCTCCCCTGCTGTGTTCCCTCTCTCGCTGGCTGTCTGTCACATAAATAAATAAAATCTTTAAAAAAAAAAAAAAAACCATAGAAACAAGATGCATTTAGGAGTCTGAAAACATATAATAACAAGATTTGGCCTAAATGAGAGAAGTCAGTGAATGCTTCCCTGAGGAAGTGGCTATTGAGTGAGTCCCAAAGGATGAAGGGTGGTGAGAAGAGTCTGCCAGACAGAATGAACAGCATATACAAGGGCCCTGGGTTAGAAGGCAGCATGGCCCATTCAAAAGACTCAGAGAAGACCATTACAGGGAAAACTATGAGCAGGAGGGGCAAAGCGACTCAAAATTTTGCTAGAGAGCTAGACGAAAGCCAGTCCATTAAGGTATGAAAAATTTTAATTTTGCCAAGATCATTCCAGCTGCAGTGTCTGAAAGGTGGATGGGGCAGGGCAGGAGTGGATGGACATGGACTGGCGAGGAAGCTGTTGCAGTGTCCAGGTGAGAGCTAAACCAACAGGATACAAGGGTGGATTAGATGTGGGATTGTTTTGACAGGCTCCCAACTGTTCTTCCTACACCTACTCTTTCTAGTCTGTGAGCTATGCTATGTGTCACTGCAAGACAATTTATCCTTCCATACCGTTTTTCCTCTATGGAATACCCATTATCCGTTTTCTATACATGGCTTTTTTTTCCCCTATTACCTACAATTCCCTCCTTTCTGTTCTCCATATATATACAAATAATATCCACTGCTCAGTGTTCTGCTTTAACCTTTCCTCATTCAAAAGTAATCACCAAATGTTTATTGAACACCTACTATATTCCAGGCACGTTGTAAGCAGTAGAATATGATGATGAGTAAAACAATTTCCCGACCTCGTAGAATCTGTGTTCTAGATTTCTTTGTGTTCTCTTCTGAACACATACATATGGGTCATATCTCACAAGTTGGTGTTATCTTATTCTTTTCTATTTGTCTCAGTCTTAATCTTGCCTCCTCAAATAAAATTAACCTACTCTTTGAAAGAAGATACCAACATCTTAGTTGCTTTCCAAATTCTCTCACCACCACCTGTAACATACTAAGAATATGAGTGCTTAATGTTCAAATTCAATGTTTAAAAGACTGTTAGTGTTTAAATGACTTAAAAAAAAGATTGGTTGGGGGCGTCTGGGAGACTCAACCAGTTGAGCATCAGACTCTTGATCTCCACTGAGGTCTTGATCTCAAGGTTGTGAGTTCAAGCCCCACACTGGACTACACACTGGGCGTGGAGTCTACTTTAAAAAGGAAAAAAAAAAAAAGATTGAATGTTAAAAACCTTGTATTTTTAGAATTACAAACAAAGTGCTTTCACATTTATTTTAGCATTAGGACATCTCCAAATTATAAAGCACTATTAGAAATGTGTTGTTGCTATTAGTATTGTTAATATTATTACTACTATTATAGTTCACAATGTCTACTGACTAGACAGTAAGTCTATTCCCAGTCCTGGTTCTGACAGGTTGTAAATGATGATTATTTTATAATTGGGAATCTACATGTAAGATAATATTTCTTTGTGAGAAAATCTAGTTTTTGAAGAGCAATGGACATCCATTGACAGTAATCTAAAATAACACAGACATCAAAGGTAAATAAATCCTCATTTATTCCTCTGGCAGGTTATGAGGAGACAAAATTCCAGAGGAAAATGTCCCAATAGATGGCTCCATCTCTCTTTTAATTATAGCCCTTCTCTTGTTGAAACTGTAATTGTCACAGGTTGAGAGACTGCCCAACCCAGTTCTAAGCACACTGCGATCTGGTGGCCCAGAGTCAGAAGGCTTTGTGATATCCCATCTGAAACTGGTAATCTACCCTTATTCCCCCAACCTCCAGAGAATAAAGATTAAGACAGCCACCTTTTAGACAGATTACACTTTGTAGAAGCCTATAGAATAACAGATTTGGGAAGAAAATCAAAATATAATTTGTTGACAAAGACATATTTGTCCCCTTTAGAAATAAGCATTGAAATTCAGTGTGTCAATAAAGCCTTTACATTTTCTTCCAGCACAACTAATATCTCCCACTGACCTGACTTAATTGAGGGCTTTGCATGGATCTTTAAGTGAGAGAAGAAAAAGCTCTAGGAATATCAGATACCCACAGATACCACACTTCATATAAACAACTAAGCAAAATATGCCTTAAGTGGCATATTGCTTCATATTTTTCTAGAGAAAAATTAAGAGGTGATTATCAAGGACTTAAATAGCAACACAAAGAACCACATTAAAATTATAAGGACCCCCAAATCCTATGAAAGTTAATTTTAGGGGCACATGTTTTATTAAAATCTACTGTGACATGTGGTTAAAAAGTCATTTTAAAATAGTGTTTAATGGGGCCCCTGGGTGGCTCAGTCAGTTAAGCATCTGCCTTCGGCTCAGGTCATGATCCGAAGGGTCCTGGGATCAAGCCCCGCATCAGGCTCCCTGCTAAGTCAGGAGTCTGCTTCTCCCTCTCCCTCTGCCACCCTGCCCCATTTTTGCTCTCTCTTTCTCTCTCAAATAAATAAATAATATTTTTTAAATGTGTTTAATATGTGTAATTTGACCATTTAAGCTCATTTCCAGTTTTGGAATTTAAAATACTCTCTGGTTATGTAATTATCATCCCACATTCCGAAGTGTCTGTTCTGCCCCACCCTCTGGGACTTTCTGCTATTCCCCCTGGCTATCAATGGTTGGTCCAGAGGTAGACATTTGACCCCGGCTGAGCCAACCAGATTCTCTACTGAGGATTTGGAGTCGAAACCAAGGGAACATTTATCGGACTCTATAGGTGCCTGAATATATAGCGTCTCTTCATGTGATCTGAGAAACAGAGAAACCCACAGGGAGGAGCAGATGGAGGGAGGGGAAGAAAGAGAGAAGGAGGAGAAGGAACAGATGAATAAACAGCAGAAATGAGAAATGAAGAGATTCCTGATTTCTTTTAAGTCTCTAGTTCCGTTCTGGTCCTAGAGTCTGGCTGCATTCTCACCCTTGGGTTCCATGAGACATCCCGGACGCTCACAATTCTCTCCTTTTTTGCAGAACCAAGTTCAAGTTTGTTTTTGTTGCTTGCAAGTAAAGAGTTCTATTCAAACACCCTTTAAAACAATCAAATGCAGTTTGGTCTAGAAGCCCATGCATTCATTGGTTCCATGATCATTTCTAAACCAGACCTTGAAAACACAGACATGAGTTAGTCACATCCAAAAATCTCATGTTCCATTGGGAAGGTAGAGAAATACATTTGAAAAAAACAAGCCACCTTGTAGGCAAAGACACAATGTGGGTATGGATTTGCTGATGAAGGACTGTATTGTGAAAGCTGGGTTTCAAAGGAAAGGGCAGTGAATGTGACCTGGGGAAACCGGGAAGGCCACCCCAAGAAGGTGCTGCTGATAGGAAATCTTGTAGGATGACTAGTACAGTTGAGGGAAATGTGTATCCCGCAGAAGGAAGAGCATGCAAACAAGAGAGGACGGAACAGTCTGGTGTGTCTGGGGAGTTATGAAGGGTCCCTTATGCTGCAGCACCTGGTTCAACGAGGGAACAAGGCAACGAGACAGGAGTGGAGAGACAATGAGGGCAGCGTGGCATTCAATATGACGGGTGTTGGCTCAGGGCTGGGTTCTCACAGGCCTGGTGGCCCCCTTACCCCCTCCTGTTCCTGAGGATGAGGAGATGGCACTTGCCTCGCTTTTCAGATTGGAAAAATGAGGCACTTAACAGAATTGCAAGATTTGCTCCTGAGATCATCTGGGAACTTCGGACACAGAGTCCTGTGACCGCCGCCGGTTCTCACAGCCGTGCGAAGCCTCAAAAGAGGGCATGCCTGAGAAAGCAACCCCCAGATTGGGTTTCTTGAGTATAGGTACAGACTTACTTAAAACTACATCAGGGGATGTCCTGGACAATAAGAGAAGAGTCCTTTTGGACATTTCAATACACGTTTGGGTTGTTTTCTTCTTCTTCTTCAATTATATCTGTGCTAAGAGGACTAATGGAAAAGAAAAACGGGGAAATGCTTTGGGAGAAGGATTCAGTATGACAAAGAGGACCCCAAAATAGCATGGGGCTGAAATCAGAGAGAAAGAACAACAAATACAAAGACAGTAGAAATGTAGATAATAAAGCAAAGTTTAAAAAAAAAATAGGAGGTAGGTGTGTGTGTATTTGTTCAGGGGGACCAAATAGCGAATTTTAAAGAAAAAGTTATACTAGCATTAAATGAGATAGGATCAGAGATACCCAAAGCAAGATGTAAAAATAAAACCAATTTTCCTAGTTCAACTTTCCACTCAAAGGTTTAGTGAAAAAAATACTTTCAGGAGAGAACAGCAGGTGGGACTAAGTTTCCATTCTTAACTATCCCAAAACAATTATTGATAATTGCTTGTCCTGAATTAAATTATTTCATCCTAGAGAACCAGATGGTCCAAGCTAGTCTTTTATTTGGGGGATTTAGTGAAGTTCAAACAAACTTTGCCACCACACAAAAGTTTAATAAAGTCAGAAGGAACGACTAGTACTTTCTCGCAAGCTGTCTTAGGACCTCTAATCCAACAGCTCTGGCAGCCTGGCCTGGGTGCCTGGCCTGCTGTCTTTTTATGTTGGTCCTTGATTGCAAAATCACTCCAGCTGTTGAAGGACTTATTAACCCTTTCTCATTAGAACAGCACAAGAGAAACAGAGCATCCATCTGGACCTGCTCAGCGCCGGGCCAACTGAATCCAATCTTAGAAAGGTGTTCTGCATGCAGAAATGCTCAGTACGATTCCTCCAACCCACCAGCCAAGACAGTTCCCTCCTCCTAAGGTCCTTCTCAAACTTTATTGTGCGTGCAGGTCACCTGGGGATCTTCTTAAACTATACAGCTGATCCGTGGGTCTGGAGCAGGGCCTGAACCTCTACATTTCTAACGAATGTTCCCAAGATCTTGATGCTGTAGACCAGACTTTGCAAAGGGAGCTCGTAGAGGGTTCCCAAAGGTAAGCATCTGAGCAATCGTGAAAGAAACCTAAAATGTGCATCAGGTTCGATCAGGGGAGTCCAGAGCAGAAATGACCATAAGACGTAAGAACTTCTGTAAAGCTTTCATATCAGCTCCGGCAACAATATCCCCAAAACAGTGACTTTCACAATGTGCCAGCTGGAGGTTGAGATAATCACAGGACTTCAGACATGGACTTTATTGCCAGGGCAGATAATCATACCAAAAAGGGGAAGAGAGCCAGAAGGCATTCAAATCTCTGGACAAATATGACTTGCAATTTATTATCATCTGAAAAAGCGTAAGCGGCAGCCGCATTGTGATTTTTTTTCAGGATACAGAGAAATTGATAACATCAGAGTTGAGCTATCTGCTGCCAGGGTCCCCTCCTGGTGCTGTTCCATCCACTGCAGACCTGGAGGGCCTTGCTCATCTTCATCCGTCAAGGGGGTCATGTGTGATTACACAAGCTAGATAGACAGATTGCTGAAGAAGCCTGACAGGGCGACTGGCCCCTCTGCACCACAAGAGTAACGTTTGGAACAACGGACAATTATTATCCCGGAGGTAATGTTGCATCTGGTGTCCCTCCACTCCTGTTTAGA
Source organism: Ursus americanus (assembly GCF_024610735.1). Lineage (NCBI taxonomy): Eukaryota > Metazoa > Chordata > Mammalia > Carnivora > Ursidae > Ursus > Ursus americanus. Next base: position 39,413,540 of record NC_142138.1, on the reverse strand, counting down.
GAAGGAAAGGTCACAGACAGGGTGATGGAGAAGCGGGTTCTGGGGGAGTGGCTGGGATCCAGGTCCTCTCGCCTTCATATCGAGCCTTCCCATCCCTGCGACGCCTGGAGAGCCCCTCCGGGCCAAGAAAGGTGTCCTGGCTCCTATCATTAAGAGGCTCGGCTGTCTTCAGGCAATCGCTCAGATTTTTTTTTTTTTTACCTTATTACCAATCTGCTTTCTTAGCAAAGGTCATGAAATGGACAGGGGACGTCTCATCTTCGTTATAATCCACTGTTTGAAACATTTCAATTAAGCTTCAGATCAGGCCCCAGAACTGAGGCTGTTTTAACGAGGGGAAGTAATGACCTTCTGTTGCAGGTGGTTTCTGGCACACCATCAGTTTTAATTCTTCTTGATCTTTCTGCACCCTTTGATAGCCGGGATCAAGGGTTTTCTTTATATGCTTCAAGCACATTGGAGGACTTTTAGGGACTCCACTGACATGGTTTTCATCCCTGCGTCTCAGCCGGGCTGGTTGTCACCTGCAAGTTCTCCACGCTTGTTCAATTTACCAAAGATGAAAAGACAGCTGAAAAGGCAGGGCCCACGTGCTGAACTGTGAGTATCTGCATGTGCTCCCAGAGCGAGTGAGCGTCAGGGGGCCCCACCGAGACGGTGCGCTCACCCCTTTGATGCGTGCTCCCCGGGAGGAGGGACGCCTCTCGACGCGAGAACGGCAGTGTGGGCATGGTGGGTTTAATGGGGTGAACGCTGGGGATGTGTGGGGGGGTGTGGGTGTACATGCATGTGCAAGTGTGTCTGGAATCGAGTGCAATTTGAAAGTTACACTGGTTTCGTATTGGAGGGTCCTGGCTTTTGTGAAATTTCATTTCCTTAACAGTGACATGGATATTTTAAGGAAAGTAATCCTTTTGAAAAGGATTTATCACATTTCTCATCCTGGATAAAGGCCAGGAAGGACAGATAAAATACCTTCTTTCCTTTCAGTATTGAAGACTTGCCTTCGTTTTACTTATTCTTCAACAGTTCTTGGACCCTACTGTGTTCCAGCCTCGTCCTTGGGCTGTCATGGGGGAAGGGGGAGCAGCAATGACTAAGACAAATGACCTCTGCCCCTAGGAGTTTATAGTCTATTCTGAGGAACTTCTATTCCAAAATACTTATGCAAATAATTGTTGAAAGTAAAAGGTGAACGCACTGTGCAGGAGAGGTGGGGGTGCCTGTGTGAACGTGTGTGAGGAGAGCCAGCCTGGTCCGAAGGACCACATTTTGGTGCGTGTTCCCGGGGGAGGGGCGGGATGGTCGGTTAGCATCACGGTGATGAGTCAGGGCTTGGAATAAAAATGAAGGCATCCTCACCAAGCCAAGGCTATTAGCAGGTGCTTGTGTGTGCAGATGTCGGCAAGAAACAGCCAGAAATGACAGTTAAATATCCACACACTTAAAAAAAGAAAAACATTTTATTGACATTTTAAGAGTTTACGTATGTAATGAATACAACATGATGAGTTTCAGGAAAGAAGTTCACCTGTGAAACTATCACCACCAACAAGGCCACGGACGTGCCTCCCAAAGCTTCCCCCCTCCGTTATTATTATTGCTTTGTGTGTGCGTGGCAAGAAGACCTGATGGAAGCTCTCCCCTCCGAGCAGATCTTGAGTGTACAGTAGGGGGTGCTCGCCGCGGGCACTGTGCCGTGCAGCTGGTGTCCAGGGCTTACTCATCTCGCCTAACAGAGACTCAGTACCGCCGGCTGTCCTGATTCCCTCCTCCCCCAGCCCCTGGTAACCGCCATTCTACTTCCCGCTTCTGTGAGCTGGACTATCAGAGATCCCATCTGTAAGTGAGATCAAACACACTTCCCTGACCTGCGAGGTAGAATAAGCTAGAAGCTCAAGGCTCGGCCTTGATACCAGAGCATCTGGTGCACTCAAGCCCTAGCTTGGGCCCTCACGACCTGTGATTTGGGCAAGGTCCTTAACCTCTGTGGGCCTCCACTTCCCCAAATGGAAAAATGGGACCAGGAGGAATACAGACCTCAAGGGCTTTCTCTGCGGATTACATGAATTAACAATTACGAGTATTTGCTGTCAGTATGAGAGGGGCACCAGAATCATCTCTCCCTCCAAGCCCACCAGCCAGTGGCGGTTAGCCTGATGGGGCCTGCAGCTGCGCCGAGTCGCCCCCGTTCCCCGACCAGGGTGGGGGGTGTATATCCGGCCGCAGATCAGCTGCCTGCTTGCAGCGTGTTCCCCTCTCCTGTAACGAGGACTGTCCTCCCACCAGGACACTGGGGATGGATCATTTGAAAGAAATGGCTCCTGGTGCCTTTTCATTCCTTAAGCTGTTCTCACTTGCAACCAGACGGTTTATCAGGAAGGGTATCAGCAAATACTGTGTGCTTTACTGCCGTTAGACGGCACGGCATTGAATTGAAAAAGCCTTAAAAATGGCCATCAATCATTTGATATACGTAGCCAGTGATCTATATTGATACGGCTCCAGCTACCATCTGAAATGGTTTGTCTTTCATTTTACCCTTTATATGAGGGTTATTACAGTGCACACCACTTACAACAGACATGGTTATTATGGACAATTGGTTATAGTGGACAAAAACTGATTTCCCAAACCAAACATATTAAATCCAATACATTTTTCATAGGTTATAACCGACAGAAACCTTGGTTTCGGCTGACATTTTCTAGGGACTTTAATGACATTACTATAGGACTCCAAAGAGGGAAAGGAAGGATGGCAGGTATCAAAATGAGGCCAGGGAACGGCAGAGGTCTCATTTCTGACAAAATAATGATCCAAGGGTGGGAAACTATTTTGGAGTTAACCCCCAGAGTGCCCCTGCTCAGGTGGCCAGGTGTCTATTAGCCGTGGTTCTGCACACCCCCACCCCAGCCGTGGGCCTCAGGATGCTGGGGGCAGGGCTAAGTCAAGAAAGCGTCTTGTGCTCCCAAAGCTTGTCCAACACAGGCCTCCTCCCCAGAAAACAGCTGGGCTACAATTGCTCATGTCTTGTCCATGAACGTTGCTGAACCAACAAGCCCTTTTTTTTCTTAATATATTCAAGCCAACAGACCCCCTTCAAGGAGTTGTTAAGAGGTGAAACAGGGGCGGGCGGGACAGACCTAATGACCTTGGGAATCCATGCCTTCAATTCTGTTTCTTCCTAAGCCTAAGGTCAAAGGGAATGCACGTAAAACCTCAGATCGTGCCGTCAACGCCACAAGTCAGCACACACCGGTCGGTAAGCTTGCTTCTCTGGGACCCCTCGCTTGTCCCTCGGAGATGTGGGCTCAAGGATCAGCCAAGTTTACTAGTTGTCGGAATGCAAGGTAAACTCCATTCTGCACTGCGTCTGTTCACCTTTCACCCAGAGCCCATCCCTCTTCCCCTTTCCCCTCCTCCGCCTCCAAGGAAGAAAACAGGGAATGGTCCTGATAGGTGGAACAGAAAAAGTGACATGGCCCTTGGTCACTCAGAACGCCGACACCTCAAACAGCCTCAGCTTTGGAGCCCAGCACATGTGTGGTCCAGTCTTCCTCCTACCTCCTAATACCATGGCACCCTGAACAAGTTTCTCGACCTCATGGAGTCTCAGTTTCCCTTCTGAAAATTGGGTAATGATGCCTACATCCCATGATGTGAGATTACGCTGAGGCATCATACATGAAAGCCTCTAGAAAGTTCTGGCACAGAGTTGGCCCACTTGAGTATTTCGTGCCCATCCTCTGTGCTCCCAAAGCTTACTCGCGGCATTCCTCCAGTTCACCCTGTGTTATTACTCGTTGACTTGTCTCTCTACCCACTCCCACACTTACCACCAGTTCTAGAAAGACTAAGACCTCAATTGCTCTTGGTGTCCCCAGTGCCAACGGGGCAGAGCAGGTGCTTGGTAAAGATTCGTTGTTACCCTCTTAGTTTACTTCCCTCACGGGTGGTTAAGATCTTGTCTTCAGGAATTCCGTCTTGAGGGTTTTATTTCCAGGATTTGAGCATGATATTTCCTAATTTAAAAAATGAAGCCTGGGAGACCTGGGTGACTCAGTCAGTGAAGCGTCTGCCTTCTGCTCAGGTCATGATCCCGAGGTCCTGGGATGGAGCCCCGAGTCAGGCTCCCTGCTCAGCAGGAAGTCTGCTTCTCTCTCCCTCTGCCCCTCCCCCTGATTGTGCTCTCTCTCTCTCAAATAAATAATAAAATAAAATTTTAAAAATGAAGCCCGAACCTCCTGTCCTGAATTCTTTCCTCACTTGTTCTCTCCACGCTCTCCAGCCACACCTGGAGGGGTGAGTCATGTCTCCTCCAGAGGCTCAGACCCTATCAAGTTTAAACTCCCCACGTGCCCCCTTCTCAGGCACCCAGGTTCTGCTTGTGGGAGCAAGGAAAGGGCGTCTGTAACATGTGCAGCGTCACTAACAGAGCAGGTCCCGGCAGGCGGAGCACCAGGCCTGATCCTGAGACTCGTGCCTTTCGTCCAGCGCCTTCGACCCTTCCAGCCTCATTCCCTCATCTGTAAAATGCCCCGCTCTCCCTGCTGAATCTCTGGGACCCAGGGACAGATCACCAGGGAAACTACTGTAACGAGGATCTGAAGACCAAATTACACTTACCCTTTCCTGGTGCTCTTTGAACCCTTCACTGCTCAAGTGACCCTTAGACCACATCATCTATCGAGGTCATTCTTACACGACTGAAAACTGAGCGGCAGACCGACAGTGTCTCATTACCGGAGCCTAGCACCTCTCCTTAGGCCCGCTGCCTGGGTGCCTGCACCCAAATGGCCTTAGACACCACAAGCTGCCTGCTGGAGAAGCCAGGCCCAGACACATCGGCGGAGTACCTAGTTCCGCTCCTGCATCACTAAATCCAACAAAATGACTTCCTTAAATAATCCACTCCCACCCTCCTCGCCTGAAAGAGGTTTGTTCTCTGGGGAAAGACAATTACGTGGACCATTGCTAGGGAGGCGCTGCTCGAACACCTCCCCCACACGAAACCCTTCTCACCTCCCCCGCGTCCCCACCGCTCTCCACAGCTCTGAGAGTCAGCAGAGATGAGAAAGCAGGAGTTTAAAATGATCTTTTCACCTCTGTCATAACACCATTTATTAAACATAAAACTTAAACATTTTCTTGGGTCGGTCATCATTAAAAACGTTCCAGTTGGCGTGACTTTTGCAAACACGTTCCAAAGGAACACCCACAGTGTGTCCGTAGACATGTTCACCCACCCTTCCGGCTTCTGCAGCTTTTGCCACGGGAGGCGGGAGAACAGAATTAAAAGCGAGGGAGTGTTCTTGGAGCAACAATTCTAGGTTCTAATCCCAGCTCTGCCTCTGGCTCTCTGGGTAAACTTGAGAAAGTTACATGCTTCTCTGTGCCTTGGTTTCCTCATCTGTAAAATGGCAATGATAACAACAATAATAGTACCTTCCTCGGAGCTGCTTTGACAATCAGAGACAGTCCACGTAAAGCCTTTAGGATAGTGCCTGACACACAATAAATGCTTAATAAGGGTTAATTGTTGTTATGGTTCATACTTTGAGGAAAATAATCGCTCCTCATTGGGACCTGGCGAAAATTCAATGATTTGGATGCATATAAAGTGCTTGCAATAGTTCTTGGCAAGACGTTTTCAGTGAATGTAAGCCCCCTCCCCGGACCACTCTGCCCTTAGCTGTGCCTGTGAAACGGCTCCCCAACCAAAGCCCCACCTGGAGCCCCAACCCCCCCTTCCATGAAGCCTTTCCTGATTAGTCCAGCGGCAAAATGGCTTTCTCTCTCCTGACTCTGCCATTCACACAGGTAACATAGTATTTGCGCACACGCCATCTCTCCAATCTAACCGGAAGCTCCTAGAGGGCAGGGTATAGAGTCAAATTATATGCCCCTTACCCTCAACAGATATCTGTGGATTTATTAAATCAATGAAAGAATGTTTTGATGGAAATGTAACTTCTATGATGAAAAGGCAGTATCTATGGGCAGAACTTTTTTTTTCACTGATTTCTTTCAAGCCCCGCGCATTTGGGTGGTCACAGCCTCCTTTCCCTTGGGGTGGAGAGTGTGAGGGATCTCAGCTCAAGTCATTTTTGAAGCAAGGCGGAGAACAAACAAATAAAATAAAATATAAGGGACCTAACATTCTCAAGATGTGGAAGCATTGGCAAAAAAATGAGTTATTTAGGGGAAAAAATGAGTTTTTCCTGGTGAGAGTGTAAAAAAAACAGAAAATTCTTTCTTTTGGTAAATAAGGAGACACTGGTTCTAAGCCTTTGGGCTTATGAAAGGACCCCTTTGGCAAGTAACTCTCTGTTTTGGGAGAAGGCTAACCATTCCTTTTTGCCTTCATTTTCAAGCTGCTCTTTTGGGGGGACATAGCGGGGGTCACGGCTGGCTTGCAAACCGGTCAGAACACTTAGCTTGGGGTATGTGTCTCTCCACAACGTAGCCCAGTGAGGCCTTTCTCAGCCACACTAGGGGCAGCGAAAGAAACCAGTGAAACTCGTCAGCTCAGTTCATGGACAGTGATTATGTGGGGTTTGAGGGAGAATTGGCTTGAGTAAGGCTTCTAGCTAAAACTAGGCTTGAGGGACTATCTGTGGACTTCACTTCACCCCACTCCCCCCACACACACACCTCCCTCTGTAGTCACCATGGAGAACTGAGAATCTATACTTCCCCAAATGTATCCTTTGGGACTGGATGGCCTTGAGCATTTCCCATTACACACTGCTGGCCCTTCTGGAGTCCCACCTTCCCAGGAGGATCTGTCCTGAGAAAGAGGCGCAGAAGATGGGATTCTGCTCTAGGCCTTTTTCAGGCCCTTGGAAAACTCCATCTCTAGGGAATTCTCTGTGATTTGTATTCAACGAGACAACATATTTTCATTGGGTGTTTTTGGTCTTTTGTGAGCATGTTACCCATGATGGTCCCCCCACACACACCTACTCCTCAATGTTTGGTGAATGAAAAAAATGATTGTTCTCCCTAAAGAGATCAGTTGCAAGTCTTCTCAAAACACAGGGGCTGTGTTCCAGTTCAGTTATTAGTTCCCACCCTCTGCACCCAGACCAAACTTAGCCCCAGGGGGCCCTCTTTCCATGGGTGGGACACACAGGGGATGGATTTGCTCTCACACAGATGCAGCCCTCCCTGTCTAGGGAACCCAAGGCCCATAGGGCCCCTCAGCAAGTGCTAAGACACTGGTCCCCAAGGCCATCCTTCCACCACTGCAATTGCTCCTCTGTCACCCCGGAGCGTGGGTGTCAGCTGCAGTGGGCAGGGGTGTACGGAAACTGAGGCACAGACAGAAATATTCCTTTGCTTTCTCCATGTATCAGTGAGTGGCAGAGGCTAGGAACAGAATTCTCCTTTGCTCTAAGTATTGGACCATACTCCACCTCAGAGAGCTTTTAGCAGAAGCTCTGGCCCACGAATTCCAGCCCCGGAATTTACCACATAAATTCCCCAGGACCACGGCAAAGACCCCCCAGGAAGCTGGAAATGCAGAGTGAGAATTACTTAGTGGCTCAGATCAGAGAACTCAGTGTTGCCCATGGAAAGGCACGTGAGTGAACGATCCACCTTTATGCAGCTGTAATCACCGCCTTATTAATCCATATTGAAGTGTTCCATAATTTAAAAACTTCCTTGCTTGGAAAGTGGTAAGAATTTCCAGTTAAAGACAATCATTGTAATCCCCACACCCACTCTGTTCCTAATTAGCTCTGTAATTAGATTACCAATTAAAGAGAACTGAAAAAACTCTTCATTGGATAAAGTAAAATGTCCTTAGTTATAATGTTGCATCCTCGACGAACAGAAGCAGAAATATATATACATGCACACTGACACGCGAGAAATTAAATATATCTGTACCCACCTATAAATGTCATCTTTTCAGAGACTTTTCCATACCAGAGCTTCACGCTCAAGCTACACGCCAAAGTTGTGACTCTCCTTAGTTTTTTTAAGAGGGTGGGTGAGAGAGAAGAGGGACGAAGCAAGACAACTTTATTGGTTTAAACTTGCCTCATGAAAATCATGATATTGATCAAATTTATAGGGCTTGATTCAAAAGGGAATTGTTCAGCTACTTCCAAATGAGAGCAATATAATTTTTAAAAAGGCACGTTAGATGTAATGCTATCACCTAAAGAGCTAACTTTTGCTACCTATTAACCTTGCTCTCTCACATAAAATCAGTTAGGATGGTCTATATGATACAAGAGTGATTTAGGGGAGTCCCTGTGTATTGCACCTTAGTGGGGTGTGAGGGTTGGGCTCTATAAAGCTTCATGTGGCTTTCATGCCTTCCCGATGCATAGCACAAGACAGGAAATAAAGACTGCTATGAACAGGAAGGAAAGGAGCTTTATTTTTTTCCTCTATTTACATTTTACAAAATTGACCATTTTTCCCTGAGGGTACAGAATCACTAGTGTGTTAATTAAATTCACAACTGTACATACCAAGTCAGGAAATACCCAAAGAAGGGGGAGGAGAAGGAGGACGAGGAAGAGGAGAGAGGAGGAGGAGAGAAGAGAAGAAGCAGAAGCAAAGGAGGAAAGAAAGAAAGAGAGAAAGAGAAAGAGAAAGAAAGAAAGACAAAGAAAGAGAGGAAGAAAGGAAGAGGGAGAGGAAGGAAGAAAGAAAGGAGAGGGGCAAGAAGAAAGACAAAGGCCTTCTTGCAGCACGACTGAGTTGCTGGTGTTGCCCATGGCATGGAATGAAGTTATACACTGCCTACTATTCAAGCAGTTCAAATTCTGAATGTGCCAAGTAAATCACTTCTTAATTATTGGGGAGTTTAATTCATTTCCCCAACTCTCCTCTGCCTCCCTCCTGCCTGCTGCCTCTCCCAAAGTTACCCTACAGAGCCGTGCGTTTCAGTGCATTACTTTTTCAGTCTTGAAGCTAGATTTTGTGCTGTATGCTTCAATCAGGGGGAAAGGAATTTAGCACAAACATTCCAAAGGAAATTCTAGTAGGGCGATGAAACTTGGGGTGGAAATTTTTATCTCAAAGGGACATGGGTTTGGGAAAGTTCTTATTAAGCAGCAATTTTCCACGGACTAACACTGAACTCTTGTCGCTGCTACCGTAAGCATAATAAGAGCCACATTTGGAAATATCCTCTGCATATCTATGCATGTGTAATTCTGAATGAGTCCTAGAATGGAACCCCGACGTCTACTGGGCACTTGCTTCTTTAAGGTCCGTGCACAACTGGACAAAGTAAAACTGATTGTCCTTCTTCCCCAAACCGAACAAGACAAAACCAGCTTCCAAGTATGTCTCGGCATTTTCCTGGTGAAAATTCTAAAAAGCCCAAAAGAGGATGTAGAAGAATCATGCATCTCTTCGCAGTTTGTAGCTAACACACAGACACAACTTCCAGTGGCGGGCACTTTCCTCCCCTCGGTGCTGAGAAATGATGGAGGGCTGTGGCTTCCATTTCGCAAATGAGGAACCTGAAACTACCAGCAGCTCCCAGAACCAGTCACAGAAAATGATGGGCTGTCAGGCCACACCCAGAGATAACAGCAAAGCCAAGATCTAAACCCCCAAACCTGATCCTCTTAACTCTGAGAAACTTACGGAACTGATGAAAGCCATTCAGAGTTTGCTCAAGTTTTGGAAAGTCAGCCTCTCTTCACCTCGGAGAGATGGTACATCTCCCAGAGCATGTGACGTTCTGTTTTTGGCTGAGAAAGCTGCACCCTATATCACACAGCTCTGCAGCAGGACCTCTTTCTACTAAACACACTCGCTTCCCACATGAGCTGCCATATGTCTTACCCTTCATAAGAAGTTGGGTGTGAATCCATTTTTATTTTAGCAAGGACTCTGATTCTGTTCGTCATTAATCTTCCCCCTTTGTCTCATCCCTCATCGCTTGCCAAATGACTTTTCAAGTACTCACTGAACTTATTTTAAAGGACAAAGCATTCCTATACTCCCTCTGTGAAGAGGTGCCATGAGAAATGAAGAAAATGACTGGAGGACTTTTTTTGTTTCGGGAAGGATCTGTGGACAGGCTTTTCACATTTTAGTAAACGCCTTTCACTAAAGGGAACCCATTAAAGACGTTTAGTAAATCTACTCCAGCGGTCTGTTAAGCAGACACCGGTAAGGGGGGCTCTCGAAGTTCAGTATCCGCACGGAATCCGGGGCCCCATCCCTAGCCAGCCCAGGAGTCGGCATTTTTGAAAGCTCTCCAAGTAATCCTGATGCAGGTGGTCCCTGGACCCCACCTTGAAAAACACTGATCCGGTGGCTGTTTATCCACATCTCGAAGGTAATTTACAGCCTTGGCCCAGGCAGGGCCTGGCTTCAGGACCCTGGAATGTTAAGAGGTCAGGGCCAAAGGGCCTGGGCTGACCCAGGGAGTCCGAGATGTCAAAGGTCACCAGCCCACCTCTCTTCTGAGTGGAAGGAGCAACTTCGCTTCTCTTGTTTTCCTGAGTTCCAAACTCACCCATTAGCAAAATAAAGAGCAGTCTGTTCAGATTCTTCCTGTGACTCCTTCCTGGGTTCCTTAGGAGCAAAAGGCCTGTGTTCTCCCAGGGGCTGGCTTTGCCCTCTGTACGGGCGTGTTTCCTTCTTCCGGTAAATTGTCGGTACTCAGCTTTGACAAAGCAGTTTTCTTGCTCTGAATCCCATTTTTCGTGTGTACCATAACGAATCTGGACTTTGCAAATCAAATGGAAAGCACGACATGTGATCTGAATGCAATTTTTCTCTTCAATAACCGGAGCTCTTAGTAGTGTTGCTTCATGACCCAAGCCACGGATCCACAAGGATCCCTGTTTCTGGCCCCTTCGATTCACACGCAGAGCAGAATTCACACAGCCTGGCTTTCATTTTTTTTTTCATATAAATAATTAATTCTACATTTAAAAACACGTTAAGATGTTTTATTTCTTAATCAGCTAATTTGACTGGGAAACAAAGATGCCTTTTATTCACATTCTCTTTGAGTCGTGTTACTGTAGTAAAAGTTCCCCACAAGATTTGGCCTTCGCTCACAAGTTCCGCGGCTGCCAATTAGTTTCCAGAGTCGCTATTTTACAAAAATGCTTCTCACTTTTAAAAAATGTAATTGAATGTCTGTTCATCACAGAGTTTCTTGTGTTCAAGCCCAGGGTGTTAAACACTTTTTGGGTTGACTTGGGTCAGCTTTGAAAAATTTCAGCCAGTGAAACTTGAGAAGGGCCTGTATGCTACAGTGTGTCCCCCACATCCTGTTAAGTATTAAGTGGATATTTAAATGGACTTGTTATACCTCGAGACCGCCTTCAAGTGAGCCATAGAGTTTATAAGACTATTAATTAAATGAGACGATTGCATGGGATGCACATGTATTTTCAAAATCACTCACATTGGCCCGGACAACTCCGGGGCCCCTTTAATTTTCAAACTAATGAAAGTAACACGCTGAACTGCCAAGGGTGCGTGGCCGCCTCTCCGCGTAGACGCTAATGCAGATGAAAGCGGCATGGCGAATTTTTCTTTTTAAAGGAAGGGAAAGGAGTGGGAGAAGAAAGAATTTGTCTGATTGGACCTGACTCCATTCCATTCATGGCTCCCTATTTGTTCCACTCCTGGATCAAGTTTTTAATTTAACAAGACTGCATTTTGGGGGAGTTTTCAACCCCATCTGTTTGAGGCCAGAGTGTGCCCCACCTGGTGGTGCAATTGATTTTTGAATTAACTGAGCTTTATTTCAGTACAATAGAGCGATTGTTTAGTTGCTTTTAAGCACTAGGATTCTTGGAATCTGATGGGCAAAAAAATAAATCAGACTGCAACGTGCAACTCTCTGGGCTGCTAATTGCCTTTGACCCATTATCCTCGGCAGCCCTGGTTCAAACTTTGACACAGCTGACTTGGAGTTTGAAATGGAAACGGAAGGCCCGCCTTTGCAGGTTATCACACTGAGGAAAGTCCATTCCTGGAACACTCTCCCGGGCGTGGAAGCGAGAAGAAACAGAAGCAATTAGCCCAGGGCTGTGCGGCTGCTGGCATGGGGCTGCCAGACACCACCCTGGGCCCCTTCTCCCTCCAGCACCCCCCGGGGCGAGGAGCGAGAGGGACGGGGGGAGTCAGGCTGCCCAAGAGAGCAGCCGCGGAGGTGTCAAAGGCCCGTGTGTTCCTCGCACCCAAGGAGATGGGGACTGAGGGGAATCTCCCTCCCGCCTCCCACACCCCACCCTTAAAAAGCATGTTGCACTGGCATACAGTTAGTAGCTCCTCTTCTGCCCCTCCAGCTTTATCCTCAGCACAGCGCTGTGCCTCGCCACCCGTAAAGCCTCTTTGAAAAGAGCACAGCATTAATAAAGCTCCTCTTTCTTTACAAAGAAAAGTTCCTGCCCTCCTGGGAAACTCATCCAAAAGCAATAGCTTGCACCGCTCCCAGCCTGGGTCTCACACGGGTGTGAGTGTTCACCTTCGGCTCGGCTCCCCTGGAAGCTCAGCTCTCTTGCGGAGGCGAGCAAGCCTCCCTTGCTTGAACAGTGACTTTCCAAACAGGGCCAGGCTAGTGCTTTAAGAGGTGGAGCTGGGCCCCGAGAGGAGCCGGGGAGAAGAATGGAGAGCCCTGATGGGGGAAAGGTGGATTTCCAAGTCAGGAGGGACTCGTTGCAGCTGGGAAGAGGAATTGGATCCAAGCCCCAGCTCTCTAGGCCGAGAGGAAACTGGTCCTGAAAAAGGAGGGAATGGAGGACCTCTAGGGAGAGGGCTGTTGTCATCACATAGCCACCCGAGCAGGACCGCCCTGGGCCGGGGTCTGAGGCAGCAGTCCAGAGAGGGGCATCTTTCGGGGTGACAGCCTCGTGAAGATCCCAGCTTTGCTACATTCCTACTGTACAACCGTGGCTAAGTTATAGAACCCTTCTGCCTCAGTTTACCAAATGCTCAAATGGGGGCAGTAATAAATAGTAACTGCACAGGAGTGGTGTTGTGAGGAATTCAGTCCGAAAGCTGCCGCGTAGTAAGGTTTGCTAAGGTTCTAAGCAATAGTATCACCAGAACCAAGGTCAGGCCTCATCTTGTTTGCTGAGGAAAGTTCAGGGTCTCCCAAAGACAAGCACAAGTACAGCCAACAGCATCAACGCAGCACCCTTCTCGAGAGGCCTGGCTTCTGGCAGCCTGAGCTCCTGGCTGGATAGAGCCCACCACCGGGGGGAGGAGGCAGACTAGAGGCGCTGGGGTGCCACGCTCCTCAAAGCCCCGTTGACCTTTCCGTCCAGGTTTACGGAGTTCTCCATGCTGCCTCTTTGAAGGGGTGTGCCCTGCTCTGTGCAAAGGCGACAATGTCTCCAGGCCAGGCCGGGGAGGGCTCCCTGTCCACCACTGCCCTTCCCCCCAAAGACTGCAAGTCGTTCAACCTAACCTTGCTACTTGCCGGATTTGACCCTGGTTTCTCTTCTCAGTGGGAAATCAGAAGAGGGTGCTTTGTAAGAGTTTAATTATAGCTCCTGTGTATATTAAAAGGAGTGTAAGGCCCCCGACTTTGGCAGGACTACAAGAGACATCCCACCCATGTTTTCGGCTCAGAGATGGAGAGAGGTACTGTGTTCGGGGCCAGGTCTACACCGCACCTGGATCCCTATATTTGCCAGTAAATAGAAGCACATGGAGTTATTAATTAGCATTTATGAGCTCATTAGCACTCATAAGTAATGTCAACACAAGATGATGAACTAAGCTGGATTGTTTGGGAAGGGGAGGTGAGGGAGAAAACTTCTCCCTCCACTTGGACTCATATAAATGTTACTTCCCTAGAATCAACCCCCACCTGGAAGTCAACAGAAATAAACACAAATACTCAGGGCAAGACAGTAAATTCCCGGTATATGAGGGTGGCCTCTTCAGAGTTTCTGGTTCCCATTACTAATCTACTTCATATTGAATGGATTTGAGGCTCAGTTTAAAGAAAACATACAGTAGCAATATTGCACCCAGGGTGGCCATATGTGATTCTTTTTCATGAAATGTTCAAGGTAAAAGGAAACTCAGAGATCATGACCTCATCCTACCACGCTTGAGGTAAGAAACTTAGGTCCTACGGTTGGTAGCAGAACTGGGTCTGGAAACGCCACCTCTCTCCTTTTTCCATAACTTGAAATAGATAAAACGGATCCATCAGATGCGGGGCCTAAAAGTCCATGTGTGTCCAATGTGATCACTTTGTTTCAAGTGCCCTTCTTCCCCCCAAGAAGGCAGGCGGGCTTCTATTCTAACATCTTCTGGGAACCAAGCAGCACTCACTTCCCTTGTGGGTCCATCCATGAGCCCAGCTCGACAAGAATCTATGGCAGCTGATGTCTGTACGTCAGTCCCTTCTGGGCAGGGCGACCGAGTGAATCACTGTGGGAACCACCCAGCTTCTAATAGAAACAGGATGGCAATTATTCTGGGCTAAAGGGCCCAATTCACTAGGGACTGAAAGGGGCTTTTGCAGGGAAGAGAGCAGCAACTGGGTGAAGGAGGGGACAGAGACGAGATCAGGAACCTAGAGGACTTTCGACTTTCAGTTCCTCCAGCCGTTTGGAAATCTAGCCGTTTCTAGACAGATCTACATTTGAAGTAAATTTAATAGTAGTTTTAATCGGTTAAAAAGAAACCCATTTTTAAAGCCTCTCCTACATTCAATTTCTACCAGGTGTTTTTTGCTTACAAAAAGCTACTCACGAAAGGATGGTCCCACAGGGTTGATTATAGCACTTGATTTTTGTTGTTTCATACATGGTCTTAGCTGTATTAAGTGTTTGTCTAGTTTCTAAAGGGTACCCTGTATCTCTCAATTACGACGCCTGATTTCAGACCTGATTTCACTAGCAGACCATCAGAGCCACTCGGCCCCGAGTGTCCCTCTGTAGTATGTAGGTGATACCTTGGGCTATGCTGGGATGCATTTGGCGTTTGAGCTATGTAGACTAGATGGGAAATGAGGAAAAACCAAGTGCTGCCCCAGGATACAAACTGTTCCATTCTTAGAGGTTTTTATGGATCCCTCCTTTGGAGCAGCTGGCCCAAGGGGGACATCTTGGTGACATAATTTTTCAATAATACCACACTTCTGCAAACAAGCAGCGTTTTCCTGCTGGGTAGACTGACCTTAGCTCTTAATCTCATTGTTGATGATTCCATCATTTTGTGTTCTGTATGGTTATTAGTGAATAAAACAACCAAGAAACCGAAGATGACCTCTACCTCTTACTGAGTTCACGGACACAGAACTCTGAATTCTACCTGGAATTCAGTGTTGCTTTTAACTTGGTCAGGAGCTTTTTGGCAAAGTAGTTCACCTGTCTCCTTGTTTGCTAATATATGATGATCTGTCTTGACATTTTTCCTTCTTCACCTATCAGTTCATTGTTGGATATAATCTTGTCTGATCACGAAAGCTCATTGCCTTCTGTAAGCTCCCTTGGGATGCTGAAATCTTGGGTTCGGGGACTCGAATTGAGTGATAGTCTCATGTGGATTCTCTGTCTTCAGAATGATCATCAGTGAGTTTAAATGACTCAGCAAAGTAGCCCCCACCCATGTAGACTCTCCAAGCATCACTAATGTGCAGAAGCTTCTGGATGGCTATCTCAAGAACCAATATTCTCCTGGAACTCTGGCCCATTCTCAATCACTGACTTTCCCTGCCATGCCTTTGGCTATTGCTGTTTCAAATAGCTGGAGGCCGGGGCGGGGGAGATGAGGCAATGTTCTGCAATAAGGAAAGGCTGAAAAGGCACCAGCAACTTCAGTGCTACAGACCCTACCAACAGATAGTGACCTCAAAGATGTCTTTTTAGCAGCCAGCTTCACTAGTACCTGCCCAAACTGAGACCTTCTGGTGTAAGATGCTTTTGTAAAGTGTCACGTACGGTGACCAAAAGACACTCGAGCAGCTGCATTTCAGTGAACCGAGAGGCAGCTGCCAGCAGGAGACGAGAAGAGAGAAGATAGAAAGACACATTCGAACCCCGTTCCCCACTGAAACCTGTCCATGGGCTCCACATCGTCCACAGGATAAACAGGATACTCCTCCGCACAGAATATAAGAGGTTCCATTTTTTGACCCTTGCTTTCCCTGACCTTGTCCTGTATCTTTGATCTGCCTGGAATATTCTTCCACTGCACCCTGGTGTTTTTTTTCTTATTCGATCAGACTAAGCTCAGGCATCAACTTCTCCTGGAAACTGCATTACTGTCTTTTCTTTCTGACCAGCAGATGGGATAAGGCACCCTTCCTCTACGCTCCTCTCTATCACTCTATTTACCATAATACTTATAATAGTTAAGTATCTTTTTCCTCCATCTGACTGTGATTTTCTCAAAGGCAAGAGCCATGTCTTATTTCTCTTATTCATTTTCTTATTCTCTGTACCAAGAACAAAGCCTAAGACATAGTAGAAGGGTAATAAATGTTCAATGGATGAATAATAGGCTTTAAATAATAGGAAAAGCCTATGGAGAGATGATAAAGGCCATCCAGAAGCCTAACCTGGTATATCAGAAACGGAAGCACTAACTTTGAGCCAAATGGTCAGGCAGCCTGACAGACAGAGAAGCTGAGCTCATAGGAGCAACTGTCTATCCCCACCAGCCCCAGCCCTGCAGACACAGCCCGCACTGCTGTATCGGGGGCCAATGATGTCTACAATTGGTTGCAATTACAACTGATACCCTTATCTCCCTCTTCTAATGACCCTTTTAGATTCCCTTCATCCTCAGCTAGCTCCTCTTCTGGTCTGGGTGGCTTACCTCATGGAGTGTTCCAGATTCTCATCCTTGAGGGGTCTGAGCCCCTGAGCCTCTTCTTAGGCCACTTAGGTTGATGTATTTTCCATTCACCATCAACACTGGGTAAGAGAATACCTAAAGACGCCTAAGTGGCTCACCTGGGTGGTAAACGCAGGCCTCCCTGCCCCTGTCGTGGAAGAGGAGTCCCCCCTCTTCCTTGTCGGGGTCAAATCCTGCTGCTAAAATGGTGGTCCCTTAGCACGTGGAGTTCCAGGTGTCCTGCCAGTAGCCGTAATTTAGAGTTCAATGAGACTTTGGCTATGTCCCCTGATGGGAGCTTCCTGCTTTTGGAAATCAAGACCTCTAAGCCTGCAGAGCCCAGAGCTGTGGGGAAGGGAAGTACAAAGTCTTCAAGTGGGTGACTGGGGGTCATGATAAGCAGAGATACCGTCATCCCCCAGCCTGTAGCTCAGTGTCACCTTCAACAGGCCATTCCATCACTCTGGCAGGCCAGCTTCATCTAGGCAATGCTGTATGAGATAGGATGAGTATATGCCACTGCCGCGTGCCCTCTGCTGTACCTCCCTTGCCATGAAGTAGGTCCCCTGTGTGACATGATGTGACGCAGGATCCCTGTTGTTAGATCAAATACTCTAAGCCCTCAGATGCAAATGGTGGTGCCAGCTGAGGCTACGCAGGCAGAAAAGGCACACCTTGGAATATAATTTTTTCAAAGTTAAAATGAATTTTGCCCCTCCTACCAATGTACCTAACTAGTAACCAAGTGGATGGTAGGCGATCCCAAAGGATAATACATAGACGAGATTGTTTTCCGTCGCTGACAGCTTGGACATTTGGTAGCAGCAAGAGCTACATTAGTTTGGTGGGTGGGACCCAGGTCTCGCCTCCAACCTCCACCATGGCTGCGTCTATGCACGTACCGCGCCAGCACTATGCGGCCACCGGTGTGCACGGAGGGAGAGGCAGTGCCATGGTGGCGGATGATGACATGGGGTCTGAGCACACAATCTACTTGGGCCCTCTGGCGCTGCTGACATCCAATTCCAAGCGCATCCCTTCCATCTTGCGATGGATTACTTCCGGGTTCACCCACTTCATGTTATGACCTGTTGGGTATGACAAAAAACAGTTTATGATGGACAATTCTAGCCTTAGAACATTTGATGACTAATAGGCAGAAATCAAAGCAGCCCAGGAGCTGCATTTTGTAATGTGTACAGTCTGTTCTCTGGGCTCTCCCACTGAACTTGGTCATTTGGTGGCATTTCTGACCTTCTGTGGTCTTTCCACTCTGTTGTGCCCATTTCCTTGAGACTTTTCATCCTTTCTCCCACCAACTGTCATGGTAATTCATTTCTACTTCATTTTATGTGGACTAGTACTTTCTCCAAGTTTCTGAGCACCACCCTAGCAGAATATTAGCAGCATGCTAGGATCCTTACCAGACATCCTGTATCCTAGGAGAATGCTCCCATATCAATAAATTCTCCCCTATATAATTTTATATTCCACCCACCTAGATCCAGTACTCCCAGACCTAGTCCCTCAAATAATGACCTGGGTCCTGCCAGTACTTGCTGGCCAGATCCTGCAGTTCCTTCAAGACGTAGCACCTTTCCTTTGCTAGCAGAACCAGCACTTCCCCAGCTGGGCGATGTTGTGATGTAATCCTATTTATTGCTCTGGCTGCCAAGAGAGGAGATGTGGGGACAGATCTTGAAGGGAAGGGAACATATTTGTCTTGCAAGACTGAGGCCTCTGCGTCTTCCTCAAGCAAGAGAGGAGTGTAGTACCAGTCCTTAACAGAGAGGAATAAGCCACTTCTTAGGCCCGGAGGGATTAAGGGAATCTGGAGACTCCAGATGTTCAAATGCATCAACTCTTATCTCAAGGTCCTGCTCTTTCCCAATCAGAACCCTGGCCTGGCATAGCACCCCTACCTAGGTTGAACATTCAACCTTCCCTGGAACTCCACTAACCTTATGATTAAGTTCTAGCCCCGATCTTCAATTTTTTCTGCCCTCTAACTACAGGAGATGAGGCTTACTTTATATCCAATCAGTGAAGCCTTGTGGCTTTCACACCGAGCCTTTAATTGCTAGTTAATTCCTCTCTTTTTCCAAAACATTAAATGCCCCCAGCAATATAGCCATCCAATACCACCGTTCTTATAATGACCAGTTCCCCATATTTCTCAAATGTCCAATACCTTTACCCGCTAGAGTGTTCCCTTCCACCATCAGCACCCACCACTGCTACCTCGTGCCAGGATCCCTCATTGCTCCACCTACCTCTAGAGATGGGGGTCCTCCTTACCAAGGGCTATCAGGTAATCACATTCCAGAATTCCATCTCCTTTCTCAGACCACTACTGGTAGGAACTGTTAGGGTTGTGTTCTCTGAGAATTAGACTTTGAATCAAAAAATTATTTACAGGAAATTTATTAGTGCACACTCTGGGAGATCACCATTTGTAGAAGGGAAAGCAAAGGGAAGGAAAGAGGGTTGGGTCAAGGGAGAAGCTGGGCTACTATGTAGTCGCAACAAAGGTCTCAGCCAATCTCACAGAGTGCTTGGAAGCTGATTTGCACATAGAAGTTGTCCCAAGTTGGGGTGAGGTAGATAGACCTTTGACCCCTGAAAGCCAATCTTTGGATACAGGCTGCCCCAGCGAAGAGGCATGACTTGGGTGAAGAGGCGCACTTAAGCAGAGGCAATTAGCAGAGAGAGAGCTGACAGCTGAGGGCTATCAGGCAGCAGCACACCCAGCAGCTGGACGAGTAAGGCCTTCACTCCTGAGGGAGATCTAGGGGTACAACAGTTCTAGCTCTTATTAACTGTATGACCTTGGGTAAGTTAGCCATGCCCTCTGGGCCTTAGTCTCCTGATCTGTAAAGTAGAAATAACAATAATGCCTATATCATAGGGTTATCATGAAGATGAAATGAAATAATAATGTGACATACCTTCACACATGGCCTGGTACATAATCAACACTATATCTTTTTGTAACTTAGGGTTTATATGGGAATGCAAAGACCAAACTATAGGTTACAGCAGAAAGAGGTGGGTACTACCTAGGGTCAGTGGGAGCTTAGAAGAGGTAAGATCAGGGGAACAAAGAACAGTTTCAAAGAGGACACAGTCAACAGATACATGAAATTTAGAAGGGGACAGCGTCCCGGTGACATATTAACAAGAGCAAAGGGCCAAGAAGCAAACGTGGCGTTTGCAGGGCAGTGAAGAAGTCGTCCTTCCATGGCTGCTATGGTGCTTCCTGCCCAGACGCTGGCTGAGAGGAGGGTAGGTTATGGAAGCTTAGAAATCCAGGGAGAAACGGCTGCTCCTGAGACCCCAACAGACCATAGTGCAGTTGGGCTCAGAAGCGGGGTGAGCGGCATCCATCCCTAGGGAATGACACATCTTGGGCAGGAGAGGCAAAGGGAGGAGGATGGAGATGGGGAAGAAAGAAGGACGAGGAGAGACAGACACAAAGGAGAGAAACATGCCAAGGAGAGAGAAGGCCGAGAACAAATTGGGATTAAAAGCCAACCCAGGGGCGCCTGGGTGGCACAGCGGTTGAGCGTCTGCCTTCGGCTCAGGGCGTGGTCCCGGCGTTATGGGATCGAGCCCCACGTCAGGCTCTTCCACTATGAGCCTGCTTCTTTCTCTCTCTCCCACTCCCCCTGCTTGTGTTCCCTCTCTCGCTGGCTGTCTCTATCTCCGTTGAATAAATAAATAAAAAATCTTTAAAAAAAAAAAAAAAGCCAACCCAGAGAGGGAAAGAGAACACCAGAAATGAAGAAATATGGGCTAGTGCTTTAAGAAATGATGGTCTTTCAATTTCAGAAGCTCCAATACAAAGAATTAGTGTTGTAGAAAAAATAGTAATAATAATTTAGAGCTAGGTCAGCTGTGTTGCTTCCTCGGGAAGCAATACAATACAAATACACTTATTAAGAGGCCCAGTGTTTTGGCTCTATTATAAATAGTTCTAAATTAATGTCCCTTCCCAAAATGCCTACTTTTCCAACAGGTGCAATATGACACCATCTGCCCAGCAAAGAATCTAAATGTCACCAACTTCATAAGAAAATGTAACTGGCTGTTTAGGACCCTAGTTTATTATGATGATATTGAATAATTTGTACTTATAAAGCATGTAGGGGCATAAAATGAGTTATAAATGTTAACTCTCTAGCTCACAATAACTCCTTAGAAAGACAGGAAACATGACACTCCCCTTTTAAGAGATCCATTCACAGAACAAACATTTATTGGGCTCCTACATGCTAGGCATTGTAATGATGCAGAAATTTGGCCACATGAAGTTTGAGTGCCTGCTCCCCGAACAGAAATGAGAGCCTCCCTAGAGCAGGAACCATAACGTTTCCTCTCTGCAGTCCTAGGGCCCGGCACTGCACCTGGAAAAGGAGAGTCATTTCATCAATGTGGGTAGATCTTTAAAAAATTAAATACCCGAAATTAGCTAAAAGTCTATGCTACTGTTATTAAAAACATAAACCCAGTAACTTTTGACCTCTGAGCCATTGCTAGCCACTGGACCTTACTTCCTGTAGAAACCCCTCATCTAGTGCTCTTCTGCTCTTTCACACGGTAAAACATCCGCTCGTCCTCTGAACGTTGTGAAACATGCAATTTCTGCAGCCCTCTGCATTTACTGGGGAAGAGGTGGAGGCTAAGGCTGGGCCGCACACTGAGATTTGCTTTTTTCTGAAAGATTTTGGCTTCTCTGAAGATTTTTATACAGAGCGGAAAAATAGAATTCTGGATCTAGAAATCACTCCAAGTCAATATCCTCTTGTTAGCTCGGGTTGGGTGTGGGAAAGTTCCGTTTGGCAGTTCTGATTAATAACGAGGTCCCGACGACTATCAAATGGCCAGCAGAAAACAGGAATAATTTGGACAATGGGCTTCTCTTTGACTCAGGTCTGAATCTCCAGCAAGATTATTCACAAGGTGTCTGGTAAACTTAACCCCTGCTCACAGGGTCCAAAACAAACCTATCGTGTGTCATACCCAAATCCTGGTGAAATGGAGAGAAAGGTAAAGTCACGGGTTTGTGCCCTTTCCCCCTCCCACATCCCAACGTGGAGGCCCTTAAAAAGCTGGACTGCTCATAGCAGGAAGGTAGCCTTCGCTCTCAGAACGAAGGTAACAGCACCACTGGGCCTAATCAGGAAGCAGAATGTCTCCGAGCCTGAAGAGCCAAGTGGTACCAAAAGGTCCAGATGTCCCACCCCCAGCCTGGAGCTATTGCCCTGGGGACAGTCACGGCAGAAGACGCATTTTCTCGAATGTCAAAAATCAGGCCCCAGACACACAAAAATTGGCCAAAAGACACCCTAAATAAGTCACTGGTGGTTTCGATGATCCAGGTTATCGCTTCTCTTTACCTTTAGCCTCCTGACTTCGCTCAGTGAATGCCGGGGTACCCCCCACTGCTGCTCTCTAAAGAGGGGCAGATGATGGCACTTAAGCAGAGTACATCTGGAGAGGGCCGGAGAAGTTGAAAGAAAGAAGAGGACTTGCTTCCCTCGTTCTTTGAGAAATCTGTCCTGTATCCCTGGCTGAAATTTACATAGAAAAAAAAAAAAGAATCTCGGAGTTTCTTTCTTCTGCTCGTCGGGGGAGGAGGGTGGCACAGTCTGTCGACGGCTGAGCCCACAGTTGTACATGCAAGTTAATATTTCCAGGGCCCTGCGTGGGATACCTTTCCCAGAATTCATGTTCTCAATGGGAAACTGAAATAGCGCGTGAGAGTTACCCTAAGTAGATTTAAATAATTAAATTCAAAAATTCTCAAACCACTTGCTGTTTCAAATTTATTTCTTTAATAACAACTCAGACTCAGCAACAGACTGGATTAAGATTTCATTTATTCGAAATTTAAGGTATATCCAGCTCTGGGTGTTGTTTTTAAGTATTTAAGGGGAAATTTGTGCGTGGTGAAAATGAAGAGACTGCAGCATTATAAATTCATTTCCTCTATTAGAAGCCGGGCCGCGCCTGCACGCTGCAGCTGTTCCGGGAGGCAGTCCCGACAGGCTGGAGGACGCCCCGCGGAGCAGACGACCCTTTGTTTCCCCACGAGGGGAGATTTGGCCGGCCCCACACCCTCAGCAAGAACTATTTCCTCAGTGGCGCCAGGCAGTTGGGCAGAATCATCTGGGGTGGTTTTCATGTGGCAAAGCAAAGCATCCTCTGGGATTCCAGAGAGACTTCTAAGGATCCATTTTCATCCGTGACCTCAAATCATGGCCCGTACCAGGCCCCAAAGACGGGAGGCCACGGTGGCCCCAGCCGAGTTCGCTGACCTCCCAAATAACCCGCCCCGATCCAGGCAGCGACACAGAGAGCGACTCGGAAAACAGGTGTTACATCGCAGGTAACAGCCCCACGGTACTTACTATTCATGCTAACAGTTTTACAAACAAGTGAGTTTCTTATACATTCATCGCCACCCCCAGGCATTCATATTCTTTTTAAGTACAGAAACCTTAATTAGATTTTGACCACAGACCCGGATTTGACTTACCCTGACAGGGTTTCCATTAGTGTAATCTGTGGGGGAATTCACTGTTTTAACATCTGTGTGCCTGAGGCCTATCTCACATTTACTGCAAAACTCTGAAAAGCCTCCCTTGTATGGCTGTATGTTTCCTCATGCTCCCAATTTCACAGAAGTCATTTCAGCACCAAACGGTAATTAGCAAAGGGATGGGCCTCAGCTGACATGAATGCAATTTATTGTTTTCCACGAGGCCCTGAACCAAGCAAACAAAGAACACAGTCTAGCTGTCTGGCATTTTATTAACTTGTATTGTGCGGTGCACCTTACTGAAGGGAGATCTTCGGGAGAAATTCAGCAGTTTGTGTGTGGTAACACACAGACTTTGGAAGAATATTAATTTCAGTTCAATTAGGCAAGTTTTGTGGTACCTCCGTCTGTAATATAGGACAGCCACTTTTATAATTATCTTCCATATTAACTTTATCATCACCAGACTTTTGCATAAATGCAACCTTTCATCTTTAAAATGCCAACACTTCTTCAATTTTGGCAACCGTACAGCACTGCTAATTATTTGCTCATTATGTGTGGTTAACTGATGAATCATTAATAAATGAATGAATGGCTAATATATTTTTATGGTAATTGGAGATATAACTGATTGCAGACTTCCTTAGCTTCTCAAAACGGCACTGAATGAACAGTGGCAGCCTAATTGTTTACAGATGATATTGGTGCCCCCACCCAGTGTTTCCCACACTGTGGTTTATCACTGGCGCAGTCTCATCAGTCCAGGGTGGGGGCTCGCCGAGGCCCAGTCCGGGCAGAGGGGAACGGGCAGCAGCGGAACTGCGCTTCCTCTCCTTGTGTTTCTGTCACCTCATTTGTTTGGGCTCAGCTGACACGTAACCATGTATGGGCCTCAGGGCCACTCGCTAGCAGTTCGAAGACTCCTTGTGGATTCCCTTCTCCTGGGCGTTGGCAGGGCCGCGGCCAGAACGCTGCTGTGGTTACCCCTAGTCGAAAACACAGAAAGACTTGGAGGCTGACGCACAAACACGCCCGCCATTCAACTGCCACTTGTCTTGGCTGGCACACCCAAAGGAACAGTGTGGCCAGTGGCCACCCAGCCTGGTGTCTCTGCGGCGGAGAAGGGAAAGGAGACCCGTTGGCAAAGTTTGGTTAGAAGCCTGGAGTTCAGTTTGCACCATGGACAGAAGTCCAGAAAAGACAAGCAAGCAGAGATCCTTAACTCCGTTCCCGGACTCGCCATGCCATGGCTGGCTAATGGGTCTGGAGAGAACTGCCCTGTGACACAAATTCGATCTGTCAGGCACACCGGTCACCACCTAGAGGTTAAAGACAAAGAGTCTGTATTTGTTGACAATTCTTGTGAAAAGGAAAGATAGAATACTGGCCAAATAAGGCTTGTTTAGCTTTATACAAACAGACGGAAGATCAAGTTAAAAATGCAAAGGAGATTACCAATTCTTAATTATAATTATTTAACCAGGTGGGTAGTTTCTCCTAATGAACATTTCCATGAAAACAGAATAACTAATGACAGTCTTAAAGAAGCCTTTGTCTTTCCATGTACTAATGATCACATTTATAAATATGCAGCAAGGCCCCCGTGTACATTGCTAATGATAAGTAATTAAGCACCAGGCGTGGGAAGCCAGTGAAAAGGGTCATGTTAATGCAAGAGAGGAAATTAAAAATGCAATAAAATAAGTTGCCTAGAAAAGATTAAATAAACTTCTGCCTTCTCCTCCTTCCAGAAGGAAAAGAACGGTTTCCCCATTCTCACAGTAGGGCCATTTCACACCATGCGACAGCAGGTTATAAAGTCAGTACAAGTGGTGGGCTCGCTCCACGCCCCATCCCCATTTCCTCCTATGGGTTTGCAGGCAGGGGGTGTGGCTTCACAGGGCACTTCCGGTCACTGGGTGAGAAGATGGACCCCCACAAAAAGGAAGGGGTTGGCCAGTGAGGGATGGGTACCTGCCACTGTCAAGCTAAAATGAACTTCGGTTGTTATTGCTGATATACCGCTTGTTTATTAAACCATTCGGAGCAACCTGGGTTTTTCTCATCTTTCACATGGCCAAGAGGGCAAGATGGGTGCCTCTTCCAGAACAGTAGAATAACCTCTGCCTCTCTTCACATTGGCCGCTTCCCCACCAGACCCCAAGCTCCTGGAAGATGAGACCATGACTCAGGGATAGTAGGCTCTGCACCTGACACTGAGCGCTCGGTAAAGGCTGGCTGGATAAGCGAATGAACGAATGTGCAAAACAGAACATCTCTAAACCAAGCAGCAGCTTGTCAAAGAGTGTTGAACCTCCCTCCCCGACCAACCAGCTCGGCCACTGAAAAACACTTGGGCCCAGTCGAAAGACAGGACACATTTCTCTCTCTCATTCAGGTCCTGAGAAAGGCGCCAGTCCTTTCTTCCGGGGACCATCACCAAAAGGAACAGAATTGTGAGGCTTTAACAAAAACTTAGTCTTTGCAAGAAAAAAAAAAATCATCGAGCTGGTGTAAGACTCCTGTTGGGTGATTGAACAGGAATCCCGGCATTTCTGTTAAGCATTAAAGACACATAGAATGAGTAAGTGGCCTTCTTGGTGCAAGAAAAGGGACTTGTATTTGGATCTCCAACGCTCTTAAATAAGGGCCAATTTTGATTCTTTCTTTAAAGTGTCTTAGTGAAGCTCTTAAACCACTGAAGATTTTTTTTCTTTCAAACATTTCAAACTCGCCAATTCCCAGTCTCTCAAGGCTTCCACATCCCCTCACTCTGCTTAATCCCTCAGTGAGGGGAATCTCATTTTCTGCCGCTGTGGTCCAGGGTGAACACGAAGGCAACCTTGCGCTGAAGAAAACAGCAGCAAACAAAAATTAAGCCGTGGTTGGATATTTGGGGGAGTGTTTCCTTTTCATTCCCCCCCCCCCGTCTTTTTTCTTAAACGAGTTCTAAGAAGCAAGTCATCAGGCAGAAAATCCAAGGCTTGGATCTCCCAACCCTGTTTTAATATTCCTTCTGAATTCAAATGAACCATTTCCTTTTACATAAAATCTTCGACAAGGCCACACTTCTTTTGTTATCGGAGTGTTGTCATCGGCAAGCCTGCGTGGCTCTCATATAGGCAATTGAGCACCTGACGGCGCGGGCCTAGATTTGCCTCGCAAATCAGGGCTGCCGGGGGACTCCAGGGAGGACGGCCGGCTCCGGGGACACCGAAGGTGCCTCTTCCAGCAACTTCTCCGGCGGGCCCTGGTTTCTCGGGGCCGCCGGGGCTCTCCTCCCCGGGAAGTCCAGCCCGCCGCAGGGCCACTCGGCGAGCGCATCCTGACCCCCAGGGGCCGGCCCCGTCATCGGACCCGCGCCGGTTCCCACTCCCGCGGATCCCGGCCCCCGGGCCCGTTCGCTTTGTTTGGCAATTAGAGCAAACTTCGGTTCTCACAGAATCCGACCGAGTGGAATTTCGCAACGCGAGTTTCACAAGACAATTCCCTTGAAGCAAAACCGACGGTTTTCCCTGTGGTTTCACTCCACACCTCTGCGTTGGTTGCTGAACTTCCCCCTCGAGTTTCTCTTCCCACACACACCACTCTACTTCAGAGGCAGCCATGGAGACGGTTTCGGTATGTTTCTGGGGGTCCCCGCCTCGTGCCCGCCCCGGTGCTGAGTCGGCGTTTCCGCGACGCCTCGGTGGGAACCGGCGCGTTTCCGAGCGGAGCGCGGCGCCGGCCCCCAGCCCGGAGGGGGCGCTTGTGGCTCCTGTCCGCCCTGAGCCGCCGGCAGCGCACCACCTGGCTCAGGCTGGAGGGCGGGGGAGTGGAACGCGGAGCGGAGTCAGCCCCACGGCCGGGCCGGCCGGTGGTAGGGGTGCCCGACTGAGCAAGTAAAAGTGCAGCACGCCGCGGGTCGTGGTTATACTGAAAAATACTTGTTGTTTATCTGAAGTTCAAATTCAACTCGGGGTTCTCTTATCCGGCAACCTCACCTCGTTTTGTGGTTTTACAGACCAGCTGCTGACCGGACCCTTGGATGGTCCAGGGGGCCTGGGTGCCCCCTAAGAGTTAGGGAAGAATGTATACACATATGTTTATATTTATATTCTTATCTATAAATACAGCCTTTCAACAGTAGGAAAATAGACTGTGGTCCTGTTAGCTTCTTCTGAGGATCAGACCTCCCCAGGCATTGGCCCATTTCTCAGACTGTTAGCCCTATTCCTCCTCTCCTCCCTCCCCATCTTTCCAGAGGGGAGGTAGGCCCCTGTCCTGAAGAGGGTCCCTTTCTCACAGTCAGCCTTCCAGAGAATCTGCAACCCGTGTCCTTGCCCACAGATGTTGAAACAAAAGTCACAACCAAGGTAACTATTTTTAGGGGGTACCAGATTAAACCGCAGCTGGGTCTTTAAGAGATAGAAGTGCCTATACTCTGAACTGCTGTTCATATCCACTGAAATGTGAAAAAGGTCAAAAACCCAGTTTTGCATTACTGTTATCTGTCGGCCATTAAAAAAAAACAAAAAGGCTATTGCCTTGGGAATACTGTACATATCTGTTACCAACAACTCTGAAAACCACCTCTGCAAGCTTGTCAGTTAAACCAAATGTTAAATGGAAAATATTTGGCGGGATTTAAAATTAGACCCACACACATTACTTACAGATGTTTCCATGAAAAACACTTGAAACTGAACCACACCAAGTAATAAACCCCACAATGGTGTATTTTTTATACCCCAAGTTAATTTTTATTATATAAGTAGCCATATGAAGAAGGTATTGCATACTGCTTAAATTAAATACGGGGGAATGAAATCAGCAGTATCCCTTTACAGCATATGGCCCAGCAAATCAAATTACAAAGCTTTCCACATCTCATTAACTGCAATGAGTACAGTGAGTTTTCTAATAAGTCACATCTTTTTCATGTGAGTGGTGAGCAGTGACTTATTGTAAGAATTCACAGGATGACCCTTGTGCTGAAATTAAGAACTAATCTAAAATGGGCAGGGTCATCTGGTCAAGACTGATCATAACATTTCCTCATTATTGTTTTAGTTGGCATTGAAGCATATGTTTTCCTGGTGCCCCAGCTGAAAAATGCCTTTGATAATTTCACTGACAGCAAATAACCCACACACTGCCATTTAATGAGTTCGGGCAGAATTAGCTGACAATAAAGAATATAGTATAAATGTTTTTATTAGAACTGATTTATTTTTTAGCTGCAAAAAAAAAAAGAAGAAGAAGAAGAAGAAGCCACATTGAAATGCTGAACTGACTTCTCCCCTTCGAGATGGCCCGGATGGCCTTGGCCATGATGCAGGTGAAAGGCCGAGGTGTATACTGTGAGCCCAGGGCCGGCCAAGACTGTGCCTTTGGGCTGCAAATGGTGAAAAGGCAAATACCAGCTGGAACCCACACTCAGATGTCGGGTTCCTCCTTTACACAACAAGGAAAAAAACACTTCTACAATCGCTCATCATGTGGCCTTTGGTTGAGATGAATTACCAATTTACAACCTCTTGTGTTTGGAGAGAAGCAAACTGTGCTCTTCTGAGGCGAGAATCAGGAACCTAAAATCATTCAAGCCTTCTTGTTTATAAGGCCAGAGTGAGGCCAAAAATCCACTTCCTTCTGTGCTCTAAGCCCTTTCAACGACGAGTTTCTCACCATCTGCACTAATAAATATGGACTGGTGTGTGTATAACCATACACTGAGGAGAAGGGAAGAGTGAAAGGATTTTAAATGGTTGCAAATTGCTCTCCTGCTGAGATAACAGCAGTTTGCATGTGAGCCTCAGTTGTTACACGTTAAGAATGGGCATTTGGCTTCTTTTCACACAGCTGTGAGAGAAGGGGTAGGTTTCTACTAGAGAGAAAAGGGGTCTGTTCTTCGGGAGACAGGCTTGCCAGTGGCATCTTGCCCAGAAGCTCTTTCTTCACAGCTCCAACGGTGGGGACTGGAGACAGGATAGGCAGACCAGTCCCGGTGCTGGGAGGGGAGGGGACCATGAGCACTGGTGAGGTGAGCCCTGACACGGAGGGGGGAGGCCATTCGCCCCAAGCCTCAGCAGAGACCAAAGGTATCAAAATGGAGGCAAGACCAGGAAGTTGATGTAGCCAGCGTGTAAGAAAGTTATCCTCGAGGCCAAGATGAGTTGCTGGAAGGATCTGGAAGCTTAGGCACACGTGGTCATAGGAAAATCTGTCCGGGGAAGATCTGTCCAGGCAAAAAAAAATCACCAGTAAGAAAGTAGTGGAGGTTAGCAGGGCCTGGCCGGGAGTGCAGCATAGGAAAAGCTCCCAGGGCCCCCTGAGACTCAGCGGTGTCCTCCCAGACAGAAAGAAGGGACTCCCTGTGCACAGCAGAGTGCAGTAAGGAATTATGGGAGCTTCCGAGAGACTGCCTGGTAAACTGGAAAAGTCACAGGAGCAGGAGAACAGCCACATAAAGGAGCACCTCTGAATATCTGTACATCAGGGGCGCACTCTGGTAAATGCTAGGGAGCATAGAAAGACCCTTTGGTCCGAGCCCTTCTAAATACAGCCTCCGACACAATGCCGCCCACTCCCCGATGGGGTATGGAACCCGAGTCTCCTCGCTCCCCTCTCAGGGGATGAACATGTGAGACGAGAGGGCCCCAGGAAGCAAGGGGGACGCTGAAGCATCACGTCCAAGGGAGGAGACAGACCCTGAGAACTGGAACGGAAGCAAAGGGTCAGCCACTGAGCCCAGGCCGACAGTGGGACTGGGTTTGGAATCCAGGGGCCAGAAAGATCACTAAGGAGAGGAGACACTTGAGAAGCAGCTACGGCTGAGCCCGTAGGAGGAGAAGGAGCTGGTAAGGGTGCCAAGTCTTCCGGGACACCCAAGACAAAATGCTGGGGCAGGGGCCTGCGGGTGTTCAGTACAATCCCTGGTGTTAAATACAGTCCTTCTCCCCCCTAATCCCTGGTGAGCGGGGATCAGTAGTCCCCCCCCCCCAAAGCAACTGTTCAGGAGAATGGCACAGGGTTCACCTGTAGCATTCTTCTAGGTCTTCAAAATGAAACCCTCATTAGTCTCCCTCATCTAATGTGGCCTTGCTGTTGTAATTGAACCTGCCAAGCCCTCAGTTACGCAGACCCTAGCTACCTACCTGGAACGGAGACAAGGACAATCCCTGAGTATTGCTAGGTAACAGTAACAAACTAACTAATATTTGCACAACTTCACAGTTTACAAGGTGTTGTCATAACGTTTCTCATTTGCCCGTCATTACCGTGCTACAAAGGAGGCAACGCGGCCGTAGCTAGGAAGTGAAAGAGCAGATCTCAGACCTGAGTCTTCAGATTCCCAGCCTGGTGTCATTTTTTATTACAGCAAATAGCTTTTATGTACTATTAAGATAACACAAAAATGCTCTGGCAGTCTGAGGAAATATCCGTGTTCTGCTCTCGAGAGAACGTATGCAGGGCTTGAGGCAAAGTTCTCCAGAAGAGCCCATCCTCTCCTAACTTCCCTCAGAATGTGTCTAAATCAAAGTGTATCTGATGGGCCGTCTGCCTTTTTTCCTCCCTGGCTGGTACAGACAGGACAGTCTTGCCAAGATGACATCCTTAAGACAGATGATTTCTAGGACACTCCCTGCCCACCTCCTTGGGGGCTGCTTGGTGACTGTGCTTGGACTCAGAGCCATAGTTCCTTTTGTGGTAAAAGAAGAACATAAGAAAACAAATCATGCAAAGACTTGAATGACAGATGAAAGGACCATAATAATGAAACTGCATGGCTTTTAAAGCAGCGTCAACCAGGGAAACAGCCCAAAGGACCTGGAGCGGAGTTACCAGGCGGTGCCCTCCGTCTGCGCCTCTGCCTTCCTCCCCCCACTTCTTCCTCTGTTTCTCCGTCTCCCTATTGATGATGCTCTGCTCAAAGGCGCTTTCTACAGACAATAGGAAACTCCCTCCTCTCTGCATGCTCGCCCCCAGCTTTGGCTGGTGAGCAGGGCCCAGCTTAAAGAGGGTCCTTGTGGAGAAAAGCTCCAGATGAATCTTAAAGGTTAGTTGTGCAAGTAGATTATAAAAACTCTGCTCCGTGTAGGAAGCTTCGGAGGCCTTGTCCTCTACCATAGTTTCCGGAACTTGGTATTAGACCCTCCCTATCCATTTACCCAAAGCAGCCAGCCAAGCATAGTACAGAATACCCAAGGCACTCTTACGCAGATAATGGACACAGGCATTATGTTAATGAATAGGAAAACAGTTTAAACCTGGGAAAACATTCCTCCTCTTCCTCCTTTGCTCCTTTCCCTGACCTCCCAAATGCTACCATTTGGCCCTGCACTATTTCTTGAAGCCAGCCTTCCTTCATTCCCGCCAACCGTGGCTTCTGACGGTCCCCCCCTTCTCCTTCCCGGCATCTCCAAGCATCTGCCTAAGATACCCCCAAGCGCTGGGAGCATCTCCTTCATGTTTTCTGTGCTTTTCCATTTTCCTTTGAAGTTCCTCTCCCTGAGTCCGGGAAGACTTCGTAGTACCGTATTCCCAGAACCGCAGATTGCCAAAGCCTTGACATGCACGCTGTGTGTGATTGAAACATTCAACAATTATTTACACATTAAGATTCATACAATCTTCGGGGCTGGAAGGGGCACTTGAAGCAGAATTTGTCAGTTTTTGAAACATTTCTCTAGCTTCTGACAACTTTCGTCTGTCATGTGAAGGTTCTGGGCCTTTGTTTCTACGGCTCTAGAAATCGGCAGCTTGCTTCACGTCGCAGAGTTGGAGTTCCAGTACTGAATTCTGGGCCAGAGGTGCAGATCCCTCCCTTCTTAGTCCACATTCTTCATTCCATCCTGCTGTGGCGTGTAAGCATGAGCAGGCTTGCCTGCCCCCACTCTGTTAGAATGCTAATCAATTTGAGACCAAGGAGCAATTCTTATCTTTATACCCTTAGATACTGAACATCGCATTGGCTACTGAACTGCGTTTTCTTGATTGCGAGTGCACGCACTCTGCCTTACCCCTATCTGCACCCACCCACCACAGACCACCACCCTCCCTTGGTGCGTTGCATGTCCAAGATGCTTGACATATGCTTCTGAATGACTACGTGAAGGAAGCACCTCCCACATTTGGTTATCTCAATGAGCACTGCTTGCCATTTGATTGGAACTAGACTCCCTAATTCTTAAGGTAGGTTCACCTGCCGCATGTCCTCCCATGGTCTGGGCTCCACCGCTACGTAGCTGTATCACTCAGCAGTCACACAACCTCGCTTCACCTGCCTCACTCGCATTTCTTCATCTGTAAAATGGGGATAAAATAGTACTTACCTCATAGGGTCACAGCCAGGATTAAATGAGAGAATCCACAAAAAGCCCTGAGAAGAGTGCCTAGCAATACATAGCAAAATGCTCAGTAAAAATTAGCTACTGTTATTTTAAACTTCATCTAGCATAAGCTCCATTACCTATCACTGTGATTCTTTTTTTTTTTTTTTTTTAAGATTTTATTTATTTATTTGACACAGATAGAGACAGCCAGCGAGAGAGGGAACACAAGCAGGGGGACTGGGAGAGGAAGAAGCAGGCTCATAGCAGAAGAGCCTGATGTGGGGCTCGATCCCGTAACGCCAGAATCACGCCCTGAGCCGAAGGCAGACACTCAACCGCTGTGCCACCCAGGCGCCCCTATCACTGTGATTCTTATTTAATTTGTTGACTTTTCAAAAAGACAGTAAGCTCGTGTCAGTCTTGGTCTTCTCCCCAGCACGGTGCTGTGGCAGGGGTAAGTGGACGATAAATGCCCGAATGTATCCATCCATGCAAGGGTGGGAATACTTTATGGCTGACACACATTTCCACAACCTTTGGACGCTCTAAATGATAGCGTTGACTCATACTCCTACACCATTTGAGAAGATGATGGACCAATAACCAAGTGGTTAAGAGCACAGACAGCAAAGCCAGAGAGAATGGACGTGAATCCTGGCTCCACCACATAACAGAATGTGATCTTTTGTGACTTAACTTCTGTGCCTCTTTCTCCTCACCTGTAAAACGGGAATAATAATAGTAGCAGTAGTACCGACCTCCGAGGGGTTTCGTGAAGATTAAATGTTTGAGAAGCCCCCAGAATTATGTCAATGTTAGTGCTATTGTCATCAGCAGGAACATCACCTGAGAGTACAGACATGACACAAAGAAGACTCGAGTGTGAAAACAGGTGTGTAGCCCTGTGCTCGCAGCAAAACATCGTGTGGCGATTACAGAGACTCTGTGGGGACGCTGAAAGGCAGCGCTCAAAATAAACATGAAACTGTGCCGTGACGATTTAGCCATCATTGATATACTGTTGGGATATTTTAGGGTCACACAATCAAGGCCACACTTGAGGGGCAGGGGGCTATGGGAGAGGGTTTTCAGGAGAGGGTCTGATGTGCAAAATGCAAACACCGCCCGGCCCACCAGCTCCCACCGCGAACCCCGCACTCCAGCCACATGGAGGCACATCTGTGGCCCAGCATCTCTCCTCGACTCCCGTGGCTGGGACCACTCTTCCCTCCTTGCCAGCTCCTCCTGACCTGGGTTTTCTCATCATGCTCCAGTTCAAGGCCCCTCCAGAAACCTACTCTTCTTTGCTGCGGTGTCTCCAAAGCCGCGGGGCTCGGGGAAGCCCAGCTGCCAAGACAACATCGGCCCTCTAGCCAGGTGTCACTGTCGCGGGACCGCGCAGCGGCCAGGATGCCTAGAAGGGCAGCAAGCCGGCTCCTCCCCGGCTTGCCTCCCGCTCTGGTGACAGGGGCATCCTCCGCTCGGGGAGATCTGGGGCTCTCCGTGACTTCAGGAAACTTCCGGAAAAGACATCTTAAGTCTCAGAGCAATTGAAGAGCCAGAATGGGACTGGAGGAAGGAATGTGGAGAGCTTTGCAGCTTCTGTGTTCTACTCCACATCGCCGAGACAGCTTCCGCTCCCCCTGCGGCCCAAGCCCAGGGGTGATTTGCCCCTCACCACACTCAGCCACAGTTTGCTTTGAAATGATTCGCGATTAGCCATCTCACCACTATCTACCTGCCTCAAGATTAGATGCTGCCCTATCTTACAACCCTCTCCGAAGGGCCTGAAATCGAAATCTCCTCTTGAATGGAATTTATCTGTGCATATGTACCGTGGCTTCTTATCAGAGAGCTCTTTTTTCAAGTCTTTGCTTAATCTACCTATCTGATTTATGAAATGCAAATTATATTGCACATCGTATGTTAGGTGCAGAAAGAAAATTACAACAGAACATGTGTGTTTCTGCTACATCGGTACCTTATTGGTTGTATCTACTGCTGATCATGACCTTGGGATGTCTATTACCCCTGCCCCTTGCCCACGCGCACGAATCCAAGCGGGTCTCTGCAGATGCATCATGAATGGACCAACTTTGTTCGAGACGCGTGGGTCTTACGTAATACTACGGTTAAACACTGGGGTGCCTACTTAAGTCATCTTAGCAAGATGTTAATAAATGAATATCATTTCCTTGGGACAGCCCAACTATCGAACCATGATGGCAACAGGAAGGCAGACAGAGGTGCCCGGCTGCCAACAGAAGTTAAAGAATTTGATGTCAGGAAGGGTCTCAGAAAGGACCCAGAACGTGGCCCATTAGATTTCTCACTCGATAGAGCAGCGTGGAAAGCTCCACTCAGCTCGTCATGTGCTTAGCGCCTGAGTCTGGGGGCCAGATTCCATCCATGGAACATACAATTTAAAACATCTTTTTAAAGGGGATGATGTCTCTGTTTAAATTGGCCAGGCAGTGGTATAAAGGACGAAATCAGAATTCTTCATGGCCTTCCCATGAGTGTCGTCATGCTCTTTGGGGAGACAGGGAAGGGAGGGTGTAGTCACGCGGCCAGACTGGGCCGGCTTTGCGGCACGGCGCCTCCGGAATACAAGACGGGCACGAAACCTCTTGAAGCCGCTGGGAGTCCAAGGTAAGCTGCTTCACAAACACTCAGCCAATAATAAAATGTTTTGAAAAGCACTTAAGCTTAATGGGTTAAGGTGTTAACTCAGTGGAAGCGTCTGTTACTATGGAGAGGGACTGTGAGAACAGGGCAACGCACTGCCACGGGGCCGGGAAGGGAAGGCCATCAGGAGCAGTCACGCCTCACACAGCAAACACAGAACAAGAGGGCCTCCTGTACACAGCGGGCGGTACCAGGATGGTCTCCGATCCCTTGATGCCTCTTGGTTTGAACCAGGCTCCTTGAGTCACTACTGTGCCCAGGCCTTCTATGGACCAGACCTTCCAGGACCTATGCCGATTCTTCCAACCCCTCTTGTCCATTTGCTCAGAGCCGAGGACCATGCTGACATGTATAGCCTGGCTGGGGCCTGCTGGCATCACACGTTTTCATGTTCCGCTCCTCCAGAGTCTCTGACACCAGCCACGCCATAGAAACATCATCAGACCCAGGAGGTTCTCCGGCAAGAATGGTGATTTGAGCTCTCCGTGACTACTCACTTGGTGATTCGTCTTTTTATAACGTTGTTTCCTATCAAACATAGCATCCGTTGCCTTTGAAAGGATTGCAGTCTCCAGACTTCCTGTGATGGCATCATACCCTGAGCGCTCGCGTTCTAGCAGCATGCCCTCTGGCAGCCATTTTAGTTCCGGGGCTGTGCATCAAGGGGGAGAACTGGTTCATCCTAACACCATTTGACAAATGCCTTCCTGACAGTCTTCTATGATTCGAGGCACTGGGAGGGGCTGAGTTATCAGCCAGCCAAGTGCCTTCCTGACCCATACTGTTGAGTCATCTGAACAGTATTCAGAACCGTTGCTGTTGGCTCAGCAACAACTTAATACTCTCAAATTTATTCTTCGTCAGAAGGACCCAGTCTTTTAGCCTGAGATT
Source organism: Ursus americanus (assembly GCF_024610735.1). NCBI lineage: Eukaryota > Metazoa > Chordata > Mammalia > Carnivora > Ursidae > Ursus > Ursus americanus. Next base: position 39,377,294 of record NC_142138.1, on the reverse strand, counting down.
CATAACATTCTTTGAACAGATAATATATATGTGTTTTTTAAATGTAAGAACAAAACAACATAATTATTTGTCTACAGAATAAACAGACCTCTGCCAGCCCAGGTAGAGATGATGAGAACTAGGGTTTGATTTTTCTAATTACACACAGCTTTTGGATCGGGGTGGTCGAAAGGATACTTTATTCCTCTCCCCGTAGTCATGATTGCTCTGTTGCAGCTAAACAAACTCTAATTCATTAAAAACTGGGACAAGAAACAAAAGAGAAAACGAAATAATGGCTTCTACCGGCCTTTACAGCCCTACGGGAATCTCTGATTAAATGTGGCACCTGGGCCCTGCTAGAACGTACGCTCCACGAGAGCAGAGGCCCGGCCGGCCGGCTTACAGATGCCTGCCTGGCACCTACCTGAGCACCTGGCGCAGTGAGATCATGTAGCAGGTGTCTGCTCAGTGAAGCAAGGAATGAATGAATGAATGAATGAATGAATGAATGAATGAATGAACGAACCAGACTACAGTCGTCAAGAGCAGCAGAGGGGCCAAATGTGAGAGTGCATAGCGTAGGCAACTGAAATCAAACACCTTGGGTTGAATCCCGAGTCTTCTGACTGGAGTGAACTTGAATAAATTACCTCACTTCTCTGAGCCATTTCCTCGCCATAAAATGGAAGTAACAAAAATATATATTCCACAGGGCTATTTGCAGAATGAATGATAAAATTCCTGTGAAGGTATTTCATAAAGTAGCAGTTGTCCACACTAGCACTTGGGAAGTTCCCTTATATTCCACTGGCCCACTTGCTCCCCTGCTCCAAGTATCTGCCGTCTCCGCTTCCTCCCCATTCCCACACCACTGCCTTAGCTACAGGATTCATCACCCAGATAGCTCTTGTCTCTTCCTAATGGATTCCCTGCCTTGAGCCTAGCTCCTCTACGGCTTCCTGCTGCCAGTAAGCTTCATGGGTAAGTGACCAGTGCGACTGAATGGGGCCCCATTCTCAGAAGGAACCCCTCCTTGAGGTTTCATACACTGTGGTTGCCATCTTGAAATTCTTAATAATTTAGTGTTTGGGAAGTGAAGTTCATGAGACAATGAACTACGTGCTGGGGACTTAGGGCCTTGGCTCATGTGTGCCACACCTTCCACCACCTTCTACCTCCTGGGACGGCTTCTCAGCCATCCACTTACCTGCATTCTGGCACCATGCCCAGGATCCCTTCTCCATAACGCCTTCCAGTGACCACTGCCAGCTCCACCAGCAGCAGAGGCCTGGGCACAGGTGTGGGAGGGTCAGGGTTGGGCGAGCATCCCTCTCCATGTCTGGGGGGATGGGCATGGTGATGGCTCTCTCCACCCTGGGCTGACAGTGCCACCATGCATTTGGCAGGTGACTTTGTGCAGGCAAGCCTTGCAACCACCCCAGACCCAGACACCTAGTGCATCCTGACACACACGTTGTAATACCCTTGTGGGGGCATCTGCCTGCCGAGGGTGAGGGCATCAGGCCTCTGGGAAGGGGAGATGCCTGGCTCCCTCTGGAGCTGGGGCACAGCCCATTGGTCCGGCAGATACTGAGAGTGGGAAGCAGCAGCTCATGGATCACACATGTCCCAAGTCTTGGAGTAGGGCCCCAAGATTCTTTGAATGTCTCCACTTGCCCCATAGGTATCCCTGTGCCTGAAAGAGATAACATTAAATAGCAAATTTTAAAAAATACCATGACCAGTTGAGAGACTACAGAATAAAGGGGGAAAAGCTCTTTATTTTAGTAGCATTAACAGTAATTTTTTCTTGTTTTTGAATAGAGGGCCCCACTTTTTATTTTGTACTGGGCCCCAGGAGCTGATTGTAGCTCCCAGTATGACCCTTCTAAAGCTTGCCCTGAATGCGTCACTCACCTGTGAGACTCCTTCATTACTTATCCATAATGTGGGCCCTAAAGTTCAAGCTTCCTGGTTAGGGCCCCAGACCCTTCCTCATCTGGCACGTGGTAACTTCCTCCTTCCTTTCCACTCATCCACGCTTACCATTCTCCTTGGCCATCTTGAAATATTAGTAGCTTCCTGAATGTTCTTGTCATTGGTCCTCATATTCTTACCATTCCCCTACCCCCACTTTTATCCAAGTCCACTCAAGCCTCACTTCCTCTCATGGCCTTCCCTGACTGTCCCCAGACCCCCAGGCTGAGTCAGGTGCTCCTTGCTGTGCTCCTGCACTCCCCCCCACCCCCACAGGAGAAAATTGTCATGACTCTTATCACTCTGTCCTATAATCCCTGAAGTTCCTACCTGGCCTCTCCACCAGACTCATGCAGCCTGGTCCTGATAACAGGGATCCTGTCTTACATGAATTTCTATTCCTAGCACCAGGCATAGTGCTGCCACTTTTGGGGAGAACTAAATTCAGTACTAAGCTGGACATGCTGGCCCTCTCTGCTCATTCCCTTCTCTGCCTACTGAGTGAGGTGATCTGAATTGAACAAATCACAGCAGCCACTTTCTCCAGAGATGAGTCTTGTCAGTAACAAAGACGCCCAAGGTAGCATTTTCAACCTATTTTACAGACCTACCCCTTTCTGACCTGGCAAACTTCAATGACCCCTTGGGTTTCAGCCCTTGCTTATCACCAAGCCTCAGCCACAGAAATTGGAGATAGAAAGCATTTTCTTATGAGAATAAATCATTTGTTCTCTTCGGCACATTCATAAAGCTCTAGCAAGTCAACCCCAGACGTTGGATCCTCCCTCTACCACTTTCCTATGGAGATTAATGCCCCATATACTAGGAAGCATGATCTTGGACCCAGAATCTTAACATAAGCTATTTGATCATTTGGTCCTTATTTGATAGTTGCAGGAGGCCAAGTGGCTGCCCCTGATTCCGAGCCCTTGCTCCCTCCACTGCTCCATATGGGCTCTTGTGAACCAGGCTTTTAATGCTCTCTTTGCCCATCTCTCTTTGAAGATATAAAGTCATCTTGCTTCTGGGTTTCTTTTCTTCAGCTTCTCTAGACCATAGTGTAATCCCGTCAACTGTCTAGTAAATCAAAACCCATCAGTCAGTACTAAATGAACCAGGAGTCTGGCATTTTCTATTGTCATTTCGCATCGGTGCTTCCCTCCTTCCACCCCCAAATGTCCCTCAGGTGGTTTTGTAAAAATTGGGAAGGAGGAAGGAGGAGACTATCGATAGCCATCAGTGATGAGACACTATAGTTCACTAAAGTGGGGGAGAACCGATGATAAAGAAATGATCCTTGTTGACATGCAATATTGACACAGTAGCCACAGAAACCACACTCATTATCTCCCTCAACCAGCTGCCTCCTTGCTTTTGGGAGCAGCGCAGTTGCTGCCACCATGATTTCATGAACGATCCCCTCGTTATTCCACCGCCATTCATGGATTAGTTAATAAGCTAGTAAGTTTCTGTTCCAGGCAGAGAGCAATATGCAACTCAGAAGCTTTCCAAACAGTCTGGAAATGGGTAGTTTTATTGTACTCATCCCTAGTCACCTTGCTAACAGCCTCGGGCTTCAGAAATGTCGTTAAATATTCCTTTCAAGAAACACAGGAACCCCTAAATGTGGCCCTCGTCCGCCCCGCCCCTCCCGCACTGGTTCCATCCTGCAGGCACGCTCTAAGCGCGGAGAAACGTGGCCGGGAGAGAGTTAGACTGTTTAGTGTGATGCAATACAGCCTGCTCAACTTTTGCATAGCAATTCAGCAAACACAGTTTTAAGCATTCAATTCTACTTCTACAGCTTCTTAAAATTCCCTGCAATATAATTATACTGATGGGAATGCAGAAAGATAATTGCTTTTAGAGGAAAGTTTCTCCTTTGTTCCATGTTCATCTGGCTTCCAGAAATGGAACAAGAGCCCTTGAACAGCAGAAATACGCATCCATGTGTCTCTAGTTATCATTTATTTACAAAGATAGACCTTGACAAATGTAATTTGTTCAATAAAATTAAAAGGATGCACGATAATTCACTTAGACAAAGAGACTTGAAAGGGGACGTCATCGGCAGCAGCGCCGTCCATCATTCCAAATGATCAGCTGACTTTGAAGAAGTGGCAGGTGTTCCCCTTTTGGAATGCAGCATTGAAATAGTATTTAGAAGGGGGAAAAAAAGAAAGAGAGCGAGGAATTGGAGCAATTCTTTATTCAGGCAATAATTATACAAATTAGATCTATGAAAGCCAGAGAATGACTGTGCCTTGAACCCTGTCTGTGTGCATAGAACAATGGGGAAATTAATAATTAAATCTATTACATATGCTCATAATTCAATACAAAAGATACCTCAGTAGTTCAAACACTCCTGTATTTTCATTTGAATAAGGCTTTCACACATTCTCCTCATTATATATGTATTATATTTTAAATTTAACAGCTTATTTTGTTGCCTTTATGTTTGAATTAATAAGGGCACACTTTAATGCACTAATGGGGAAATGCATTAGCCGGCTTTGCAGACATAACTTTGAAAAATCTCCAGTTTCCCAAGGGTGAAATCAATTTGCCCCATAACGTGTTGTCTCACAGACACATCTGGAATCTTGGAAGAATAGCTCCCCTCTACAAGCTTCTGATTTGGGCCTCTGTATCTGAAAGAGGATCCCCAGAGTAGAAACCTTCGCTAAATTGAGCAGACACATCAAGATCGTCTTCTGGATTTTGCAACCTCTCAGCCGGCTAGCACGGTTTTCCATGCCTGGCCCAGGCTATTTTTTTTCAGAGAGCAAAAATAATTCTCCTATGAAAAAGTAAAGCTTTATTTTGAATCCAATAATTCATTTTCTCTTTTTTGCTTTCTCACTCTCTCTCTCTCCCTCTGGCTCCCTCCATCTCCCTATTTTTAACTCTTCATACTACTTCCAAGCCATGGAGAGTGGCAGGGAAATGGAAGTTAGGGAAGTAAAAGGAGGAGAGAGAGGAACGTCTGTCTTATGGGGGGTAATGGTGCGGGGGGTGGGGGGCTTTCACAATTGCCGGGGCACCGAGAATTCCTGGGGGTCCAGGAAAGGGGGAACATTGGTGAACAGAAGCACTAAAATCCAAAAAGGCAAACAAAATGAGGTCACAAAGTGGGGGTCCCTCGCATTTGGAAAACAGAGTGACTCCTCTGGAGGACTGAATGCTAAGGATAGAACCAATGGAAAAAATCCACCCCCCTGCAACCGGGAAAAGAGACAAAGAAGTCAGTTGCTGAGAGAGAGAAAGAGAGGAAGCCGAACGAAAGGCTCATATGTTGGTGCCGCGCGCTGCCAGCCTACCCGGGGCGCCCAGGCACGCGTGGAGGTGCTTGCCGCTGCTGCCACTGCGGTCCGACACGAGCTCTGTGCCTTCTGAGGAGCGAGGAGCGCCAAATCCAATGATGCTAATTGCATTGCAGATTTCTAGCATCATTAGCAATTCTTAAAATTACATTTGCCCTGCTTAAGTTCTCTCTTTCCAGGTTGGTATACGGAGGGGGCAGGTCTCCGAAGGGGAGATGGGTTACAAAGAAATTCAATTGGACACGTCGGCTTCAGGTGTGCAGGTGGAGGCTGGCCAGCGGGGATTCACAGACCAGGAAAAATGCTTGTTTGTCTTATTTTAAATGCTGATTGCCGGGAGAATAAACAAAACCCGCAGCTAAATGGGCCTTAAAGGAACGCTGGGAATTTTGGAAAGAAAAAAAGCCCTACCGAATAACGGTTGGAACTAGGCCTGTGGGTCCTATGGTGACAAGAACCATCCAAACGCCCCGAGCGATGGAGTAACTTGCATTGGAAATAGTTGGTGCAGAAATAACCACTTCTCCCTCTCCTTTTGTTTGTTTGTATTTAAAACAAATGAATAAAATCCAGATGAATTAGTGGTTTTGCTTTGTTTGTTTGTTTCCTTAAAGAGAACATATTTGCTCATTAGGAAAGCTCGACAGCCAGCTCCAGAAACAAAAGCCCCAAGTCCCATGTCTCTTTTGGCGAGGACACCTTCCCCCAACCTTCCCCAGCTCAAGCACCTTGACGCTGTTGGGACAGGAAGGAGGCATCCCAAGAGGCATCTGCCTCTCCCAGAGCGGCTGGGCCCTGACACTGGGGCAGGGCTCTGTGCAGGGGGCACTTCCATCGTGGAGTCATGGAGAAGCCACCAACGCCACCCCCTCACAGGGTGGCCTCTAGTCTGAATCTAGCAACAGAAAGGGGGCCAGCTCCTGGGTATTTTTCCAACAATTTATACCATATAATTAAATCGTTAAGTATATATATGTATAACACATATACACAGTTAGGAATATGTATTATATATACAGCTCTATATATAAACACACACATAGAAAGTATGTATAGCTTTTAATTGGGCCGTCTTTTAAAAATAATTAAGCCAGTTTTAATGAAAAATTGCTTCAGGCTGCTGGCAAGTGAAGAGCCGTCTTTTGCAGAGCACTGATAAACTGAGTCATTCGTACTAGAGGACGGCTAGCTGTATCTGCCAATTCACAGTACTTACTACCCAACAAGCTCAGTTCTCCCTTGCAGGCCCAGGACCCTTGGGTCGGGGCAGCGAGGCAAGAGCAGCGAGCCCACGTCTTTCCTGTTCACTGTCTCCAACAGTCCTCAGAGCTGCGCGCACTGTGGGTCCTGAGCTGGAAGAAGGGTTTGCCTCCTTCCAGACAGGATCACAGCAGGAATCCAAGTCCATTTGCTCTGCCCATGGAAGGACAAGGGGACTGACCACAGAGGCTGGCGGGACTTTCAGAGGTCCCTGTATCACCTACGGGCACACTGGACCAGGACTGGGAATGGGATAAATGGATGATCAGAAGTGTTCCTGTTTCAGGGGCGCCTGGGTGGCTCACTTGGTTGACCGTCTGCTTCAGCTCAGGTCATGATCTTAGGGTCCTGGGATCAAGCCCCGCATTGGGCTCCCTACTCAGTGGAGAGTCTGTTTCTCCCTCTTCCTCTGCTCCTTCCCACTGTTTGTGCTCACTCTCTCTCGCTCTCTCAAATAAATAAATAATCTTTAAAAAAAAAGGGTCCCCGTTTCCTCGTCTACAGAGTGAAAGATATGTGTTTGTCAACCTGCTAATATCAATAAGATAAAAACATAGACAGCATTATTCAAATGTGAGGTTTCGACAGGTTTAATACTGCAAACTCTTAAAGCAAGGATAGTACACGCCTTAAAATAATACAATGCTGTGTGTGTCAATTGTATCTCAGTAAAATTGGAAGAAAAAAATAAGGGTAGTCATTCTTTAACAGCACATGATGACCTCTACACAACAAAACCAGGCATTGAGAGAAGACTTTTCTTTATATTTTTGGTAGCAGGAAGTATTTAGAGGCAAAGGAGTGTCTGGCTTGGTTTTTTTGTTTTTTGGGTTTAAGATTTTATTTATTTGACAGAGAGAGAGACAGCCAGCAAGAGAGGGAACACAAGCAGGGGGAGTGGGAGAGGGAGAAGCAGGCTCCCAGCAGAGGAGCCCGATACGGGGCTCGATCCAAGGACTCCGGGATCACGCCCTGAGCGGAAGGCAGACACTCAACGACTGAGCCACCCAGGTGCCCCTGGCTTGGGTTTTAGTTAAAGGGATGGTTTACACAGTCTCATGTTAAGAAATCTTCACAAACCTACTCACTTCCACCAAAACCAAAGAAATGGACATGCTGCCATGCAGAGGTCCATTCCGACGAGGTGGTACAGCAATACTTCCAGAAGTGAAGGGGCCTGTGTGAAATCCCCCTGGAGTAGGGGAGGGAGCTGCCACCACCCATGTTATACTGTTTATCCCCAGTGGCATGGCTACATATGAATCTCTCTCCTCAAGAGGCCTGGGACACGAAAATAAGCCGTTTACCCTCTCTTCCTTTCTAATAAGGAGAGGAGAGGACATTGTGACCCACAAAATGAGGGAAAACAGGGACACCTGGGTGGCTCAGTTGGTTAAGTACCTGCCTTCAGTTCAGGTCATGATCTCAGCGTCCTGGGGTCGAGCCCTGCTTTGGGCTCCCCGCTCAGCCGGGAGTCTGCTTCTCCTGCTCCCTCTGCCCCTCCCCGCCTTGTGCTCTCTCTCTCAAATAAATAAATAAAATCTTTTTTATATAAATGGAGGAAAACACTAGTATCAGGGAACCTTTCTCCTAATCCCAAACACAGTGAGGAAAGCTGGTACTTTCAGACGTCTGTATAATCAGCCCGGTGAAAGATGGGAGCAGTGGCTTAGGCTGGATCATCGAACAGCTAGCGTATATTGGCCTTTGCTGTTTGCCAAGAGGGCACTTCATAAACACAGTCGTGAATAATCTTCACCACAACCCTGTGAGGTAAGTAGTAGTATTCCCATTTTACGGAACAGGGGACTGAGGCTCAAGAAGTGAAGCGACCTGCCCACAGACCCAGAGCTCGCGGACGTCAGAGGCAGGATTCAGACTCCCCAGGCCTGCAGTCATGGGGCCCCTAGCTCTTGTAACGTTCCTGGTCCTCCCCCTCCCTTCTCCTTCCCCGACTCCTAGTGTCTCTTTGTCCCCACAGCTGAGGCTCATGTAGTTGAAATTTCCACCAACTTCCCAGGCCTGCACTCCTAGGACATGGTGCTTCCTAGTCAAAAGGCAGCTTCTGGGGCAGAAAAAGAAACTGCCCTCATTCTCAAGCCCCTTCCAGATCGGACAGCCCGGGCGAACGGGAAAGGAAGGCCGCCTGCAGCGTGCGCACCGCACTAAGGAAGGAAAGGAAGCGAACTTGGCTTCGTTCTTGACTCTCCAGACTGGGGACGTGGCGGGAAGCCCTGGTGTGGGGAGGGACCCCGGATCCGGCCTCAGCCCGAGCCCGAGGCTTCAGACCACCCGAGAGACCTGGGTGAAAGGAGGGGCGCGCCGGCGGGTGCAGCGAGGGGGACAACCCGGCGGGGCCCGGAGAAGCCGTGTGGCTGGCTGGGGCAGAGGACACGGGCCAGGTGTAAATGGTGATGCAACGCGAGAGAACAGCAACCGACTTCGAAGTAAGGAAACTTCATTGCCATTTGAGAGGCAGCTGGGAGTCTCTGCGGGATCCTGAGGGGAACCGAAAAGGGGAGGCGACCCCCGGGCTGCGGGCTGCGCGCGTGCCCCGCTCCCCGGCCCGCCTCCAGGGGGCGCTCGCGCCGCGGGCCCGCAGGAGCCGCCCGTGGGGCTCGCACCTGGCGGAATAGCGTCGTGACACCTGAGCCCGGCACCTAAACGCCCTCCGGCCCCACGGCGCCCGCAGCCCCCACGGCAACCGCTCTAGGCCGGCTCCGAGGCGCCCATCGGGCAAGATAAGTGTATCACGGCTGCAGCCTTGCAAAAGAGGGGAAAAGGGAGATCTATTTAGCACCCCAAACCCTTGTAACGATGCCACTCAAAGCCAATGAATCCTTACTGACACAGGGGGCGGGGGCGGCGACCGATGAGGAACAAACACGCTTAGTCCTTTGGGGTTTAAAATGCTGAATTGGCGAATCCTAAAAACAAATGGGGTACGACTCCCATCGCCGGGCAGGACAACAGCAGGGCTTTCTCCTGAGAGAAACCGTGCTTTTGATGGACGGACAGGGAGGCCAGAGGTGGCCAGCCGGAACCCTAGCCCTGCGTGGAAAGCCCGAGAATTCCGCGGCTCACAGTGAGTCCTCCTCGCCTGCGACCGCGCCTCGGGCCGCGAGGATGTTCCTGTGTCGCCACCTAGTGTCCAAAGTGGAGACAACGCCCTGGCGAGAGCGGCAAGGACCTCAGACTGAGGCCCCAACCTTGGACTGGGCCTGTCATCCTGTGGACCAGTAAACACCCTTTGGCTGCACAAAAAGCCTCCCAAGACCCCTGTTCCTGCTGCCACCAAACCTAAACAGAAAATCTGCCAGAACAAGTGGAATAAATGACTCTCCCTTTCAATGAGACGTCCATGAGGTGATGTCTGGTTTTTCCTAAATACAATGGCAAGTCGATTATTAATTCATCCAGAAAAAATATAGATGCTGTCATCGTACAAACATGAGTCTTAAGCAGAACTGAGCCTCAGACCATCTGGAGGAGCCTTCTGAGAAACACTGAATTAGAATTTTGGGTGGGACAAAGAAGCAGCTTTACTTTTTATTTAATGGTAAATTGCGGACCTCCAGAGAAGATTCCACCATGTAATGGAAAGAACAGAGATCTGGGAGCCAGGATACTAGGGCTCTGACATTGGCTCTGCCCCCAATTATATGTGTGACCTTGACCAGGGGCAAACAGATTTTACCTCTCACAACAATGCTGGGAGGTTCAGATTGTTATTTCCACATGATAGATGAGGAAAGAGGGGCTCCGGAAGGTTACCCAAGGTCAGACAGCTGGCCAGTGCCAAAGGCAAGCTTCAGACCCACCTCTGCTTAACTCTAAAGAGCACACTCCTTTCACAGCACGTAGATGCCTCTCTGTTCTGGCTTCCTCACCTACAGTCTGAAGGGACCCTTGGTCCCTTCCAGGTATAGCAAACTTTGATCTAAGTTCTCACTGGTCCCTGAAAACTCACTTCTAGTGCTCACAGAGCCCACAGTGATAACAAAAGGGCCTTTAAAAAAGATTTATCCCCTTATAAGAACCATTGGATTTTATTTTCCGCTATGGGCAAGAAAACACCAACACAGACGTGCTGGAACATCAAGCCTCCTTTAAAATATAGGGCTGTGGGAAAGAGGAGAAAATCCACACAGGGCATTGAGTGACAGCTTATGGATCTGGGGCAGAAACCAGACCCTCAGGGCGCTGCTTATCTCTTGAGCCACTGGCCTCCCAGGGGATAATTGCCTTCTGATAATTGTTTGACTTGATAAATACAAGAAATCAGGCAGCCAGCAGTTTATCTGGCTACCAGTTCAGATCTGGAGAGAACTAGATTAAGGAGTCAGGCACATTTGCAATAACCTCAAAGATAAACCCTTCCTATCTGAAGCAGTTTATCTTCTCCTCAAGGGTCATGTTGCCCAGTAACTGCCGCCTCTAAAAGAATGAAAGGGGAGACGCACCAAAGGGCTCCAGATCGGCCTCGAGCCTTCTCTTCCTGCTAATCCTTACAGGTCACCAGCTCGAGAGCGAGGGGGTGGTATTCTGCCCTCATCTGGAAAGCCTGGGGAAGTATGTTGTCACAGTGGGAACTGGGCAATTAGACCCTAAAGCCAAGGTCACCTGACCCCAAGGTCAATGGTTTTCTCATGGCTATTCCTCTATCTCAGAGGGAGAAGCTAAAGGAACCCCAACTGTCACCAGCAGAGATAAGACCAGGAACTGCAGCTCAGATCTTGGACCCTGCTGAGCCACACACTCACCATGTGACCAAAGGCTAGTTAAAACCTCCCCCGGACCTCAGTTTCCTCAACTCTAATATCAGGGGTTGAAGCGAAGTAATCTCTGAGACCCCACTGAGCCATTTCATGGACTTGCATCAAATAAGCAGGTACCCTTTGGGGTTTCAATGAGGCCGCCAGTTTCACTGAAGTACCATCTCCCTGACTCACAATCTTCCTCCCTCCCCTCCCAGCCTAATCTCCTCTCATTCCCGGGGGGTATACTCCTCCCATTGCCTGGTCACTTCCCTCCATCCTCAGACTCCTTCCTTCTGCTAGCAGGTGGCTCTACTAGGTGGCCAAGTGGCACTGGAAGAGCATCACCTCAGAAAGCAGCCCCCTGGGAAGGACCTCTGAGCACTTTGCCTGGGGTGCGGCGAAGCTATTGTTGTCTATTCATTTTTGGGAAGGAAGCCCCCTGTTGTTTGCTCCCTGCTCCTTTTTCTTCTACCTTCCAAGGGGCCGACTCTTCGGCTTTCATAATATTCTGCTGGGGGACAGCAGGACAGCTTTAAACAAGGTCACGTGGGGTCGGATACTGAGCCCGCCTCTCCTCAGCCCCACCCCTCCTCACACTCCGCCCCAGAAGGAGCTCCATTAGGAGAGCAATGGGCTCAGGAGGGCAGCCCCCAGAAGTCTGCTCCGACTGCCCAAAGCCCCAGCCCGGCACCATCTCTTTAAAAAAGAGAAAGAAAGAAAGGAAAGAAAGGAAAGAAAGGAAAGAAAGGAAAGGAAGAAAGAAAGGAAGGAAGGAAGGAAGGAAGGAAGGAAGGAAGGAAGGAAGGAAGGAAGGAAGGAAGGAAGGAAGGAAGACTTCAGGGGCCTTTGGGGGCCTCATCATTGAGCTGTATTCCAGGAAAGAATTTTTTAAAGAAAGGAATAAAGCATTGTTTTTCCAAGAACCTTTTGTTTCTCGAGAAGCTCAAAATTAACTAAGAATCTTGCACCTTATTTTCCTTTCGACTGTAGAAGAGGGCAAGGAAAGAAAACTGCCTTTTTCTGGAAAGGGAAGTCCCAGAGGGTTGTGGTAAATCCTTTGTGAAAACAGAATGGTCTACTTCTTTCAGAGCTGGCCCCACCAGAAGCTTTTACTGGGTGCTGGTAAATTGAGCGGAGGCCATGTTCTGATGGATTTCTTCAGCAGAACAGATGATAAAACTAGGTGCCAGCAAAGGCTGACTGTTCCCTCCTGCTCATTGGACAGCCCCGCGGCCACTTCCGTCTCTGCCAGCCTCAGACCAAAGCAAGGGGAGAAAAGTCAGATCTGCCCTGTAAGGAAGGCCCTCTTCTGACGGCCAGGCCAGAGTGCTGTCCCTCCGTGCCTCTGTTCTCAGCCTTCCCTCTGAGCAGTGATTCATGGCAGATGTTAGGGAGGAAACAACATCCTGCAATTCTTCCTACCATTTCTCTTATCATCACAGGGTTCTTATTAAGCAGTATCTTCAAACTTATTTATGGGATGTCATGCTAGGAAGCAGTGTTGTCAACATGCCACTTTCCATGAGCACTGAATTCAATACAAACGAGAGCCAAATAAATGCCACACTGTCTCCAGGCAGAATCTTCTCTAGGCAGGACGGGGAGCCTGGATGTCCACAGAGAGAGGTGGTGAACCCCTAAAGATAATCAGACAGTGGAAACTTTGCTTACCGGGCAGTTGAAGAGCTCCCCTTTCCTCTTCTCCAGTGATTACTCCAGGGAAGCCAGCTTCCTGCTGGAGGACAACTGCAGTGTGCTCTTCAAACCAGCTCAGAAGTGCAGACGCAAAGTTCTGGGTGCTGCCCATGGACAAAGGGCCAAGTCCCTACCCTTCCCTTCATATTTCTGTTAGTTATTTTTTTGGATGTTGCAAAAGATGCATAGATATATGTCTTTTACCCCTGTCTCCATATTGAGAATGAATGGGCAGAAGAAGTGGGGAAGGAGAAGAGCGAGCCTTGGAGCACGTCAAGCGCCAAGCACTGTGTTTGGAAGTTGGTGAGGGCTTAAGCCCTCCGATCTTGGCCAGTGGGGACAGGGAATGGTCATCTCTTCTTTTATGTCTAAATAAATGCACATATTTGACAATGGCTTGAACCACAATCAGACATAGCGGGGAGCCAACACAGGGTCTCCATGTCTTCCCTAAGAGCACCATCTTCCTTTTAGGCGGGTAGACCCTCTCTCGGCCTCCATTACTTGATCATGCAGTTTCCTTGGCTGTCAGAACCTTCCCACTCTCTACTCCCTCATTCCTGACCCCCTTCCACTCCTCGTGACTCCTGTAGCCATCATCCTCAAGAAAGCATCCCTACTTCTCTCCCGTTCGATTCCTTCTGGGTGGGCACCCAGATGCACAGACAGCTTGTATCTCATTTGTCACCACTGTGGTATAGTTCTCTGCTGAACTGTCTGCTCCCCCAAGTCCCTGGGAGCTCTTTGAAGGCAGGGTCTTTTCATATTTGCATATGAAATTGAATTCTAGGCTACCGTTTGCCCAAACAACCCCTCTGTATTCTAAGAAAAAGATGTTCCTTCTGGAAGCATGCAGGCCCATTTCTCCTACACACCCCATACATACACAATCGGCCTCCAAGCAAGACTTGACCAGTGTATGACTCTCTTGTTCAAGTCGGGAAAAGATGCTCTCTTCTCCTAGTGGCTGCAGCCCACAGCAAGCAGCAAGGCTTAGCCAGGAGTGCATGAGCTGGATTTCTGTGCAACCTGCACGACTGTCCTGGGTGGCTCAGGTTGAGTCGGTCACTCGGTCATGAGCATAGTGGCCCACTTCTCCTGACCTCTGGTTCAGCTTCCAAGACATCAGGCTGCTTTCCTACCCTGCTTCCTACCACTCCCCACCTAACCACAGCCTCTTGTGAAGTACATAGCTGATCTGTCTCCAAAGTCACAGGGCCCCATGAAACCCAAGCCACAGGACCCAAGAGAGAGAGGCTAAAGAGGTCCCATTTCTTGCAGGTTCGTTGCCGGCCTCCATTCCGGCCTGGCACCGGGGCTCATTTGCATGGCTGGTTTGGAGCCTTTGGCAGGTGAAAGTGTACAGATAGTTTTATATGTGTTGCTCATCATTAAACCTCCCCTTCAGGGTTTCTTGTCGCCTTTGGTTTGTGTCTCAATCTGGAGCAAATTTAAGCAAAGGTTTAGGCCTCTGTGTTTTCTTGGTTTAATTAATAATTCATAATAAAATTTAATCAAGGCATAAGCTTTTGTGGAAGGTTATAAAATACTTTTATTTGCCCTGGAGATCAGAATGACCACTTTCTAAATCTGTGAAATGATTTTTTTTTCCCAAATGGGGTAATTTTACTCTCAACTGTAAATTTCAGCTGTTTGCCATATGTAACCACAGAGAATCTGTTTATTGACTTAGTATATTAGAAGTAGTTAGGCAGGAAGAAAAATAAACCCAAACTCCAGACGGGAGAAAGTGTGGGGAAGGAACCAAGAGCTGGAGCTAAGGGTCTAGCAAAACTCTAGCCTCGGAAAATAACAAGGAGAGACAAATGTCTGAACCCACCTCCCAAGGAGGGGACAGGGAGAGTAATCAGATTAGGAGACAAAGACAATGGCTGGATGGTAAACCACAAGCCATTCAAGATCGTTGGAGGAATAAGCAGAGAATGTAACAGGAAAAATGGTGCCATGAAAGGATATCAGACCCTGGAAGTGCTCCCCCAGGGGTGTGGAAGCGGGGTATGGAACCCTGCTTGTTAAAGTCCAGCACGGGGCAGGTGTCCACCTGCCTGGAATAGAAAAAGAACGGAATTCTTGCCTAGTGGCAGAGAAAGGATCTAGGGAAGGGGTAACTCAGTCCCCTGTGTGTGGACCAAGCCAAGCTACTAGGAAAGCATCTTAGAAATACAGATCCTTAGCGTCCACTTTAAATGCCCCGTAACGCTCTGCAGGCGACTCAGGTGCAACCCGGTCTGAGAACCGGAGGTCCGGATGCCCTGCCGAGGATTGGCCCTAACTCTCTGAGATTTAACAAATGAGGACAAGAGAGGAAGTTGGCGCCGAAGAACTGGGCATCAGCCGTGGGTTTGGGTGATAGCGTGTGATCATCCGTTGTTCTCTGTGAGACTTGCTGTACTAACAACATGTTATTAAGCATGCGGCTACCCCCTTCGTCTGACACTGGTCCAGAAAGAAGGAGATTATCATCTCAGCTTGCAAAGGAGGAGACGGCCTCTCAGAGAAGCGCAGTGACTGGCCCAAAGCCACGCTGCCGCTGAGCAGGGGGCTGGGTTTCTCCCTGGAGCACCCCCTCCCCCCCAGAGACTTTGCCAGGTTGTAAATTAGGGCCTCACAACATGCTTACGGTACGCGCATTTCTCAGCCCTCGGTGCAGCTTGATGGCTTGCCGCTAAGATGCAGTCCAGTGAAACCGTATGTAAGGTGGGGCAAGGGGGACAGCACGCAGTCCAGCTAAGCACACTGATGGCTCATGGGGCTGTGGGACAGCAGCCTGCGCAGGCCCCGCTGTGGGGGAGCTGGTGACGGCACCGCCGGTACCCAATGTGAACCTGACCACCCACCAGAGTCCACACTGGTACGACGCTAATGTCCGTAAGTTCTCCAGCCCTCGAGACTAAAACCTCTTCCCTGACTCAGCTCTCACGCCAGGAAGCTTCAGGAAAGCCAGTCTTCAGTGTGTGCATCTCAGCCCAGGTATTTTTGAAAATCCCCAAGGAATGTGACCATGTTGCAGAGGTCAGGCCTATTTGTCATGTGTCACAATGCTCCACTCTCTCTCAGTCCCCACAGTCTCCCCCAAAACGCCTACTCCCCCACAACACAATCGAGACCGGCCTATAATATCAAGATTTTCTGAAAGCTTCAAGATAGCAGAAGGGAATTACAACATAGAGACAAAAAGCTTAAACCCCAGAGATGGGGAGTCTGAGCTATCTTTGTTCTTAACCTCTAATTTGCCCCACGTTTCAGAGACCGGCCTACTTTCCCCCAATTAAGTGCTTTGACCTCGTCCCTTTGCTAGAACCTAGGCCGTCCGTTCCTTGCAGGGTCCAAGAGGAGATAGAAACACCTCCAAGGCTGGTGCTTTGACCTTGTCCCTTTGCGAGAACCTAGGCCGTCCGTTCCTTGCAGGGTCCAAGAGGAGATAGAAGCATCCAGGCTGGTCTCCAAGTCAACACAGCTCTGCATACAGAGAAGACACGCATTACCTTACTTTACAAGCCACTAGCTCCTCTCTGTCTCAAGCATCTCCATTCCGAGTGGACTTCAGCTGAGCATGACTGAGGGCCCATTAAAGTGGTTCCTCCAAAATAAAGCACCATTTCTCTCAAGGATGAATCATAAAGTTGCGATGAGCACATCGCCATTTCTAGTTATCGTGTTTCCAAAATTGCGGGGCACCATCTAGGTTCCAACAACACCCTTATCCCACTGAACAGAGCAGAAGGGGGCCGGGCTCGCTCCTTCTGCCCGGCGCACTCCTTCTGGCAGCGGGGAAGATTGCTTTAAATGTTTGTGGGTTGGTAATTTTTGGACTCATTTGCAAGGCAAATGCAGACTATCTAAAATTAAGGTTCAGTGAGTGGGGCCCTAGCGGAGGATTTCTTTTGTTTGTTTTGTTCTCAAACCACAGGCTTGCTCTACAAGGTCATTATCACAGCCCCAGCACGAGGGCTGGCTGCTTTCACTCAACGTCCGCGCGACTCCTCTTCATAAGTGTGGATGAACGCGTCCTAACAGAAGGGACGGTCGAAGTAGGGCTGTTGGCTGCTGGCAGCTGAGTGCCGGCACCATTAGGGACGAGTCCAGGCTGGAAAGTTGGCCTGGCCTGGGGCCTGGTCTCTGTGTGAGTGGTATTGGTCACAGTCCCCAGTGGGAGGCTTTGGGCTGATTTCCCTTCGTGAAGTGTTGTGGTCTAGAGTGTTCGGTCAACTTCAAAGCCCCACGCAACTTCTTCTGTGTTTCAGTTTAGACTTAACCCAAGTCTGATCCAAACGTGGGAAGTGGGGGCAAGGAGGGGGAGTGCGGTGTTCAACTTAGTCTACTCTTGGCAAAGCAGATCTTCCCGAGTCTCAGGGAAGGGGTGGGGGGAGAGCAGCTTAGACAGACGTAAACAGGCTCTGAGGCCCTTTGGACATCAAACACTAGTGAAACAACGTTTAGATGAGTTAAGTGTAAATCAATCGGAAACATATGGACTACATTTCCCTGAAAATACACAGGGGTTTACAAATTACAGGCACAGGGGTTTGGCAAAATGCAATTCAGGTTTTGCCAAACCTAAAATGTTTGGAGAAGATTTAAAGAAAGTCGACTGACCCAAAATGCCTTCAACTTTGCCCATGCCTGACACTGATAATATCCCACACAACCACAAGCATTTCAGTGCATGGGTTTTAAGAGCTTTATATGTTGAATAAACCTAAGTACTCACAACAAGCTGAGATTCCTTTCCAGACGAGCGTTCAGAGAAAGCTGAGACTGCCAAGTGTCTGCTCTTACAGGGAGGAAACATCTACCTTTTGCGTCGGGCCAAGGAGATACACCTACATGCTTAAACTTGCAACGAAATGAAATATTCTAAGCTTTGAAGCCTGTAATTGTCTATGCATGGAGCCCTGGCTGTGCTCTTCCCTGGCCCACGCTTTCTGTCTCTGCACGACTGGTGGTACGTGTCCCGGTGTGGGGACAATATGGTGATACATTCCTGCGAGTCTCTGTGCACGGTGAGTCGCCCACATTTGGCAGCGGGCCATGACCATTTCTGTCTCAGAGGAAGGTTGTCCCGGTGGAAATAGGGCACCTGACACCCATATGTTTAGGTGTTGAGAGTCCAGAGTGAAGACAAAAGATATGGCAGACCTTACCCTGGCAGGAGGTCAAGCCCCATGCTGGCTTGGAGAAAGTGAAATCAGAAGGGAAAGAGAAGACTCTGGTGGGATCCCTGATAAAGCCCAGCTCTGCCCTGCCTCTGGGAGGCTGGAGGAGAAGGGGGGGCCACCAAAGAGGCAGGAAAATTGGAGAAAGGTCCCCTCTGCCCTTCTTTCTGTGCTGCGAGAGCCAGCTGGCAGGAGCATGCTGGCACGTGTGCCCAGGTGGAGAGGACTGTGACAGCCCCAGAGTGTCCTTAGTCCAGGAGCAGGCGTAGGACAACAGCAGAATTTCCTGCAGGCCCACTTCAAAGGGGGCATGGAAGTCGTTAGGGTGCATGACCAAGGGTGGAAAGGGTGGGACAGCCTTGGGAGACGGGCATGGACGGAGCACCTCGGTCAGAGGCCACCTCTCTCCACTCGCCACCACCCCCAGCTCTCCATGCTGCGGTGGCAATCATGAATGGGGCCTTTCAGAATGGGGCCACTATCCCCACGGACAGAAGGACTACCCAGCGGTGACTGGAATTGCCAGCCACCAAGCAGAATGGGATTTGAAATGGAAATGACACTGATGGAAACAAAAAGGAACCTTTCTTGCCCCCTTGAGCTGTGGTCAGATTTTTGCCTCCCCCTCTCGTGGATGAGGTCACAGAGTTGGGCCGAGGCAGCACGCCCTTTAGAACCCTGACCACTAGGAGGCAGTCAAAACTTCCCCACCTCACTCCAGCCCAAGGAAGAAAGGAGAGTTGATCTGGGTCATCATGGAAGGGCTGAGGCGCTGGGAGGGGCTGGGGGAGGGTACAGATTGCAGTGGAAGGAACAAGGGGATCGTGAAGGGACCTGGTGCGCGTGGACAACCCCCTTTCATTGTTTCCTCATGGAATCTCAAACCTCTGAGGGACTGATTAGGGAGGTGGGATCCGTAGATGACCTCTTCCCACCCTCTGCCACCCAGAGAAGGCCCAGAAGACCCCAGAGAACATTCTGCAGTAAAGCAGGCCTCACTGGGAAGCAGAGCCTCTCCTGTTCTGTCACTCCAGTGGGGCTGGAATCCTCCTGCCTTCAGAGGCCCTCAGGGCTAAGACTGGGCAGGGGCGCAGGGCCAAGGGAGCAAGGAGGCCAGGCGGGTGCCTCCGTAGGGAAGAGGGTGCCCGGTATTTCACCGAACAGGACGGAAGGCTGGTTTCCATGCAGAGGAAACACAAATAATAGTAATAAAAATTACAGATGATATAAAGAATTTTTTTTCTCTCACTTAAAAAATTCCTGCTCCATTTCTTTCATAAGTGTTCTGTAATTTCTAGATCCTTGACCTCTTCGGGTGATGGGTATTAAGGAGGGCACGTGTTCTGATGAGTTGACCTTACCCCCTGCCGCCCACGCCCCGCATCTGGGAGTAGCCCTGCCCAAGCGCACTAGCCACAGGGGCGCCCTGCAGAGAGGGGAGAAAGGGCACAAAATCCCCTGGGGCTCATTTGAGGCGCTCTCAAAGGCAGAACGGTGTTCCAGTGCCCCTCCGAACGAAATCATGCTCCATGTCAGGCCAACCGGCCCCATCCACCTGCTGGGGAGACAAAGGGAGAGGTATAACCGGCTAGTGTGCTAGAACCGGGGCTCTGCTTGGAGAGGAAGGTGCTGAGTGCAGCGGGGCCTGGAGGCACAGGAACTTTGGGAAGGCAGCAGCTTGGAATTGTTCAGATAGATACGTGCCATTGGCTCTGAGGGGCTGGCCTACAAGTGGGCAGTTAGCCCAAAGAGAGGACGCATTGTCCTAGAGGAAATGCCAGGTCTTTCCCTGGCTTCGGTGGCACAGAGGATGGTTCGAAGGCCAGCCCACAGTGTTCCTATTGCCCCCTGCCCGTGGCCTCCTGCTCAGAACGGGGCACCAGACGTACGGGCTTGTAGCAGTCAAACGTGAGCTCGCATCCGCGCTCATGCAAGCACCGGAGATTGGCCCCGGGCCTCACCAGCATGCAGGATCCAGCAAAGCTGCAAGAGCCAGCCCGCCGGCCCCTTCATTAGCTGCGCACGGCTGCGGGCGCGACTCACTGCCCACTTAGTGCGCGGGCCACGCTGACCTGTTCTCTTACACGTCTTGATGTCAGAAGTCCGAAACGGGTCTCACTAGGCTAAAACTAAGGTGTCGTCAGAGCTGGGTTCCTTTCTGGAATCTGCTTTCTCGCCTTTTCCATCTTCTAGAAGCTGCTCCTATTCCTTGGCTCTTGGACCCCTTCCGTCTTCACTGCCAACCATGACCAGCTGAGTCCTTACACTTCACACCCCCTGTCACTGATTTCTCTTCCTCTTCCAACTTCCAAGGGCCCCGGGACACAACACGGGGTCCAGCTGGATAAGCCAGGATGCCGTGCCTGCTGTAAGGTCAGCTGACCAGCACACTCCATCCCATCTGCATCCTGAATTCTCCCTTGCTCTGTAATGTAGCACATTCTCAGGTTCTGGAAATTAGGATGTGGACATCTTTGGGAGGTCATTCTTCTGACCAACGCACTCCCCTGAACCCTACCGCGCATCGGCTGGTGCATACACACACACACACACACACACACACACACACACACACACACACGACATACCTACATTCTCCCAGAGAACAAATCTGAACAAGGAGGTCTCTCGTATCTGGCGGCTTCTGCATCTGTGATAGATGCCCCCTCTTCTACATGAGGCCGATTTTTACTTTTCCAGACATCAGAGACTCACTGCTTGCTGATTTTGAATCTGACATTAAGTTAGAAATGCTTTAACCCAGTTAGGAACGGCGGGCGGCTGGTGGATGTGATCTCAAGGCAGTGACTTATTTATTTCCGTCGGGCTTCAGCTGAGCCGAGCCCCTTCCTGCCTGCACACTCCCCGACCTGTGCTCAGGGGGGTCGGGCTCCACGGCCACATCTGCGCGTTTGCAGGGCTGCTTCCTAGTAGTGGAAGTGTTAACTGCGTGATTAAAGATCATGAGAAGAGAGACATATTTTATATTTTAAAATCCCACAGTTATCCATCTTTATTATGAAAACCATATGCGCCTCCCCTCCTGTAGTAGACGTGTTCCTGACCGGGTGTATGTAAATCAAATTCTTTATAAATTGAGTCATATTTTAAATGCACTAGGGGAGCTGGCTATTTAAAGGCATCCTGCTGTGAATCTTTTTGTCAAGCCAAGAGGCTGTTTGTGATGCTAATTTTCACCCCTTAATTTGTCTGTTTTGTAGGTGCAGATTTTCATAAAATCCCCCAAATTCACAAACCAAAACAAGGCACACCTGTATCCTATATTTCAAGGGTATCTTTTTCATAAGAGCTCAAAGAGCTGTCAGGTGGATTATCTCATTTATCTTCTCCACATTCTTCCAAAGGAGTTTGGGGCAGTCATTATTATCCTCAAAGGAGGTGTAACTGTCTCCCCAGCAGCCACTGCTTGCAGGGGGCCCCATGAAAGGAGAAAGCATGCTCCGCTGAGAGCTATTGATTTTCCAATTAACGACGGGCTCTCTGTCCTGGGAGGAGTGCTTGGGAAGGTTTTCTTTAGACCCCAGAATGTTCTTTTCTGCTACTCTTTGTCACTACCGTCCAGAGAGAGAAACTGAAGAACAGAGAAATTACGTGCTTGCAAGTGTTTTAAATGTTCACCGAATGCCCACTGTGTATGAGGTGTGGTGTCGGAGTTGGGGGTGGGGGCAGGGAGCAAGTGTCCAGATGGCCAGCGTGGCCCTGACCTAGAGCTGGCCACCTAGCAGGGGACACAGGCAGGTTGACATACCTAGAATGCAGCATTAGGAAACACAGACACCTTGAGCTTACCCCCAATTTTCCTCTCCCAAGGGTTTGAGAGACATGAACTCATTCAATCCTCACAGCACTATTCGGTAAGGTAGGCTTTGGTTTTACTTTTTGTAGCACACAGTAACTTAGAGATTCGTGATTTTCCAAAAGGCACATGGCAGATAAGTGACAGAGCCAAGACCGAAACCCAAGTCTGTTTCGTGCCAAAAGCATGCACTTCACATGTCACTGTTACTGAGCACAGACAGACACAATGGGCTTTGTGGGTGTAGTGGCAGGAATAATAGATTCTCTCAGAATCAAAGAAACCGTCCCAGAAAGATGCTATTTGAACCAGGCCTTGAACCAGGCCTTGAATGGTTAAGGATTTCCACAGACAATCGAGAGAAGAAAAATGGACAGAGGCATGAAAGTGTACATGAGTGGTCTGTTGTGCCCATGTTATGAGATGGGGCCACAGAGGTAAACAAGCTTGAAAGGGGAATAAGGGACATATCAGAGAAGGTCTGAATGGTTTCTTAAAGGAGTTGAAACTCCTTCCCACAGCGGAGGGAAGCCACTGAGACTTTTTCGAGGGAGGAAGCAAATTCTCTCTTTAAGACAATTTTGTCACCAGTGTGAAGAAGGAGTTTGAGCCAGAAGATGAAATCTTGATAAAGTTAGATAGTTAATCCTTTTTTCCTCTTATCAAACAAAATGGCTGGACCTTTGAATAAAGAAAGAAGGGCGAGGCATTTCCTGGCCAAAGCCACCACTGGCTTACCTCCGTTCCTGTGCACCCCGCGGGGCAGGCGCAGAGGAGTAGGCCACGGTCTCTACTTCTCTTCCCCCTCGGAGATCTTCACGGGGTGAAGAACGCGGGTGTGTGGCCAAAATCTGACTCTTGCCCTTTAAGCTGACTCTCTCCTTCAAGGCATCTGTCCTAAGGCACAAAACAACAAGCCAAGCGGGGCCTGGTGAGCGCCTCCAGGGGCACAAGAGGCAAATGTAATCACATTGAACTTTATCTCTTCTTCTAAAATGCAAGTTTATTAGATTCACCTAAATGAGTTCCAAGGTCTTTGAGCTGCAAAACCAAGAAAGAGAAGATGGTGGAAGCTGTGGGGGCGTGGGGCAGCATGAAGCCTCAGGTCTCCTTTGAAGATCCAAACCACCCACCCTCGTTTCCCAATCTCTAATATCCACCTTTCCGAGCGACCGTGCCGGGCCGTGAAGGAGGGGTAGGATTGGAGTACTGTGGCTACTTCCCCTCAGTTTCTGGTTTTTGTCCTGCAGCATGAGTCTTGCATTTATTAAAGAAACTGGGGCTCCTGGAAGAAAGGAAATTTAAGTATAAAAGTGATTATGAGCGTATTGCTATTAGCAGTGGTGGGTTTGGCAGGAGGCCTGGGCCACCCGGATACCAGAGGCCTAAGTGACTAAATGAGAGGCTCAGTCTGACTCAGATGGGTCTGGTCTGTCAGCCAGGATGGTGCTGGGAAACCTCGCGGAGACAGACGGAAGGGTGGGGCTGGGGGCAGGGAGTTCCACAGCGGGTGTAACCAGACTCTGGGGGCTCTGGAGAGTTCGGAGCAGGTGCCGCCCTTGAAGTGACATCTCTGGGGGCAGGAGGCCCTCCTACTCACTTGTTACTGCGCCACCCCTCGTTGCTTAAGGGTCCTGGACTTCCACAAGCAGGGAGGTTACGCCTTTGGCTTCAGGCATTGTACACACTGCAAGATTTCAGCTCTGCCGTCCCACCCTGGGAAGGTTAGCCTGACGAGGCATGGAGGCACTGGTATCTCCAAACCCCTCTTTGCAGAAAGTCCCCGGGCGTGTAGAGGGAGGGAGTGCGTGAGCAGAAAGCGGCAGAGAGGAGTGAGGGGCTGACTGGGAGGGGCAGGACCCCACCGGGAGACAATCAGGCTTTGTCTGGGCCAAGTCTGCTTCACGTGGCACCCAGGAGGCAGCTTAGCACCCTCCCCCCACCCCCAGGTTTAGCAGCCTGGACAATCTCCTGCCCTGGTGGCTGGCGTGCAAAGGTGCGGTTTGCATCTGGAGACCCTGCTAGCACCAGGGAGCCCTGGCAGAATTTCCAAGATGCCGCAGCTGGCCCTGGGGAATCAAGGACTCACCCTCAGTCTACACTCCCGACCAGGCACATTGAGCTGCAGACCCAAGGCCCCGAATTGGGAAATCTGGTTACTCTTTAGACAGTAACATCAACAAACTGCCACTTACTGACCTGGGAATGACACATGAAGAAATAAAGACTAGGAGGAGGCAGTTTCAAAGCAAAATGGCCTAAGCGTGCCCTTCCCAACTCCCAGCTGCAGGACAGCCTGTTGGAGGCCTTTGCTGAGTTCCAACCACCGCCGTAGGCCACAGGGGAGAGAACCACTGCTCCAGGGTCCCATGTCTCCTGCTACCAAGCCCTGTGGGGCCATGTGGCAACACTGTGAGGACAAAACCTTTCCCCCGCCTGCCACAGCTGTCCCAGTCTATGTCACACCATGCGTAACAGCCGGAAATTTGCAGTCAGACATAGATTTGCTTTCTGTCTCCACCACTTCCTAGCTGCATGACTGTGGGGAAGTATCTGGACCTCTGTGAGCCTCAAACTCCTCATCTGTAAAATGGGGCTAATGGTAGTACCTTCCTCAGAGCGCTGAGTGAGGTAAGAAAAACAAAGCACCTCGCGCGGTGCCAGCACGTACACCGGCTCTCTGTATGGGCAACAGTTTTCCTCTTTCCAAAAGAAAGGCTCAGTCCCCTCCTTTGCTGATCTCCAGAGCCCGTGGGAGAAAGGCCTTGCCGTGCAGGGAGGGGAGGTCAGTTCTGGTTTCCCTGGAAATCCTTTGAGCTATGGATGAAGCCTCAGTTTGGGCTCTTGCTTCAAGGAGAAAGAAAACGCAGGTGAAATTCATGAGAACCAGGTGGGCACTTGTTTACATCACCCAGCTGACAGGTCCACATGCGACCACGGGCCATGGCTCTGTGCTGGGAAGATACTGCCAGTGAGGATAGCACCAGGGATTTCCCATGTGGCCCCTACCCAGACCACCACAGGTACCGTCAGGCAGGGAGCAAAGAGCCCTCTTGCTATTAAACCCATCACAGTCAAGTATCAGGAGTGAACAACAACACTGGGCCTGGAAAGCTCTGGGTGAAATGTGTTTCTTCTGGGTAGCCATTTGGGACCCCTGCTAAACTGCTGGATTTCCTGGCCTTGGGGATTCTGGTGGTGATTTTGAGGCCCACCCCCCGGGGCCCCAAGTTCCTCTCACCCAGAAAGCAGAAACTCACTAGATGGGGCAGAATTTGTGCCTTATATACAGAGATGTGTTTTTCTTCTTGACCTTTTCTCCCCTTCCCCAAGGGATAGTTCAGAAAGGAATTTACCCAAGTGGAAAATCTGAGAGATGAGAGCAAGGAGCCCACACGGAAACACACGGCGGAGAGAGCTGGGGGACCTGGGTTCGAATCCTAGCTCACAGCGTCTTTGTCCCGAGAGGCCTTTGTCATTGCCTCGGTAGACTGGTGCTCCCGCCTCATGGCTCGTGAACCTGTCTGCGTCAGAACCTCATGGAAGGCTTGCTGCCACAGAGCTTGCTGGCTCTACTCAGAAGGTCTGGGGCCTGAGGAAGCTGCTTTTCAACAAGTTCCCAGCTGCTGGGACTGCTACTGATTGCAGAGACGGGACTGCACTTCAAGACCCCCACCGCCACAGCTCATCTGAAATAGAGCCTCCGCTCTCAGAGAGACGGGAAAGTTCGGCGGGCCGGGGATCCTGAGGGCTGGCTAGCCCAGCTCCCTCTTGCTAGCTGTTCACCTCCCTCAACAGTAAATGAGGCTAATGCCAGCCCCCCTTTGGGCGACAATATAGGAGATGAATGTGACCGTGCCTTGTAAAGTATCCCGTCCTATAGGATTGGATTCAATATGGGGATTATCCTAAGGGTTAAAGTTTATAGTGCAGAGGGGGGTCTGTTGTGCAGCGCCTGGCACATAGCACGGCTCATTAAATATTAATTAAATGAAAAAAAAACATCTAAAAATAGCCACTGACTCCATGCCACAGATTTTGGTCTCTGTCATATATTAAAACAAAAAAAATGGTAATAAAGTTACAACACATGAAATTCATATTTCAATCGTGGGTGGCAGGGACCTCCTTCTTGGCTTCTGATCCAATTCATTATTCAAATCCTTTTACCACAGAGCACTCCACCGCTTAATGTGGAACCAGCTATGGATCTTGATAAGAAGAAAAGGCTGGGCTCTGTTTCCACTTTGCTCTTGGCAGTCCTCAGGCCTCCAGGATAACTTTCTTACAAAATGAATAGTGCTGGCTCCCAGAGAGACCAATCTAATCTCATCTTGTCCACTCGGAAGATCCGTGTCAAACATTACAGACTGTGTGACGGCAGGACGGGGCCTCTAATTCCATCTGGATTTGGATCAGTGTTTAAGTGATCAAGAAGGGAGCCATTAGCATGGTAGAAACAGAAGCAAAATAGAACTGGCCCACGTTTTAAACATTGTTCTTGTCGAAGGTTCTATTTGAAAAGCCCCCATACGAGACAAAGACAGAAACAGCACGAGCTAGAAAGAGCAAGAGAGTTTAAAGCCCATCGCCTCCTCTAAAAACACATATGAATGAATGAATCAAAATCCTGAATGTTTACTGTTTATGGGCATGACGGTCTGATCAGATACCATGCTGTGCCAAGAGACCTAATTACAGATCCACCAGAGAATTTAAATTACTTTTAAAGGGGGAAAAAAGTCTCTGGTTACTCTTGGTGGAATAAAATATCACTTACTTCCAGTCAGCCATTTTCAGAAAGGCTCTCCCCACTTCAAATGGCATTACTGGTGAGTGTTCCTCGGAAAAGGTGTAACTTCAGACAATCAGTTTGAGAGAAGCTTAAAAAACACTAGTTTCTAACACACAACACTCTCTCTACAAGGTTTCTACCTCTCAACCCAGCTGTGTTAGTAAGGGGCCCCCAGAATCAGTAAGAGGATGCAAATTAAATGTTACTGCTACAAACATTTTAAGCGAATCTCTAGGGAGGCTGTGAAACACCCCGATTTAAGTCAAAAGAGTTCCCATTTGGGAGAGAAAAACCAAAGTTCAGAAGCCAGATCACCTGGGGACGGGAGGTCTACCCTTCGACAGATATTAACACTCAATTAGATGTAGGCTAAAGCTTTAATTTGCTACTTTAAGAAGGCACAATCTTTTTTGAAAAAAATCAGATTAAGTGTTCAAATGTCAGAGTTTCTTTGGTGTCAGGTTTCTACTAAGAGATTGAATGATTTACACTGGAAAGAAGGAAGAGAGGGAGGGGGAGAAAGAAAGAACCAAACTGCGATTCTCCAATCCCGGGATAATCACCCGTGGCTCTGCCTGACTCTCAGCCTCACAGAGGATTGCACAGCGGGAGGAAATTTTGTAACATTCTTACATCCCAAATCCTTGTTGTATGTTGCCTGTTTGCTGGGAGGGCGGGAGTGTTTAGCAATAAAACCTGAACACAGGGTCAGTTACCACACCTGGAGCTCACTGTGTTCCTTTCCCAGCATCATGGATAGGCGGACAGGTCTAGTAATCCGGTTGCCCAATGTTTGACTGCAGCTCTAAAATGAAAATTGATCCAACTGTGCTTTTTCTCTTTTCCTTTAAATTCTCAGTACTAATGATGTGAAACATTTCCAGGCATGACTGTAATTTTGAGGTTTTGAATTGAGGAAAATCACAGATAAGGCAGAGGCTAAAATCGACTGGTGTGTTACACTGGACGCCCACAGGGCAGTAGCAAAGTTTGGGGGAGGTTTTTGCCACACCCTCACTCAGGTCAGGGTGAGCAAAAACAGGCATAGGAGTCAAATATTTGAGAGCAAGACTGTGAATTCTGTCTCTGTGATCCTAGTGTTTTGGGCAAACACTAGCCTGTTTTATAAACTTTCACTTGGAAAATAGTCATCATTGCATAATTGGGGCAAAGGCAAGAGATGTTGAACATTTGTACAGATGCAGTGTTTTGCAACCCCCAATATTGCTTCCCACTCTCCATTTACTGATCACGTCCTGTCACCAGACGTTGGTTTGTGACGCTGAGATACAACTGCTTCCCGTGACTACGGCAGAAACCTCAGGTTTTCGTGTCCCCCACCTTTCAGCCCGAGAGCCCACGCTCCACGCCGCTGCATGTAGCTTTTAAAAACTCAAACGTGACAATCCTCTACTTAGAACCCCCATCACCCACGGGTTAAAATATAAACTGCTCAGCTTTAGGATTCAATACTAAAAAAAAAAATCTCCTTGGGGGAAACAGCAGAAAAAGAGGAAGGACAGAGCCCTTAGCATCCGCCGCTCTAATGAAGGGATAAATCCTTGAATGCTTAGATCCAACGAACTTTTGTGGGTTGGGCCCACATGTATATTGGATCTATGTGGGTTTCAAACAACCAGTTTCTAACGAATTCTGAGACCACAGCCCAATGATAAGATGGGGATGAGTTGTATCGCTTTACTTGTGTTTCTTATTGTTTTACTGACTTTGGAATTGAAATATATTAAAAATTACATCTGAATGTTAGCAATGCCTCTCACAGTAAAAGCTTATCATTTTAACCTATGAACCCAATTAGGTGTCTAAAGAAGTGGGAGGACAGATTCATTTGTCATGAAATTAAGCCTATCATATGGATGAATATGGAGGTTTACATTTTCAGCAAACTAATGGGTCCTTGGTATCTAGAACTTGATTACCTGGGCTAGGTTGGTGCTTCTGCTATTGCAAGGTTAAAACAAAGAGATGAGCTGTTAGGTGTATGAAATTAAAAGGTCTGAGAGGTGGGTTTAGGAATCTTTAATAATAACAAAATAGGTGATTACCAGGAAGGTAAGAAAGAGATTTTTTGCTCCAGGCTCTGTATTTCTTCTTGGCCTCCTTTCTTCTCAACACAGAGAGGCCATACCTCTTTTGTCCGTCCTTCCTATTCCTCACGCCCAGCACATGTTAAGGAATGAGCACGTACACACCTCCACACAGTATGGCCCAATACATGATTCCTCCGCGTCTTTCATCTTCGCCACAGAAGATAACGTGAGCACTTCTTCAGTGCGTGCTATGTCACAGGAACTAGTAAGTACTAAGTAAGTTCACACACGTACTATCTCAATCTTCGAACCATGCATTTTACAGATGAGGAAACAGCCTCAGGGACTGTGATCTGTCCGAGATGTGATCGCTAGTAAGCGGCGGTGCTGCAGAGCCCATTTTCTAACTCCTGTAAAACGGCCTCTTTTTCTCGACCAATCATAGAACTATTTTGTAACTGTGTCTTTCAAAAGCGACGTTCAGTCGTCCA
Organism: Ursus americanus; assembly: GCF_024610735.1. Lineage (NCBI taxonomy): Eukaryota > Metazoa > Chordata > Mammalia > Carnivora > Ursidae > Ursus > Ursus americanus. The sequence continues at coordinate 39,347,963 of NC_142138.1, read as the reverse complement.
GCTCTGAGAATCCGCAGAAATGTACGCATGGTGAAGGGCTGTGTGGGAAAGGAGGGAGGCGCTGGATCTTACCGGAATAGGAGAGGTCAAGTGAAGTCTGCAACCTGTTTTCAAGGTGAATAGCAAGGATATCAAGTTTTTCAAAAAAAGGGGTATGGTAATCTCACCAGGCTCGTCATGTGGTATTGAAAAAAAACGGGGCCAAAAAGTGGGAAGAAAGGGATAACTCTTAGGGATTATCTTCTCGTGAATACCCACAGTCATCGTTTTCAAACCGAAAAATCATCTATTCAAGGGACTTTATTCTCTCCCCTAAAATGACACAGATAAAAGGCAGCAGCAACAACAAACTCAACATTTTTCCTGTTGTTTCCCTTCACAGGTCTTAAGTGGTAACTACATTACTGAGAAGTCCATTATACCTTATAATATATGCCCTCGGAGTATTTTTAAAGTTTCTGTTTAGTTTCATGCTACTAGAAGAAATATAGCAAACCACAAAGAGAATAGCCTTTATAAAATTTTTCCTTGTTCGCTCATTCCTGGAGCAGAAAGGGGGCAAACTTGCACACTGGGTCCATTTTGTTGGTGGTGCCATTGTCTGCTCACGCAGTGCACACCTGTGCTCTGTGCTAACACAGCTGAGACAGGGCGTAAGGCAGACAAGGTAAGGCAGTGCGTGGCGAGATGCCTTCGAAGAAAACAGTGGCTTGGGATGTGCATTTCGGTACTTGTTACTACCAAGAGAAGGTTCCAAAAGCTTAACGTTTGTGCTTTTAAAAATAGCTAGTGACAGGGTGCCTGGCTCAGTCGGCAGACCATGGGACTCTTGACCTTGGGGTCATGAGTTCGAGCCCCAATTTAGGTGTGGAGATTACTTAAAAAAAATAATAAAGCTCACTGGCTTGTTTTATTTAAAAAAAAAATAGGAATGATGAGAGTACAGTGAAAATGTGCGGGTTTAGGCCACAATCATTTCATGGTAAGTTTGTTTTTCAGATGTCCTCAAGCCCTGGAAATCCAACATGATCACCTGGTTCATAACTCTAAGGCAAACGTTCTCTTTTCCTACAGAGTATAGCTTTTTTTTATCCCCCCGGTTGAAAGAGGGCCAATCATTGTAGTCCAGGTATCCTGAGCTTTATACAAGTACTTCTCGGCAGCGCACACTGTTCAGAGAGTGTGGACACAGCCACTTCTGGAATATGCAAGCTGGTCTCCTTTAGCACAAGTAGCACCTCCCACCTCCCACTTTTCTCAGAGGAAATCTGTAGATGGAGACAAGAGCAGGTATCAGAACCAAGAATATCTATGTTATTGGCACACAAGGAGGCATTACAATAATAACTTGTTGGTAAGAAGTAAAATTCAGTGGTATTCGAAAGTATTTATAGAAAGATCTTCTACAAAGGGATATAACTAGCGCTCTGCAGGGTCAGAAGGGCAGGCCAGCTTCCCAACAATATTCTAACAGAGCGTAGAAAAGCTATTAGTCATTAGTCTGCCCCAGGCCAGCACTTTGTATCCATGATGTCCAACCTTCACAACACTGCTCTCTCCATTTACTAAAGTCACACTGCCAAAAGCAGGCCCTTCTGACTCTCAATCCATGCTGTGTGGGTACAGACCAAATCCCCTGTTAAGAAAGTTCATCACTGAACTGGTATGTTACTCACCACAATACTACAGAATATAAAAAGAACCAATTACTTGCTCAGAACAGTGAGCCAGTGGCTGGGAAGTGGCAATCTATGCAATCGGGAGTTTCTCTGTTAAGGATGAAAAAACAACTATTAAAAATGTGTATTCTGTAAAAACATCATGGGCATGTCTGCACTGCGTAGTAAGTGTTAATCAGGTTAACTACGCCCCCATTTCCTTTTTATTCTAAGTTGATAGTCCTTCTCTTATTTCCTTTATTCTTCTAATTAAAGTGTATATCCCAAGTATACCTTGTAAATTTTCCATCTGAAATTTCAATACTAACGATGAAGTACCAAGCAAAAAGCGGCAGGGGCATGTCAGTCTGTCTGCATGTCACAAATAAGCCAGAAAATCATTACGGACCAACGATGCTGCATACGTTTCTGGTGGCGGTGACAGCTGAGCCATTCAACACCGAGTCCGCTTGGAAAGTGTCCATCAGTGTCAAGGCTACGGAAGAAAATATTAAAACAGGACACCAAACCATTTCTCCCCTTCCCACTGAGTGTTTATTTTATAGCTTTTGCATCAGGTAATCAACTGAAACACTTCGACAACAGAAAGCTGGCAGAATGTTAAGGAAAAGGAGTGATTATCTCTCCAACAGATGTGACAAAATGGTTTCAAGTTGGAAACAGTATTGCATAAATGAATCAACTGAATGGGGGAGGAGAGAGAAGGAGGGGAGAGCCGAGACAGAGGAAGGAGTGAGCATCTTCCAACATGGATTGTGAGGGGGAACAAGGCACTGTTTAGCTGTTTGTAGTATTCATAAAAGTCAAAATAGACAACCCATGTTTCTCAAACTTACATTCAACACTGCTTTAGAGGTGCTCACACACCTGGCTGTCAACAGAAAGCTGGGGAGCTGTCCAAAAACCAGATAGACAGCACCAGTGGGTCGAAATCATAGGCTCACCAGTAATGTGTTTGCAAGAGATCATCGCCATCAGGGTCCTTCCATAAATAGTACTGCAAAGGTCACAAAGCTGCGTGAACTTAAATTATAGGATAAATCTGACTAACTGATCGCCCATTTCAATCTCTAAAATTCCCACTGCAGGAAATCGGAAAGTAAGCTCCACTCCAGAGGAGCTGAATTGGCAGTGCATTTGAAACAGGGATGCTTTTCCCTCAAAAGGCTGCCTGAGCAGCAGTTTAGTTGGCATGGTACAGCAATTCTGCATAGGGTAAATGGATGCAGAAATTTCACAGCGATTGCCCTGCTTCCTCTCAAAGTAAATGGCACTAATTTATGAAGAGGCAAATTTTCAAATCATAAAGTAGAAGCACCTGGGCCTCTTACAGACAAACTTCACAAAAGGTTACAGTACCGTACAGCATGGTACTTCTCCTAATAAAGGCTTCTAGGACCATAGGTGTGTTTGGAGAATGATCAATGGGAAAAGCCAGATAGAGGGCTTACACAGATGTTCTCTATGTGGAATTGGAATATAAATTAAAATACCAGCTATGCACTTGGGAACCAGCCTTTAGTTAAATTCTCTAGTGCTTTTAAGAATTTTTATTTCATTTTATTAGAAAAAGAGAATAATTGTCTACAAACTATTTTCTTTCTAACTATGCAAACACAATGAGCAAATCATCTGCAATATCAAAATACTGTTTGTAAATCACTGGTGGCACTAACAATTTTAGGAATTTCCAATGGGACATAATATTGAGAAAGAGCAACAACAGATTTCAAATTATAGGCATTAATGGAATTTTAAGAATAGAAAATAAAATTTAAAGTTTAAAAGTCAGTAAGTTTAAGTTCTCCGATTTTCAATAATCTAAACCCAATCATCAAGAATTCAGAAGCACCCAATATGTTCAAAGTTTCACAAATGGGTATGGATGATAGAAAAGTAATCCCCATGCAATACTTTAAGTGTTGCTATCCGATATATTTGAGTGATACTTTACAGATTAAAGCTCCGTAAAATCAAAATATATCCTCCCCATTACATTTTAAAACAGTCACAATAATTTATCAACAGTTGCCATTTCACAGCAATTAGAAAACAGGAGTTGATACAAGTTGAACAAAAAAAGTACTTTTTCCTCTTTTAGGAAATAAACATGTATATATATATATATATACACACACATACACACATAACATCATCTTTTAAAATTCAGAGTGGTTAATTCGCTTTTGTATTATAAAAAAAAAAATTCCCTATGGTCAAAATACTGAAAAAGCACAAAGGCTGAAAAAAGAAAACCACATTTGCCACTTTTAAAAAATACATTATTGTCTCAGTGGTTCTATTTTTTTTTATTATAAAGGTAGGTATTACGAGGACTCTGCACTCGTCAGACTCCCAGGACTGTACTGGACCAGACAGAATTCAATCTAACCCTTTCTGTCTCCAGGAAGGATACTCCCTAACCCATCTTACAAGAGGACAGAATACATACCTCTCTTCTGAACTGTTAACCTGGGAAAGAACACATGCCCACTTGGAAGCAATCTAAGTCATAAAAGTTCATGAATCTGTGGGAGAGACCGCCTGAATAAGAAAGCTACTCTTTGGATATAAGTTAGGAGCTTTTGGAAGTATATAAACTCTTTTAGGTCACTAGAATACAGATTTAAAAAATTATTTCTCCATAAATAATGATCTATTACGGGGTTGGTAAACTGCAGCCCATGGTCCCTATCTGGCATGTCACCTGTCTTGGTAATAAAGTATTACTGGAACACAGCCATGCTCACTCATGTATGTGTTGTCTGTAGCTGCTTTTGTGTTCAACTGACAGAGCCGAGTAGTTTTGACAGAGCCTGTAGAGACTGCAAAGCCTGAAACAGTTACCCTCTGGACCTTTGTAGGAAGAGTCTACTGAACCCATGACGTAGGGCACCATGTGCTACCCTAGTTTCCTAAGAGTTAATGCACCTCAAGATTTCAGCATGTCCTCCAAGAACACCCTGCATACTGGGGGGTCCTTAGCAGATTACATGTCAAACACCCTGCCCTTGAGGTGCTGCTTTCCTTTTGGGCAAGGGAATCATTTGTGTAGATTTTCAATGAATATCTGTAAAAGTTAATAAATACACGAAAAAGAAAGCAAGCCAAATAAGGAAAGTATGCCTGTCGATGTTCCTTGATGTCTTCCTATTACTGGGGGGGGGGGTATTATTAAATGATTCTTTCTGCCAACTTCCTTCAGCTTTTCTTTAAAAAAAAAATTTTTTTTTTTTTTGATAAATCGTGCACCCTCCTCACTTCCCATACAATTAATAACCTTTAAAGCAGCCTGCCTAAAATGTTTATTTACCTAGTTTGGTGAGGGCTTGTTCAGGAATAGTATTTATTTAAACCAAACATAGTAAAGATTATTCTTTTAGAAAATGTTCCTAAAATTCTGTCTGGTACTCTAAGAAGGGTAAGATGGTACAGGGAAATTAAACTCTACAAAATATACCTTAACAATCAGAGGTACAAAATAGCTACCATTTCTGAATGGTAACGTAAAATAACAACAGACAAATCTCCCAAATTTGAAGAGCACATTTTCCCCTGCCCCGAGCCGGCTAACGAGTCTGTCTCACACAGGGAACTTCCTGAACTCGAGCAGCGGTTCATGAATCTTTAAGAGTTCACAGGTGTTTCCTATTTCCATAGTTGTTGAAACAGGGAAGATAAAACAGAGAAGATATTTATCAAACACAAATTTATATCAAGATTAACCTTTTTTTTCAACCAGCTTAGAAGTGGACTTTTCCCTTTGTTAAAAAATGAAAGGTACGGAACTGTACGTGAAAGATGTTTCCATCACCCCTTATGTCTCCACAGCGCGTTAACAGTTTCCAAAGTGCTTTCACGTGCCGTCTCGTTTATTCCTCACAACACCCCTGTGAGGTAGGTACAGCAGGTATTAGTCTCATTTCAAGACGAGGAAATTGAGGCAAAGAGAGGTTAAGTGACTTGCCCAAGATCACACAGCTGATGAGTGGCAGAGCCAGAAATCAGATTTTCTGACTCCTTGGCCAGTACTCTTTCCACTCTAATTACTGCCCCCAATTATGAACAATGTTCTGTGTATCAAAATTGAAAGGTTACCGAAGTTCATTTCAGTGATGTATTAACAGTAAAGTTACTTGAGAACTACAAGAACAGGAGGTCTGATGATTTTACTTGACATAATAAAACTGGTGCAAAACCACTTTTACCTAATTACTTATAACCTTTTGGTCCAAATACATAAAATATGCAATATTTACAGCATTTTCCTTTCTTTTTTTTGTAAATGCAATGCTTTAAAACACATTATAAAGCACCTTAGTAAAAATAGTCTACAAGTAAAAGTACAGAAGAAGTAGGAAAATCCTACCCACACCACAGCCCACTAATGGAGTTATAATATGGAATCACCAATGTCAGTGTACCGCTCTACAGATAACCATGGAGGAACAAATACTAAACTTATTTTTTTGATATAATGTGTGGAAGCCTTAACTAAAACTCCAGACAACATCAACATTCTTTGAAGTGTCTCGCCAATCTTAGATACTGGGGAGACAGGAATGAGAAATACTGCTCACTCTTTTAAAATTGGTTTTTAACACTAATGATCAGTTTTTTTTTAAAGAATATTAAAACGACCTACATAAATGTGGGCAATTCCAACTATAGCAGAAACATTCTTAGCAAACAGGATCAAACATTCCAATAAATTTCATGAGACATGATTCACAAAAACAAAGCACACACCGCCCAACAGCTAACACTACTCAGTAGAGGTGTATAAACCTCCAGGTGAAGGCGGGGCTAGCAAATGGATTCCTCTTCATTCGTGGTCAGCTGGAAAAAAAACGCTTTATCAAAAAGACAGTATCAGAACTTGTGTTTGTATTTAGCCTCCAATTAGACCCGCTATGTGTTTATTGTAGGTGAGATGTAGGCTTTTTCCAGGCAGGAGGCTATAACTCCCACCAAAATTTAACCAGGAAAAGAGGGAAAAAAAAAAAAGAAAAGAAAAAGAAGAAAAGGCTGAAACTGAAGCCTCTCAGGCCACTGAAACTTACCAGCCAGCATCTACTTCCTCGGTGTTACTGTTCCCTAACTTGGCTCGAGACACACTGCCTTTCACACCGACCAGCAGCCCGACTTGTGGGGCCGAGAACTAAGGTGAAGACAGGGTCAAAGTTTTAGTTCAAGAACCTAACAGTCACACCTGTACTCAGTTCGATTTCGGGTAAATCTTTTCATAGAAAAAGTTCTGTGCGAGGATGTAGAGGTCTCCGTCTTTTTCCCGTACGGCGTGGGCTCTGATGAACTGGAACTGCTCCAGAGCAAATTCATAGAACTCATTCTCCATTTTCCAAATGTCAGACTGCTGCAGCTTTGCAATGGTTTGTTTAGTGGGGAGTTTCTTCTCCGTGGTTTTCCTAAGATGAGATTTCTTTCCTACTTACGAAGGAGAAAAAGAAAAGGTGAATAATTTTGAGAACACACAAAAGAGCTATGCTTCTTACGTGGAGAGATGGCTTAAGTTAATGCGGCACGTTGAAGGACGGTAACCTAACTTGTGCATTCACAACACTGTATCATTCAGGCATAGCTCGTGCCCTAATCATACTAGAACTGTCATTTATTCCTTTATAATGTAAATCCTTAATCTGTTAAAGACTTAATGAGATGTCAAATAGGAAAGTATGGATCAGCACTCGGTAAAGTGTAGGCTGTCGCCTTACATGCTGTTCTAATCTCAAATGCTTGGTGCTCTGACTAGTTTATTTTTTAAACATGATAAAATATCTATTTGCAAACTTAATACAAATTTACCATAACCCACATTCTCTACCTGTGAGAAGCTAGGGCACATGCATACTCTAGGAAGAGTCGCAATGTTGTATCTTACCGAAGAACAGGGGGAAACTCCGCATTAGATTGGATCAGAGCCCCGTCACTCTCAGCTTTTCAGTGTCATACGGTCCAGGCTGCTGAAGCACACTTGACCATGACAGACACGGCACACGCTGATTATCACGGCTGGGACTCAGTCTCACCATCCCACCCCTACTCTAAACAGCATTAGGCAGGTCTCAGGTGCAATACGGTCATAGTGTTTGGTGTCTGGCATTAGTTAATATTACACATTTCTAATGAAGGCTGGTTCTGCCGATCGTATCTTTCCACTATCCCTACAATGCCTTCTAATTATCATCTAATGCATGTTTATGTGCTCAAAAAATACTGAACGAACACCAGCTGTGTGCCAGGCCCTGTTTTTGTAATGAAAATGTAAGAGGAAACAAGCAATACACCCGCCTTTCTGGAGTTATTTCTTGTGCTTTACTCAAATCACACGTATTTTTCAAGTTGCAAATAAAGTTAAGGACAGCTTTAAAAAGAAACCCGTCCTTTATATACCTGTACGGTAGAGTTCTGTAGCGCCCCTGAAGAACCGGGGCAAAGCTGCCTCCAGCAACATGATAAAATCTTCAAGCTCTTCAGTAACTCCCACCAGAAAGTATTCATTAATTAGGTTATACTTGGCTTGATCCATAGCCCACCTGCTTCCCACATTCCTAAAACCAAAGAAAAGGAATTAAAAACCTGGCTGTGAAATCTGCCAGGTTTTGATGGCTCTGACACTGTATATTATGGAGAAAATAAACACGCATCCATCCAAAGCATTAATACCCTTTTATTAATGTCTTCAGTGGGGAGGGGGGTAAATCACTTGATGTCGAAGTTCCCTCCCAGTTCTACAAATCTATGAAACATACTGAAGTTCAATTAAAATCTCCTCACTAAAGCTCAAAAGAGCAATACCCTTTTATTGTTCTAAGGCAGGGGTTGGCAAACTTCTTCTGTAAAGTGCCAGGGAGTAAATATCTTGGGCTTTGCAGGCCATATGTTCTTGGTTACAAATACTTAACTTTGCTCTTGCAGCATGAAAACAGTCATAGACAGTAAGTAAATAAATGGAGATGGCTGTGTTCCAATAAAACTTTATTTATAGGGCGCCTGGGTGGCACAGCGGTTAAGCGCCTGCCTTCGGCTCAGGGCGTGATCCCGGCGTTATGGGATCGAGCCCCACATCAGGCTCCTCCGCTATGAGCCTGCTTCTTCCTCTCCCACTCCCCCTGCTTGTGTTCCCGCTCTCGCTGGCTGTCTCTATCTCTGTCAAATAAATAAATAAAATCTTTAAAAAAAAAAAAACTTTATTTATAAAAACAGGTGATGGGCCAGGTTTGGTCTGCAGGTTGTAATTTGCCAATCCCTGTTCTAAGGATATGATTAAAAATCGAGATGTTCTTCCTAAGCTTCTAGTTCTTATGCTGTTATTATGCTTTGTTATAATCTACTGAGTAGGACCCTTAAGGTTCACAGTGATCCAACAACATGTCTCACACAATGAGAAAAAGAATGAAGGCGTTCCTTGCATTTCTCATCATTTTTTTAGGAAGATGCGAACTTTGAATGTGTTCCTGTTTCTACTTTTCCTATTAAAACAATTAGACTAAATACGTATAAAAATGTACCTTTTTAAAAACTGAAAACTCCGCACATTTGAGGAAATAACTCTTTACTGAAGATAAAATATCTTTATTTTCCACCTCACATTTATTAACAGACTAAACTGCAATCATAACCTTGGCTTCTCTCAAAGTAAAAAAAATCAGTTAACAGTAAAACCAGGTGAATAATTTACTCACTAAGCCTGTTCTTGATTTAAAATGAATGGCTAAAACGATAAGCTTAGGAGAAAATGAGGTTTATGAAATGATTCCTGGCCTCTATTTAAGAGCTCTGCTGAAATACAGCAAAACCTGTTAACACCAAAACCAAAAAATTATGGGGCGCCTGGGTGGCTCAGTTGGTTAAGTGCCTGCCTTTTCCTCTGCCTCTGCCCCTCCCCCTTGCTTGTGCTCTCGCTCACTCTCTCAAATAAAATAAAAAAACAAAAAACAACAACAAAAAAAAAAACCCAAAATTAAAAACCAGCATCTGAGAAAACATTGCAAGGATATGATGTATGAAGAATCTTTTCAATGCACTTAAATGTAACTATAAAACTAGATATTACTTAATTATATATTATTTTTAGTCTGGTCTTTCATTAATTTCCCTATACCTAGCCCTTGACTAGTAGGTTCACACTTGTGAAACAGATTATAAAGAAGATTATCAAATTGATAAAGCTTTGTGTCCCTACCAGCATTCCGAGCTGTGGCCACAGAAGAATGGGATTTGAAGCCAGAGCTTCTCCGGAGCACAGTCTGAGCCGCCCTCGGCTACACATTCATCAAAGGTCTGGAACAGACACAAAGCAGCAGGTGTGAGCCATAAACGCAGGTCTCACCTATCAAATACCTTAACAGGTAAGTTATTAAACACACAGGCAGCAGCAGGTGCGATGAGCTAGCAAATTAAAAAGATAGGCAGGTTAGGAAAACATACTTGAGATATTAAAGAAAGTTAAACAGATTTTTCTCCCGTCTTTGTTTAATGCCGATGTATACAGGAGTTGTTTTGTTTTTTCCTGTACGAATTAAACCCTCCCCCACTCAGATAATAATTTGTCCTTGAGAGTAAGTACTGGTTTATGTTGAATTTGTGTCTTTGTACTTTCTAGCCCCCTTCCAAAGGAAATTAAATAAAAACAAGGCTAAAGATACTCTATGTGAAATAATTATTTGAAAAGAATATAAAGGAGGACTACACTTAAGTCTTCTCTCCTTTTCTCGATAAAACAACTCATTGTACAAAGCAGAAATGACCTCAGATACTGATGACTTGTGTGCCCTCCTGTCCAAGGCACCTGACTGAATTATTTAAAAGGGAAAGAGACTGACAGGTTATGAATCTAAAATTAATCCGCTTCACTTCCTTGAGTACTTATTGTCTGTCACAGGCATTTTAACAGTAGGCACTATCTATTCGATATGATACTGAGATCCCAGAGAACAAACTTGGGAGCTCTGGTTGTCGTGGTAAGACATCTACAAATGCCACCTATTATTTCTGAGAAGAGAAAGTGTGAAAGAATAGAAAGAGCATGAGAGCTGAGTCAAGGCTCTTGAGTTTCTGGAACCAGGTTTGACCTTATTTTAAGTCTCTAAGGACTCCAAACCTCAGTTTCTAATCTATACAATTAGATAGATTCAAAGGGCCGTTTCAACCAAAAATCTATGAGAATGGAGCCAAAAAATCCTTACACCTGGTGTTGGGCGGAGCTAGAGTGGAATGATTCTCTTTATTCTGGCAACATTCAACAGACAACAGCAGATCACAGCCCATAAGTTACCCATTCCTTTTACAGATGACCTTCTCCATGATATAGCAAAAACGTCTATGACTTGGGTTTGAATCCTGAATCCAGAAAAATTTTTTTCCTTTTGTTTTGTTTTTGTGTTTGTTTCCTTACCTAAAAAAGGACATGATCTTATTTTGAGGAAGAAATAAAATCATGGATGTAAGAGAATCTACCACAGTGACTATCCACTGTAGGCATTCGATAAAGGGAATTTGTCTATGTCTGTGCCTGTCTCTCTCCCCACCCCAACTCCCCAAGAGTCAAATACAATGTTTTGTTGGTTCTTGTTCTCCTTGACCTTCACAGCATTTGACCACCCTCTCCTTTCTGAAAATCTCTTGGTTTCTCTGCCCCTAATGGATCCTTGTCTATTTCTTTGGACACTCCCCTTTCTGGCTTTGTTGGTTCTCTGGGCCTTTCTGAATGTACTATCATTATCTTCTTTGAAGCATGTTTGGTCCTTCCACCAGGTATGGAAATTCATCTCCGTGATCTTCTCTTTGCCTGCTCCCTTCCTTAGCTTTTTCACACTTCCAACCTCCTTGGCTTCATTTATAATTTCTAGGCAAAAGACTTTGAAATCTGGACCTCCAGATCCATCGCTTCTCATCTTCCAATACCTAGTGTGCATTTTCGTTTGAATTTCCAATATTACCTCATGCTCAATACTTCTGGCAAAAGGATTACATTGCCCGTGTAATTCAAACTGAAGATCTCAGAACATTTCCGAATTTTTCTTCTCCCTCACCTAACATCGTTGAGGTAATGTCTTTCCAATCCATCTTTTCTTTTGTCAATCTCGCTTCTATCAGGGTCCCACAACGCCATGTCTCCATTCTTATAATCACTTTCTAATGGGCTCCCTTCCCTCCTTCCTTCAATTCCTTCAACCCGCTCTGTACAGTTACCAGATTCGTCTAAGGAGTCACTTCTAACATCCTCTACTCAGAAACCATCAATGGTTTCCAATGTCTCAAGAAAAAGAATTCAAACTTTTTATCCTGGCTTTAAGAAATGCTTCATACTCTGACCTCAAAACCCTAGGCTAGCCTTATCTCTATGTGCAACTTCCATGTTTATCAGATTAGCCTGTTGTATAAGTTTCTCAAGCATGTGGTACGTACCTTAAATCTATATACCTTTGCTGATTACATTTTCTTCCTCTAAAAGTACCTTCCTTCTACCAGTCTTATTTACATGAAGACTATCTTTCCAATGACTCTGGCCCAAAGTTACTTCTTCTTTGGATTCGTATAAATTAATTGTATACTGCCCTGTAATAGCCAGCTCTTAGGACCCAGGCATGTATATCTGTATGTACATCTTTATCTGAAGAACGTGCTTCATGTACATTTTTTAAAAAATGTGTATTATGTTCTCTCTCAGCTGCAATGCAAGCTTCTTTGAGGGATCGTGCAGTGTGCGTCTGTGTCCTCCACAGCACACAATCTATTGCCATACAAACTGTCTGCACGATCGGTAGTTGAAAGTAACTGGGAAGGCTGCATTTCAGGGATTTACAGGAATTTAAGTAAAGGCACAGTTCCAGTGAAGATGAAGAAGAGAGGGGCAGGAACATTTTTTCAGGAAGCATTTTGACAGCCTTAGAGTTCTCTCAAATTCTCTTAGGCTCTCTCTGCAGCTAGATACACATACACAAATTCTACACACACACACACACACACACACGTAAAGTGAAAACACCTCAGTTTACTCTTAAGACTCAATAAACCCCGTTTCAGTGGCCATGACATTATTTCTGAATTTTACAAGATGGTCTGACTTCGATGTGCTGGCCTAAGTCACTCTCTAAAAAGAAGTTTTATTATCATTTACACCAACTTGTAGCTCATAAAAATAAAACAACCGATGTATGTATCTATGTCTACCATGTTCCAATTTCTAAGAAACCTTTGGCTCAGTGACCTGAGTGATGATATACTGGAAGGTTTCTGATTCCATGCCTATCCAATTTAAGAATGATCCCAGATCATAGCGAGGTGCCTCTGAAGCTCAGAAGTGCTCTGCTTCCTTACGCCTCTATCTGATTAGAGTCCCGACAGAAAATAAATGAATTATTACGGTGACTGTGGGTGAATGCACAATCTCTGCTACCACTTTGTGTAAGAGTCAAAGACACCGAAAAGCTTTTGCTTAAATATAAGAAACTAGGATATTAAAATGCTGCAGTATTAAAAATTTCCATACAGTTGGTCAACTTTGGGAATTTAAATATCCACTACTGGAATAAAAACTGATTAATGACTAAGCATGCATTAAATTCTCAAGTTAGCCAGCTCCTAATTCCTGTGTTCTTGGAGTATTTTAGTATTTCAAATAAAACAATGTGTAGCTAACCTTCAAGTCTACTTCTGGCCAGTAGTTTTAAATCTGCTAGCCCACTCTGGCAGTGTACAAAATTCACTCTTCCATTCTTCCAGAGTCATAGAGTTTTAGCCTCTCTTGCAGTTAGGTATAGCCACGTGACTAAGTTCAGGCCAGAAGGCAGAAGTAGTTGTGACCTAAATTCAACCAACCACCTAAGGACAACTTCCTAAAGAACAGCAGAATAAGAATATGGAAGGAAATTAGGTCCCTGAGTAACAGCGTGAAGCAAAGTTGCTCTAAGAGTCTGGACCTCTCACTTTTAGGCTTTTAAGTATGATAAAAATCATCTTATTTAGGGGCGCCCGGGTGGCTCAGTAGGTTAAGCCACTGACTCCAGCTCCGGTAATGATCTCAGGGTTCTGGGATGGAGCCCCATGTGGAGCCCTGTGTCCCTCGCACTCCACGCTCGGCGGGGAGTCTGCTTCTCCCACTCCCTCTCCTTCTGACCCTCTTTCAAGTAAATAAAATCTTTTAAAAAAATAATCTTATTTAAATTATTTGGGCTTCTTTTAGAAGTTTAGCATCTACTTTAATTCACCTAACAAATATTTTATTAGACAATATAAAAGTAGAAAAATAGATTGGGTTTTGCTTCCTTTATCATTTGGGGAAGGAATTTTGTCCCTATCAACTAAAAGAACAATCCGAACATGGCCAGGAGTAAGGAAGACATGGAGAAAACAACAGACCATGAAAAATCAAACACTGGTGAAGATACACGAATGTGCCAGAGCTTAGCATAACAGAAACTCTCCCATTTCTACATAAATACTTGCTGAATAAAGTAAACCAAGTAGTTCCTAGTGAGAGAAGCCAGATGAAGGCAACTCAATACCATCTTTACCACACACACCTTGATGACTCAGTCCACTAAGATTTTAATCAAGAGCTGCTGCACGGGCTCCCCGACAGCGACATCAGCACTGGGGCTTCTGTACTCAGAACACTGAAGACTGTCGCACAGATGCACGGTCATCAACAGTCTCCTGCTGATGTGCCACCTTCTATTAGCCTTCTCCTACACATTTTGGTCATATTTCAGAAATAGGATTTTCTATAAGTAAATATTTTTCTCTTCTAAAATTTGAAGTCCTCCAAATACAAGGCAAAAACAAATAAAAACACTCCAGACTCTCTTCCTCTCCCACAAAACCCAGTTCAGTACACCACAGAAACAAAAAATTATGACCAGTTTTTTCACTTAAAAATCATCTATGTTTAGAAAGAACAACTCATTGTGAGCAAGATACAGATATTTTTAAAAGCATGAAATATCGAAATGTTCTTTAGACTACTTAGATTATTAGTTTAGATATTTAATTCCTAAAACTGAAGTTTAAAAAAAGTAATCAAAATTTGTGATGCTTGATAGTGAGGCAATTATATTTACATGCAAATCCTTTTCTGCAAAGGAACTTGCTTCACACTTTATGCAGAAAACCGAAGCTACGAGAAAGCTCCCTGGTCTATCTGCTTAGACAAAAGCTTACCTGTATCTGTAGCCCCCTGCTGCCCTCATCTTTAAAGACGTATTTCCTTCTCCTATCTTTGAATACCATCCTCCCCCCTTCTGAGACCCTGCTCCATCAATTTTTCTCTAAGTCTCTTGTATCAGCCATCACCCCTGATCTCTTTAGATATATAATATGCCCAAGTGTCTATCATCTTAAAGAAACATTTCCTGATGTTTTTTGCTCCTTCTAAAGCCAAACTTCTATCTTGAGAGTGGTCTTTTCTCTGGGTCTTAACTTCATTTCTCAGTTATTCCTCGACCCTCTGGATTCTACTTATATTACTTTCTAAATCATCCCTAATGACCTCCCCAGTGACAAATCTAAGGGACAGTTTTAAATCCTCAATTCGCTAACTCCTTTGCAATTGAAATTATTTTCCCATCTATTTGGACTCATCGGGTTTGCCTTCTGATTCTCTGACCTCAGGCTTCCTTGCCATGCCCCTCTTTCTCTGCTTACTCCTGAAATGCTAGTACGCCCCAGACCTACACACTGGCTCCCCTTCTTTTTCTTCTTCCTTTTTCATTTGGTCTTCTTTCCATATTCTAGGTCTTCCAAGTGCAATTTCATTCAATCCCCTGTTTCAACTCCCACCTGATGTTGATGACTCCCAAATCCATAATTTAGTTCAGAACTATTTCTTGAGATACAAATACAATTTCTAGTGGATACCTCCACTTATTTACACATGATTAAAAAATAATATCCACTTTGAATTCATCCTCTCTTTCTTCAACTCCATGATAACTGACTCTGCTGTTTTCTCTCTTTTGATGAAAGGAAACACCTATGGTCCCATCAGAAACCTGGGAAGAAGACAAGTCAAGGCTGACTCTGGGTTGTGCACCTTTTACTGAGATCGAGAATACTGGTCTATATGAAGCTTTCAAATAAATATGAACTGTAAAGAATTATACTGCTTTCCTGCGATGCTTTGCTTTTTACATATAAAATACTAGCTATGCAGACAAGAATTTTTTCACATGCCTTTGTGAGACAGAACTGTAAAATTCATGTTCCATAAACAAACCAGGGTCAGGGGACTGTGAATTGCTAAGAAGTGTGGAGGCAGTATTTTGTAAGTTAATGACAGAATCAGGCAGCACTGAGTATGGATTTCTTCTAATCTCATTACTACCTTTCATAAACTAATACATATTTTTAGGTAGAATATTCTAAACTCACTAAAATACTTATAGCTGTAAGTCTAGTTAATTTAGAGCAAGAAATAAAAAGAATACAATCTGGGGCAGGAATTATAATCCCTGGGACCAATGAGTACTTCTTAACAAACACAAACTGATTCTCCTTTAGATTGTTATTTAGAGCATGTAACGATTTACACTTTCTAGAAATATGACCCCCCTTTGGTGTTCTGCTAACAAAACAACAGTTAATAAAAAATGTTTAATAATCTATAGGGCAGTTCAAAGCCAAAGTATTTATAATATCTAGAAAATGTGAGTGATGAGAATTATAGGTGCAGTTACTATTACTTAGAAGCCATAAGAAGCCCTATATTGAAGGGACTGAGAGACAAACTATGGTTATTCAAACTTGAGTATTTGGTAGATTATTTTCTCAAAATGAACAGTGTACCTGCCCCACGGCAGAAAACAACTGACACTGTTAGTAGCCCAGTGGTTCCCAAATGGAGCTCTTTTGACCCAGCAGGTGACATCTGGCAATGTCTACAGACATTTTTGGTTCTCAGAACTGGGGGTCTTGGGGGGATGCTACTAGTTAGAGGTCAGAGATACTGGTTAACATCCTACGTGTATAGGCAGCCCCTCATGACAAGGAGTTTTCTGGCCCCAAACAACAACAGTGTTGAGGCTGAGAAATCCTGCGGCAGCCAGTGACAAAAGTTAAGCTTTCAAGCAAAAATATAAAATTTTGGAAAACTCGATCTGCCACCGTAAGTGTGGCAGTTTCCCAATACTCAAAGACTTCTCTAATGAGATCAGTGGTGATATTAGTGAATGTGAATTTCTGATACTGTATAATAAAATGTGTCAACATTTGGAAGGTCCACATAACTTAATGTATGAGTATGTTTCCAATGACCAATACATGATGTTATACAACTAAGCTCAGTTAAAAAATCCATTCAAAGTGTAAAATACATGAATGGATTTTAATGTAGCACAGCATTAAAAAGTTCACTGCTGTGGTTTCAGATTCTACAGAAACTACTACTTGTCAAGTTTTAGTGTAATATTAAAGAAGAACATCCACAATCTTCTAAAAAGACTCTTAAAATCCTCCCTTTTCTAATTACATATCTGTGTAAACATGGATTTTTTTATACACTTCAACCGAAAGAACATATTGAACAGATGAATTCAATAGCAGATATGAAAATCCAACCATCTCTATTAAGCCAGATATTTTTAAAAAATTGCAAAAATATAAAAAGCAATTCTTTATACTTTTTTGAAAAGTGGTTATTTGCACTAAAATATATTATTTATGTTACCAAATGGTGGGTTTCCTACTGTTACTTTTAAATTAGTATTTTTAAAGGTTCCCAGTAAATTGGTATATTTCTTGATATTGGTAATTATCACACAAACAAAAGCTCATTGGGGGTCCTCAATAACTTAAGAGTAAACGGAGTTCTAAGACTATCAAGCCTGAGAATCACTGATTTCTCTATATAGTTCTTTAATGCTGTCCTCCGTATTATTTAATATCCCTATTTTCCAGGTTCTGGGCAGAGATT
Source organism: Ursus americanus (assembly GCF_024610735.1). Taxonomy (NCBI): domain Eukaryota; kingdom Metazoa; phylum Chordata; class Mammalia; order Carnivora; family Ursidae; genus Ursus; species Ursus americanus. The sequence goes on along the minus strand of NC_142138.1, from coordinate 39,330,353 downwards.
ATACTAAGTAAACGTCCAATTACAAATATAAAGAACAGAGTATTTGAAATCTCCCAAATAAAACAAATCTTTTGTTCCTTGCAAAATCAACTGAAAGCTATCATAGGTATACATATACCTGAAATGTGTTTGAAATTACTGTTTGGCAATGTTAGGAGGAAGCAGTTTGCATTATGAGGTACTGCAGTTTAAAACACAATAGTTGCCATGAGTGCTGAACTGAATATTATCTAATATGCTTCCAAGTATCACTTGAGGTGTAATCAATATACAATTTAATGGAAACGAGACCAATGCAAGGTATTTCCAACTTTGCCAGGTATTTCCTACGTCATCATAGCCACCTTTCAATCCCCCTTATCTTCAAATACCCTGCCATTCAAAAAATGTTATATGCCACGCAGTCTTATCAACTCAATAGATATGAGCTTATTAATGAATGAAAGCTCTTTCCAGTTAAAGATATGGAGTTATTTGCAATACAACGACATCATTTAACTAATTAGGTCCCAGAATGTTGCCAATACTCGTGTCATGACAAACAAGCCAAATTATTAAAAATGTGTATGTTTCAATAAGTTTCAAGACCAAAAGGTCCATTTTGCTAATCATAAAGCAATTATTCATTTTAATAAAGCATTTGTAGATGGCGCTGTCTTCATGAGAATTAAGGTAATACAAAAATATTCTGTTGATGTTACTAATATTACATCTAAATTACCAGGTGTATTAATATGTATTTTATAATGACATAAAAAGACAAAACCAAAAACAAACCAAGCCCTATCATTATCAGGGTGAAGAATGGTTAAGTCTTCAGGCTTGGAGGGCATATCTACCTATATCTTTCAAATATGAAAGGAAAATGATGTTAAAATATCTGCCTGAATTTTTCTGTGGGTATTGAGAATGCAACTGGGGAACCTCTCTCATATACAAATGTTGGGTAGCATGTTGCATTCCCTCCCTCCTTTTTAAAGGGAATACAGGGCTTAAGACAGTGAGCTCTGGAATCAGAGTACTTGGGTTTAAATTCTAGCTCTACCATTTACTGGTAGTATAACACTAGGCAAGGTACTTAACACTAGGCAAGCACTTTCTGTGCCTCAGTTTCCTTATCTGTAAAATAGAGACAAGAACAGTAGCTACCCTGTAGAACTGTTGTGTAGACTACCTGAAAAAAATACAGATATATATATCTTAAAACAGTGCTTGGTACACAAAAAGCACTCAATAGATATGAACTATTAGTGTTATATTAAGAATTATTATTACCTAATTCCCCAAACTACATAGGGCAGCAACCACTAAACCATGGTATCCAGGGCTGACAGTGACAGATGGTGCACGTAGGAACCGATGTGACTGCAAGTCTTTTCCTTTCCCACATTAATATTCCTTTGCTCGAAGAAGGGAGATGGATATTAATATTTACTGAGTAAAAACAGTGTAAATGAAAGGACTAAAATTTTTTTAAAAAGGAAGGAAGGAAAGAAGGAAGGGAGGGAGGAAGAAGTTTTGGAGTGAATTTAGAAATAACTATCAACAAATTCTAAAGTACTAGGTCACAAAAGAGTTATATTATTAGATTTTATAAAATGTCATAGAATCACCATAATAACCTAAGTATATATATTTTAAGAAGATTAACTAATACTAAGAGCTCAGTGGACATTAAAAAGAAAAAGGTCTGGTCTGTTATCTGTGTTTGGATCAGTACCTTCTGCCTAAAGCTTTAAGACTAAGGAAAGAAACAGCAATTTCTAGAAAAGAGAAAAAAAGTAAACAAAAAAAAAAATCACCTCCTCATGTGACACAGAAGGCACATGTAACTTAAGTGGAAAATTAATTGTTGTATGTTAATTATTATAGCAGGTATCTAGCATCATGATTACACAACACTTCAGGTTCAAAAGGTGCAGAATTACTCATTCAACTCATTTGCTAAGCACTTAACAGATGAACTAGGCAGCTGCGCTAAACACTAGGGAAACAAGGAAGAATGAAATATAGCGCCCCCTTCAGGAAGTTCACGACCTTTTGGAGAAGACATATATGGAAACAACTCAAATACCACAAATAAATGCTGAAAAAAGGGGGGTTGAATGGAGTGCTCTGGGAGCCTTAAAAGTGACATAACTAACTGCCTATGGGGCACCAGAAAAGACTTCATCGAAGAGCTACCATTTGAGCTGGACCTACAAAGTGGACAGTTTTCCGGAGTGAAGGAGAGACATTCCAACATGGGGAACAACACACATGCCCAAAGTACGAGGCGATAGTAAGTCTAGAGGAGAGTAACACTTCACGTGGCTGAAGCACTGGGCACCTGAGGGAAAATGAGGCAGGAGAAGTAAGTCTCAGATTACGTCAGATTGTGTCTCTTGTGCCTTGGGCAAACTCGTGAGCAACGGGGGTCCCAGTAAAGGTGTCCCACCAGAAAAGTGACAAATCAGTTTGGTTTCTCAGAAAAATAACACTGGTGCTATTCCGGAGGATGCCCTTAAATAGAAGACAACCCAAATCTGAACCTGCTAGTAAGTAAGTAAGAACTCTGTTACTATTCTTGTCTTGTCTGAAAAAAACAGCTGCTGTAGCAAAACAGTGTTCCCAAACCGATGATCACAAATCAATATAAACTGCCACCACTGAGACTAAAAGAACCAAAGTACATACACAAAACCATCATATGAATGAATAATTATAATGGTCTCACAGCAAACTGTTAGGACCATAATAAGAGAAATATTCGGCCCTGGAACTAAAGTAAAATATCTTTTTTAAGTAACAAAAAATTATGTGTACACCAAAATATCAACTATAAGTTTTACTTTTGCCTCTTTATACTTTTGGGTTCTTTTCAAAATTTCCACAATAAGCAAGTAGTACATTTATAATTAATAAACAGTTTTAAAAGCACACTGTTCATTGCAGTTGATAAACAATTATCTTTATAAACATCTTAAAACTAAAGTATTACCTTTTTGTCTCCTTGTTTTCGTCTTCTTAACCCTGGTCTATAATCATCTCCGAATCTCAGGAAGTAATAGTAAGAAACTAGCCTCTCGATAGGATCCCTTATGACGTTAATGTAAATTGGCTTCTTCTTCACACCAAATCTGAAAAAGAACGAAACGTAAAAGGTGAAATCTGTATTTGCATTCTGTTTCGGGGTGTCCTGAAATTGTAAGTTTGAGGTATAAATTCTATATGGAAAGAAGAACATGAGTTTATTTAAATAAAATAGAGTATGTGGAGATTAGGAAATAGTTTGATTATTTATGTTACAATACAGTAAACAGGAAATTAGAATTTAAAAATTACTGCTGAAGTAAAGAAGAGAAGGGAAATTCGAATGAAAGACAATTTTAAATTTCACTGGAAAGAATTACATAAAACATTTTAATTTTATGTAGCCATGATTTCTTATTTCTGGCCCACCAAACCAGACACACGTTATCAACAGATACACCGTTAAATCCAAGCAAGTGTGACCACTGGAGTCTACCTTCTGCTGTTGCTGATTTTAAAGACAAGAGGGAAAGACATGGTTTCCCGCACTGTTTCTTTGGGGAATGAGAAGGAGCTGAAGGAATAGAGGAGACAGAGAAGGCTTTTACTTTAGCAATGCGTGCAGCCCCTAGCATCATCTAGCTGGCTCCTGTTCTAATACCCTCACTTGTCCCAGTCCTGAAACTTTCGTGTGATCTTCACCTCCACCTTCCCTCATTCTTCATGTAGTACAGTTACCAAGTCCTTTTGAATCTTCTGCTGTTGGCTTCCCCACAGATCTGACCCGCTCTCATGCACCCCCTTCCTTTGCACCCCCGCCCTCTCCCAAGGCCTCTTGTTTGCATCACTGCAATAACCTCGCTGGTTTTCTTGCATCGGTGTCTCTCCTTTTCAATCTACCTTCCAGACCAATTCCCAACTGATATTACTAAAACACCATTTATCAGATCCTTCTTCTTAGGAACCTGGAATAACTCTACTCTTTATGTTGACATCAAACCCAAGCTCCTTTGCCTGGTTGCTAATGCCTGCTGGCCTATGTCTCACAGGTCTCAGGTACCACCTTATTGACCTAACTTTATTTTTAACTGTCCTCAAAGAAGAAACCATCTGTTTCTACCTCCCCCAGCGTATAACACTTGTTCCTATTTCTCCTTACGTGCCTCTGCTCATTCTGTCTTCCTTAACTAGAATGTCATTCTCATTTTTCTATTCTTTCTATTACAATAATTCATTTAAAAATACTTTTTTGTGTACCCAATACATGCTGGCACTATTCTAATACTAGGAGTGCAGTGGTGAGAGAAAAAAAGACAAAATTCCTTGTCCTAGTAGAGCCAACGTTCTATTTGGGGGAGACAGAATATAAACAAATTAAGTAAATATGTGAGATGGTAAAAAGGAAAAAAACAAAGCAGTGAAAGAGAATAGGGACTGCCAGAAGTGGGGAGAGTACAATTCAAAATAGGGATTTCCAGGCAGGCCTCTGGAGGAAAATGTTCCAGGAAGAGGAAACTCCAGGAGTAGTTTTCCCAAGCAGCTAAGTGCCAGGCATTTTCAAGGAACAGCAAGGAGATCAGCGTGGCCGCAACAGAATCATAAAGTGAGTACAGAGCAGGGGGTGGGGTGGAGGGAGTGCAGATGAGATGAGCCCTACAGAGTAGCTTTATAAGCAATAGGAGGGAAGCCTGAGTCAGCAGAGAAGTGTCATGATATGGGTTGTAATGTACAAAAGGGTGACTACAGCTGCCAACACTGTATTGTAAACTTGAAGTTGCTATGGAGAGATTTTAAATGTCCTCACCAAAAGGACAGCAACAGTAAGATGGTAACTGTGTGAGGTGAAGAATGTGTTAACTAGCTTTATTGTGGTAAACACTTTACAATACATGTGTATCAAATCATCACATTGTACACCTTAAACTTACACAATGTATATGTCAATATATCTCATTAAAGCAGGAGAGGAAAAAAACAACCATTGGCTGCTGTTTGGGAATACAATGCAGAGGGGAAATAAAGCAATCTTGTAAAGCCTAGAAAGCCAAGGGCACAAGGTGTTACCTGTTTTCACGGACACCTGCACCCAGGAGCTACTGCTCTCAGGCCATTCCACTCACTGGTTGTCCTACTAGTGTTCTTCTTCTAAGTCTTCTCTCTCCAGAACCATTATAAGCCACTTGAGATAGGCATAGTACTGTACATTTCTTATATATATTTCACAGGGCCGAGTATACATAAATACTTGCCCACTGATTAGTACTAATTTGAAAGATTAATAGCAATCTTTCCTAAAATACAAATCACAATGAGAAATGATAGGCCTAAGCTTAGGTTGTGTGACTCTGATAAGAGACAGTGAAAGTTGCTTATTCTTTTAACCACTCTTGATATATTCACTCATCTGTCTACAGAAACCTTCAATTTTAGTTCATAGCTTGTAACTTAAATTTCCCTTCTTACTAAAATCTTTTTCCAAAGGCATTAAAAAGCATATAGCTAAAATAACCAATTTCACATTTCCCTGTTACTTCTGCCTATTGCAATCAATGTCTTAGGCTCAGCAGACATTCTATAAATGCTTTCTACTTAGTTCTTAAGCAAATGGGTAGTGAAAAGAGACTATAGAAGAGGAAAAAAAGCAAGGTGCCTGGATAATTCGATTCTTTCAGCCTCTGAATTATTGAAAATTAACAAACCAGGAAGTTCTTAATTTACAAACAGGTTGTATTCTCCAAGAACCACTTTGTGTGTGAGAAGGGGTCAGCTATCTTGACTTCTAGTTCTTTTCTCACCATTAAGTGACTCAAAGTCACTAAAATGCTGTGTACATACTGAAATACTGCAAACTACAGAGAATCCTTTTGGCAAACATTATCATAACATCAGAGTTGTGAGTTGGTTGATCAGAATTGCTATGCATTTTTCTCACTCAACTCATAAAACCATAAAACCAATAATACAGTAAACAATTTTTTCACAGGTATTAAAAAAAGGAAACAGTATCATTGCCAAATATATGGCATGTCACATCAGGCATTAAGCAGAAGCTCCATGAGGCAGCCACTGTTTGCTCTTGGTCATGGCTTTACCACTAGTGTTCAGCACAGTGCCAGACACACAGGGTCAAATATTATAGAATCAGCTTGAACAGACTGCTGTGAAGGAACCACTCGGGAAGCCTTCCTGTGGGACAGTGAACTCAGCAAGGAGAAGAGCTTGGGGGAGGCATCAGAAATACACAGGTGCGGGTGGCTCAGTCCACTGAGTGTTGGACTCTTGGTTTCAGGTTGCGTTGTGATCTCGGGGTCATGAGATCAAGTGCTGAGTCAGGCTCCGTGCTCAGTGTGGAGTCTGCTTCAGATTCTCTGTCTCCCTCTCCCTCTGCCCTTCCCACTCACGCTCTCTCTCTCTCAAATCAATCAATCAATCAATCTTGGAAAGGAAAGGAAAAGAAAAAGGAAAAGAGGAAAGGAAAAAGAAAGAAGGAAAGGAAAGGAAAGGAAAGGAAAGGAAAGGAAAGGAAAGGAAAGGAAAGGAAAGGAAAAACACAATCGCTACCTTAACTGACAGAGTGGAGAATCTGTAACAGGAGGCTACAAGGAGGGAAAAGCACAGGATGATGGGGCAATGACTTCAATCCTAAAACTGTGGGATTCCCTGGGAACCACCTTACCATCTCATTAGCCAGTGACCACCCTGAGTCATTCGCTCGGGAATTACCTCCTTCCCATCTCACCTCCCACCACTGCTTCCTTTCCCCCCTCCCCAAGTCCCTCACATGTGGGACAGACAGCAATTCTTACCAAGTGGCACTGAAAAGGGGATATGGCACTTTACACAATTCTTCTTGCTGTCTGGAAAACGACTTTCTGGGGCATGGCTCTGGTGGCATTTACATGTATGAGGTGTGATTTTAATGAGATAACATGTATGAATTCATTCTGAAGATGGATAAGACTATTATTTATACATTAGGGTACGGTTATATCGACATGGAGGTAAGAGATTCTAACAGAAAACGGGCATGATAGAAACAGCACCTGGGCCATTCAGCTCAGCTGATTAGGAAACACTTATCCTTTTCGGTTTGTAGGTTGAATTCTTTTGCCAACCAGGTAGTTTTATACAGGGGGAAAATGTGTTCTATGGTCGCGAACTCCACCTTTAACCCTGGCTGGGCATCTGAGCTGTTCCTCAGGAGGGCTCAGGTGAAGAAAAGACAACCCATCTTCATTCCAGAAATATAAACTATTATTGACCTATTAGAATATGATCTTCCTTGGAAGAGAACAGCATAACTGGTAGGAATCTGCGATGTTCTATAAAGATCAAAAGGCAAAAAATACAATCTGAGCAGCAGGTTGGTAAGAAGACATTTTAGAAACCTTATTCTTGCTACATCAGCATATGTGGTATGACAAAGCAAGGAACACGAACTAGGCTGATGTCTTTACAACTACACTTTATATAGTTTGGATAAACAAGTAAACGTCAAGAATGGTTAAAAGAACAAGTGCATACCCAGAACATCTGAAAGGAACCTTGTCGTCTAGCTGGAACATGATGAAGCTGCAAGAGGGCTGACTAGCCATCGGTAAGCACGATGCTTTGTAATTTCCTCTTCATACCAGATTTAACCTCTCTAGGGAAGCAGCGGTCTCACTGGGGACACTGATACCTTATATATATTTATTCTGGACTCTCTTAGCCCTAAAGGGTTCATAGAAACTTTTAAATCCTTTCCCATGTGGTAGATTGCCATGGTCTTGTTTCAAAAATAGAGAATGACCTGTTGGTATTTGTTGGTCCCACTGGTGATGTTATGATTTTTGTAGTAATTATTTACCTCTTAAAAAGGGCATTCAATCTCTATGCATCTATTAGAATGGCCCAAATTTTAAAAAAAGAGAAACGTCTAACAATACCAAATGCTGGCAAGAACGCAGAGCACCTGGAACTCTCATACACTGCTGGGAGACTGCAAATAACAGAGCCACTTTCTGAAAACAGTTTTGCGGTGTCTTATAGAGTTACTATACAATCCAGCAATCCCGCTCTTATTTAGCCAAGAGAAATGAAGACACATGTCCACATAAAATCTACATGCAAATGTTTTAGGAGCTTTACTCATAATCAGAAGCTGGAAACAATCCAAGTATCCAGAAAGTGGTGAATGGACGAAGACTGTGGTGTATCCACACAATGGACTACTACTCATCCAAGAACTAACTACTGATAGATGCATACATTGGATGAACGTCAAAAGCCTTATGTTAAGTGAAAGAAGCCAAACGCAAAAGACCTGGTGACTGATTAAATGTATGCGGTGAAGAAAGGGGTTGTCCAAGATGACTCTAGTTTCTGGCTTTGATGTCTTTTTTTTTTTTTTAAGATTTTATTTATTTATTTGATGGAAAGAGAGAGAGTGAGTGAGCACAAGCAGGGGGAGCAGCACAGGGAGAGGGAGAAGCAGGCTCCCCGCTGAGCAGGGAGCCCAATGTGGGACTGGATCCAAGGACCCCGGGATCATGACCTGAGCCGAAGGAAGATGCCTAACTGACTGAGCCACCCAGGCACCCTGTGGCTTTGATGTCTTGATAAAGAAAAAATGGGCAAACTTCCCCAAAGGGAATAATGGAGGCAAAGACAGTCTTGAGCAATGCCTTATTAAGAGTTGGGAATAAGAAGGGCCAGCATGGATTGAGACAGGGGGAAGAAAAACACCAGTAAGACAACATAGTAACTGAGAGAAGACAGAATTATAAAAGAACATAACACTGCTTTGGGTGAGACATGGAGCCTACTGCTTCACAATCCTCACAACCACCAGAAGTAGTTACTTTAATTATCTTCACTTCGCAAATGGGGAAAACGCAGATCTGAAGTGATGTGGCTGAAACCGCAGAGCCCGTAAGGAATGGGGATGACTCAACTGCAGGTGCGTCTGGCTTGGGAGACTGCTCCTAAGCAGTCTACAGGATCAGTGCTGTAGAAAGGGCTGGGGGTACAAGGTCAATACAAAGGCAACTCTTGCATATTGCCTCTAATGATTACAATAACTTAAGAAATGTTTCTCTAATGTTGTGACATATTTGCTGAAAGCAAGAGAAAATGGTGCAACTTTCAACTGGTTCAGCAGAGAAGTACAAGGTAAAAAGGACAATCTCACATAATCTATGGACTAAGAAACTATATTAGGCCTAAAATATTGTCGCTTTATTACTCTCTAGGATATTTCAGACCTAGCGAAGCATTCAATTATGTGTTTCCTGTCCTGACATATCTGCTCTTTCCTGATTTATCTCAATCGTTCTGAGAAAGACAACAGGGGTGATACGGAGAAACCAGAATGACAGAGACAAAGACCCATTACTCATTTCTGGGGACAACCACAAAGGTACACACCTGACATATGCCTGCATAAGACTGCTGTATCAAAAGTAATTTCCAAATATCTAAGACAGATGCTGCCATGCCACCCATAGGTAGCTAGACCATAGAAAATCTCAGCAGACTCTGATCGAAACCAGCATTCACACAGTTTTCTTTCAGCTGAGTATTATTCACGATAAAGGAAAATGTCACTGAAATAAATGAAAGAGGTGTTCTGTTTTTATTTTGCAAAACTTGAAGAAAGTCAAAGCAGAGTTAATAGATGCTGCTGGTAAAGAAGAAGTATGAATTTAAAAGGGAGGATGATCTGTAAAATTTTCACTGTTTATAATGAAACATAAGAACTGATAATTGGAGGAAAAAATGGGGTTTCAGTGAACGCACTGAGGACAACAACTATAACTTATTTATTCAACTTTATATTATAGCCTGCACTCCAGGACATTTTGAGAATGTCCTAGAATTTATGACATTAATGATCATATCTGTATTATTTTAAAAATTGTGCTGTCCACCAACTGAAACGAAAACAAGAAGTAACTGAACACTAAAGAGAAAAATGGAAAAAGGAACTAGGAAATGTCCTAAAAAAAATTGAGAATAAGACTAAGACAAAAAGCAAGACAGGACAGGAATACAAACTTGGAACAAGGAGATGTTTTTGTTATTATGCTAAAGTTCTGAATAAAACCAGAAAAATACAGCCAAAACATGGCTTGAACATATACAGGCTGACAAATAAAATGTGTGCTGCTTAGTGATCGGTCTAAACCGGAAATCACTTCTCATTTTCTTTTTCTTTATCTTGCTTCCTGGTTTTCCCGGGATATACTGAGTTTATATGCTTTTTAGGGACTCTTTTAAGGCAACTGAAAAGCTAAGTGATTAAACATCTCTACCACTAAATTCGACTGTTTTCTCCTGAAGGCAAGTATTTTAATGGACTCCACAAGGTACTATGGCAGTCAAGAAAATGTTTTGAAGAATAAAAATATCCTAAAAATTGGTAAGGTGAGGTTTCTTTCCTCTTCCTTACTCATTCACGGTCAGTATGCCTGTCAAGCTAAAATTTATTTTAAAATATACTAGTTACATCTATAATAGTTCTTGACTACATACATCAAAATACATTCTCTCTAGGTGATTTCTTTCAGGCGTTTGTTTAAAATCTTGTAAAAGTCTATTGAAATTTTTCACAATACTTTTCACTTCCAATAACATGAGACACATTATGAAAATATTCAAAACCTTAAACGTTCATGTTAGTATTTAATAAATGAGATTAATCTTTTCAAGAAACTTTATACTTTTTCAACTGCAAGAACCCCAGCGTACACCAGAGCTTTGAGTACAAGACTTTTGCCAAAAGCAAAAGCACTCAATATATTATTTTAATAATGGAAACCTCAAGTCTTAGAAACCAAGCTGCGTGTGGAAAAAAGAAATCATTTAGGTGAAAGGGTAACAAACATTCAATTGAAGGATAATGCAGCCCTGAGGGAAAATATGCATATGAATGGAGTTTATGAAATTGGTTCACTGCCTCTGCAAGGAAAAAATAATTAGTTTATTTTAAAGCTGCCTATAAAATGTTTTCAATATTGCAGTATGAATTATTTACAGAAAAATGTACATCTAACTTTAAAGCTACCACTTTACTGAAACATCTTGAGTACTGTGGAACTAGAAATAAAAATACATTATTTCATGTATGTAATATCAGGGAGATTCCCTTTTAATTACATGCTCTTCAAAAAGTTAAGGGCTAGTATCTAAATCAGTTATAATTCATTCAACTGTTTCTTTTCAAATTTAGGAAGTTAAAATGACTGGGGATATCAATTTAATTTTCAAATTTGACACAGAATACTCTCCAGAGTTGACAAAAACATGAGAGTATATCACTTTGAAGTCATGACTGCTAATGAAATGACTGAGGGAACATGTCTGAGCTTAAATCATTTTAAAAATACATTTTAAATATGTCTTTGAAGTTAGTAGTACAGGTTATTGGAGGAAAGATTTGGATTTGAGGTTTCACCATAAGGCTACTCTACGTGCTACAAAAAAACATTCAAATGGATTCACAAAATAACCTATGTTTAGAATATTCCTTTTGCCCAGTTTTCTGAATAGCACTTTAATGTGGCACAGTCTCTAGGGGGAGCCACACAGTGTTTGGATACCAGGCGTGGCCTGCAGTTTTATGAACTTTTCTTGAGAGAATTATGATAGAACCCACTTCACCCCCCCAAAATATGGAAAATCAGAGTTATTTATTTCCAGTTTCAGGCAAATCACTATAAAGAAAAATCGCTATTTTTTAAGAAGTCTCTTTTGAATATATCACAACTTTAAAGTGAAAACAAGGTAGCCCAAAAGAAAGTGTACACTTCACTGTCTCTTGGCTGAAAAGCAGAGGCATTGGGTAACCAATAACTAGGTGATGGGGTTCTTGGCTTTCTCAGTCCTCTGTCAATGATGCGGTAAGTCCGAATCTGACTGGCCTCTAGGTTAAAACGTGGCGCTCTCCTAAAATAGCATTACTTGCTTATACAAACACATAAACAGAATAATGATAAATAACTTTAGAGTATTACCTGCATTCAGTCTACTTTGAATTTCTAAAATTAATGTGACAATAATCAGCTTATGAACACTAGAGGGCAGTAAAACACCAGAAGGTGCATTTAAATTATATCTCTAAAAGTGGCAAAGGCAAACCAGTACATTTTTTTTTGGAATCAAAATCGTAACAATTTAATAAATGTGTTTCTTTTTAGGTTGCCAAACCACAAAGCATTCTTTAGTGTGTCATTTTGGTACAACTTACTTTGCAAAATCCAAATAAGAAACATGTCCATGATAAAACCCTGGTTTCATCTCTTTCCAGGAAGTTATATTCTTTACAAAGCGTACCTAAAACAGGAGAACACATTCGTTACTGAAGTTCAATATAAAGGAAAATGAAATCTGATGATAGCAAAATACTTTCCATTTAGACATTTAAGACAAATCACACCAGTTTGACAATTACAGAGCTTGAAACACAGGTTTCAACTAAGGAGAGCACAGTGTGATCTGTAATTACCAATTCATCACAGAGAGAGCTATTATCACCACACTCAGAAAAGAGTGAGAGAATCCTGAAGGAAAAACCCACACAGTGCAATCATTTACAATGCTGCACGGTGAGTAATTCACATGGGTGAGGGGAGGGTGGGTACCAACACACGCCCAAGTCTGTTTTTTACTCCCAGAGACTCGTTATTCATAAAAACTCATTAACAGTTCAACAAATAAAACAAAAAGTAATCCTTAAACCAAAATGATTAAAGAAAAGATTATGATTATCAGACGACTTTAAAGAACAAAGAGCAGGTTATCGTAAGCTTGTTAAAAAAAAAAGACAAATAAAATTACAGAGGTAATATAGGTAGAATTTTTAAAAATTTGAATAGCTATTACTATCTTAATTTGCTGGAATTAAAAGTACTCAAAAGATCAGTTAATGGAAAAATTCTTTTAGTGTAATTATGCTTAAAAAAATTTTTAAGAGCTGACTAATATAGCATTTGATAAGCCCAAGTATCAGTAGTGGCAAAGCAGTGATACTCTATTTCTCAAAGAAAAATGTTATATATTTTTGACTAGCAAATTTCCGCATGATAAACAGCAAGTGGTTAAGAATGCCCTCTGGGGACTCGATACAGTGGTGGAGAAGGGCTAAAGGGTAGGGGGCCCACCACCTTAAAGTGCACTGAAAGCTTCTGCAAGCTGTGACCTCAGCCTCTAGAGCACAGGCCTGCTGCCTGTCGACTGCACACTTCTGACAATTTATCAATCTAGCATTTACATTTTATTATAGAGTTAGTCACATGGAGATATTCTGGACCACTTCTATCAGATTAGTCGATAAATATGGCAATGAATGATGATGGCTGCCTCCTAGAAAAGGCCTATTGTAGCGCAGAGTACAAAACAGTGCAGAAGCAGCCACATGTCAGAGAATGTGAACTAGGGAAAAATAGAAGGTTCTGGCGAAATTTATTTTTTAGGGGAAGCATTACTAATTCATACACTAAGGGAAATAATGAAGTTCTTAGAAGGGAAGTTATAACCTTATTATCTTACACACACACACACTTAAATCGGAAAATTGAACATAGATGATAAAATTATGTTGCATTAGAAAATAAACAATTATATTTCAGCAGATATTTACGATTTTTCCCCACCAAAAAAAAGAGCCAAATGAATGTATGATTTGAGGTTCTCATGTTCTTTCCTATCTGTTCTTTAAGGAAGGTTCCAAACAGAATGAAAATATCAAATGGCAAATGAAAAAGAAACAGAAAAATTAAAATTAATAACCCAAAAACCGAATCCTTAAAAAATTTCACATGTTGAATATGAAAAGTCCTTATAAACTGCCACTTACTGGTAAATTATTTCATATAATTTAGTTCTGTGAAAATCAGTTCCATTATTTCAGCCGAAAATGAGAGGGAGAGAGAAGGAAAAGAGAATAAGAATGGGAGGTGGTGGTTTAAGGGTACTTCAGGCACATTAGCGACTCAGCTCTATTTTCCAGAAGCCCAGATTTAATGTGGATGTGATGGTGTGGGAGAGAAATGAAAGGAGATGGCAGATTGAAATCTGGGAAAACGGTGTTCGAGAACCACATGTTAGAGAGGATCAATAGGACCAACTTAGAGTACACTGTGGGAAAGACTCAGGTGGAAATAGGAGTTAGGTATGAATATAAACTACAAGGATCCTTCTTTCTTCCACCTTTACTAAGGAGAGTCAGGATTAAACTGAACCCTCCTAAGGACATACTTCATGCAACATGTGTCCTTCAATGTCAGGTGTAGAACCCAGGAAGCGGGATAATGTCTGGACTGCTGCAGGGCTTCTCAAACTCAATGTGCAAATGAATCATCTGGGATTCTGGTCCAAATGCAGATTTTGAGTCAGTAGGTCTGGAGTGGGGCCCAAGATTCTGCACTTCCAACAAGTCTCCAAGGATGGCAGGTGAGTGGACCACACGGAGGAGCAAGGCTTCTGCATTGCTAGGCCCAGGAGCTACTGCTGGGCGTGATTTACGTGAAGCTTGTTTTTGTAGTGCTTGCAAAGGAGGCCCTGAGGTCTATAAAAGTTCTTTAGCAAAGATATACTCTCATATTCACTGCTTTTATGATAAAGTAAAAAAAGTGTACTGAAATAGAACAGATTTTTAAAGATCACCTTGTAAGCCACCACAATATATAAAACAGAAGTGAGGAAAGGAGCAGAATGAACCCTGCCTACTCAGTCTCCTTCTCCCCGCACACAGTGATGCCTGAAGCATACTGGAACCAAAGCATGCCAAGAAACACAGTTTAAAAACGAATGAAATGAGAAAGAAGGTTGTGCTTCCAGTTAGGACTCAGGCAAGAGTTGAGTGATGATGGAGAACAGAACGAGGCATGAATCTTCCACTGTTGTCACCAACCTCAAACTCTCTTGTTTCCAGAATCAGCATTGTTGAGTTGGAAGGGACTTAGGATATCCTGTACTCTTTAATGTATAGATTAAAATACAGAAGTTCAAGAACCACACACCTTAGATTTTGGTCCAATCATCCTTCTATACCACAAACTAATTTCCCTTAATTTATTATTGTTCAATTTAAGCAAAGAGGAAAAAACCCAGAAGGATGTGAAAAGAAGCGAGTAGCATTTGTATCATGATTTTGATCAACAACCTTGGGCACTGAGAATTTTAGGTTTTATCCACTGCTGAGGAAACCCCTCAGATTCAGTCATTCAGAACTCCTCAACCCAAAGATCTCAAAGCTCTGTTCATACAGCTCTCAAAACTATTTATTTTCCTCATCACATTCATTATAACCTCCATGTCCAATCCATCCTGGTCACTACTCTCATGTTGAACAACCATTTTTGCAACGATGACCGCTGACTTATTCTTGTCGTTTTACTGTCTTGGGTAACCTCAGGGGTTGCTGAACACTGCTAGTCAAAACTAAGAAACCTGGCTTAAATGTCTATATAGGACTTTGCATTTTATTTTCTGAATTCATTCTAGGTAAATTCACATGGGTTATTATTGCTTTTAAAATCTCTACACTATAGGGGTGCCTGGGTGGCTCAGTCGTTAAGCGTCTGCCTTCAGCCCAGGGAGTGACCCCAGGGTCCTGGGATAGAGCCCCGCATCAGGCTCCCTACTCCACTGGGAGCCTGCTTCTTCCTCTCCCACTCCCCCTGCTTGTGTTCCCTCTCTTGCTGGCTGTCTCTCTCTCTCTCTCTGTCAAATAAATAAATAAAATCTTTAAAAAAAATAAAAAAAAACCAAAATCTCTACATTATCACATTAAAGTCTAGCAAAACACACAGAATCCTTTAATCTCCAACTATGAGAATACTGAAGGTTCCATATTTAATACATATGTGCATATGTTTTTTTCTTTCATCAACATTTAAGGCAATGTGTTAAAGTCTCATTAATAAAGCTGTGGCTCATTTACAATTTGCAATAAATCAAAAGATGCTGAGCTGAGACTGACCTTCCCTTTACAGAAAAGAAAAAAGTGCTAAGCAAACAAATGATGTCAATAAGGTTCAAGTGGTGGTTCAGACTAATCTGGAGAATAGGCAGAGCATTTAGAAGTGTCATTTACATATTGCTGAAATTCTATAACCATCCTTGGACCACCCCCCCCCCCACTCCGGCCCTTTGAAGAGCAACCTTTTTAAGAAGTTTCCTTTTCAGGGTGCCTGGGTTGCTTAGTTGGTTAAGCGGCTGACTCTTGATTTCAGCTCAGGTCACAATCTCAGGGTCATGATCTCAGGGTCGGGAGTTGAAGCCCCGGGTCTGGCTCCATGCTCAGCAGGCAGGCAGTCTGTTTCCCCTCCCCCTCCCTCTGCCACACCCCCCGTAAAATAAATAAATCTTAAAAAAAAAAAAAAAAGTTTCCTTTTCAAAGTCTGAATTTAGCCACTTTTCCTTTTAGCCATGTTAGCTGGTTCTCCCCAAAGTGCCCCCTGCAGAATTTTCCCTGCCTCTCCTCCTGCCATCGCCCTTTCATCAGTCAGCCTCACTGCAGTTCCCGCTCTACCATTTTCTGCTCTCTCAACCTCTCCTGCACCACTCGCCTAGTCCTTCAGTTTTTCTTCTGGTTTTCCTCTGTAGCGGGGCATCCTGCGCAAGACCTGGAGATAAGGCTCTGGAACAGAGAGGAATGAGTGGAAGTGGAGGTTAGGTGAGCAAACTTCCACGCGCTTCACTGTATGGACTCTCGCCGACTCCATCTGGCACTAGTGAAAGGGAAAGTGGTAGGTGAGAGGAGCAAAGCATAATAGTGGCAAATGGATTTAAGGAGACAGAAGAGTGAAGAGACTGTACACAGTGGCTTGGGGAGAAGAAATGAAGTCACCATAGTGAATTTATTCGAAGAGTTATTTCCACAGTCTGACTGAAAGAGGCTATCGAGAAGGAAGTTTCAGAAGTAGTTGTTAGATATACTACATGAATAGAGATGTTTTTATAGCCAGCCTGGAGCAGATCCGAAACTGTGATTTCTGTCAGATTTTATAACTCAAGCAGAGTCAGGCTAGCAAGTCATCAGAGGAGACCTTTAGGGAAAACACGAGCGACATAGGGAGTGGTGCTGTGATTTATCTGCTAGTGGACTCAGACCTGAACCAGTGCAACAGGAAAAAGCTAAGAAAGCACCATCTCATAACAGTATATCTAGACCTACTTCTTAATAAGATTCATCTCAACATTAATTATCTGAAAGAACTTGTTTTCACTATCTGTAAGTAGGAATGTCATCCTGACAATCCTGGCCAAATTCCAACTTTGTAATTACTACCTAGTGAATGAATACTACTATTAACTTGGGTAATTACTATATACCAAACTCCTACTCATGCCCATACTTAAACATCCACTGTACAGCTGTGGGTAGTTTTATGAGACTAAACTAGAGAGGAAGTTTTCTACACAAAAAGGAAAATTGAATAATTGGATAAAATATAAGAAAGGTTCAGCAGCAATAGAACATAATATTTCGCCAAAGTCCAGAAATGTATTTTCAGTCCTTTCTGCAGGAGAAGGGTGGGTGTGTCCCAAATCACTGAGGTAAGGGGAGAACATATTACCATCAATCAGAGGGGCTCATTCTGCCAGTAATTATCATCGCAGGTGCTGTGCTCAACTAAGAACTACTTTCAGAACCTAAGTCTATTCATTTGTTCTCTCATTCATTCATTTAACAAAAATTTTATGGAGCATATGTACTGCCTCAGACACCATTCTAAACACAAGGAATATAGTGGTGAATAAGATGAACAAGGTTCCTGTGTTTTAGGAGCTTATACAGAGGAAAAGACCAATTGGAAACAAATGAATAAATAATAGGAAAGATACAGAAAGAAAGATGATCGTGCAACTTGGAAGAACTTATAAGAAGTAACTTGGAAGAAGTATTTAATATATAGGATGGCCAAGTAAGGTTTTTCTGAGAGGATGTCATTTACAGGATGTTAAAAGGATAACATGAAGTCAATGGTGAGAAACCAGGAGAAGTGTATTCTAAGACAGAATGTTAAGTGCAGAGGCCTTGAAATGGGAAAGGCTTGGTACCGTCAATGAACCAAAAGGCCAGTGTGGCTAGTAAACAAGAGGATGGAGTAATGGAAAAGGGCTAGATTTAAAAGGGCCTGTTAGCCAAGGTAAGGAATATGGATTTTGATGGGGAGGTTGGAAAGCGAACTTAAAGACAAAGTATTTCACCATCCTGGGAAGACTACAATATGCATCTTCTCATAACCCACTGAGAACTATGTTCTAGATCTTTGCTACTCACACTGTAGTTCAAGGACCAGAAGAATCAGTTTTGGCATCAGGTTCCATCTTAATCCTTCTGAATCAGAATCTATATTTTAACTGGTGATTGATACACACATGACAAGTTAAGAAGCACTCATCTAAAGTGATGCTCTGAAATACCAGGATCTGCAACTAACATCAAATCATGGGCTCTAATGCAGAAGACCAGAAGGCGCCTGAATAATGAATTAAAAGAAAAAAATCACTATGTTATCCTACAGAGAATACAAATTCTGGATATTTCCAATGGTTAGAAAGGGGTTAAATATGATCACAAACCTAAACAGATGAGAGCAGAAAAGAATTAAGAAAGACCCTAAAAGATGCTGCCACTTAACACCTGACAGCTACTTTAAAGATGTTCTCTAAAGCACAGATATTGTCATGATAGCAGAGTAAACTTCATTTTCTAACTACAAGAGCTAACTAATCACCTGTCTCCCGCCAATCCCTGCCTATTCACTGAGTAAAGCACGCCTCACAGATATAACTCCCATGACTGAGTCCGTCTCCCTCCTATTGCTTACTCTTCCCATGCCTCATATTCTCAAGTGTTTGTCTTTTCATTTCCTCGTTCTAACTTTCCCTCTTATTTTATTCCAATTTCTTAATTGTGAAAGATCACTGAACTACAGAAAAGTTGAAAGAATAATACAGTCAACATCTGTATACTCATTCACTAAGATTCACTAACTTCACATGTGCCATTTTTGCTTCTCTCTTTGTTCTCTCCATATGCACATACATGCTTAATTTTTTCTGAACCATTTGAAAACAAGTAGTAGACATTTTTGATCAAGGATCCAATTACAAATCACACATTACGTTTAGTTTTCATATGTCTTAGTCTCCTCACCCCTAGAGAGGACTGTCCCGCCTCACCCCCAACCACACCTTGTTCAGTTGTCATGATGTTGATACTTTACAAGAGTTCAGGACAATTATGCTGGAGAATGTTCTAACAAGATGGATTTGCCTGTTTGTACAAGAGTAGGTCTGGATTAGACATTCTGGTGAGAAACATTTTGGGTTAAATAATTTGGTGAGAATATCATAAAATGATGTGTTCTTTAAATAATCTTCATAGTTCCTGTATCTATGTTTTACATTCCAAGTAAATTACAAATAAGCTTCTTGAAAGATGTGGCTTTGCTTTTTATTCAAGAATCTAGCACCATCTCTGTATACATTACATAATAAATAAAGGAAAACTTGAGAGCAGAGTTGACAACTGTTTCTAAGGATGGCAGAATACGCAGAGATAGCTATTGGTAACCCACTCAACAGTTTCATACCTGACTCAAAATATTTGGACTTTGCCTCTAAAATCTGAGAAATAATTAAGCATGTGAACAGTTTAGCACAGTGCCTAGTACAGTCTGTACAAAAGACAGCCAGGAAAGAGCTGGAGCTAAAGACTATTTCTCTACTCTGCCCCACACCAACATGTTTTAAGTGCTGCTCATTATATAATCCAGCTGCTTTTAGGATAGTGTTTATGCTTCTCTTCTAATGTTCCCCCCCCCATATATAACTAACAAGCTATTGAAAGAAAAACAGAAGTTTTATCTCATCCAAATGCAATTGGAAAAATGTATCACTACATGATGGCTGTAAATGTCATATGTGGAGAGCTTCCAGAGATCCTTATTTCATGCAAAAAATGGTCAGTATCACTGTAAGACATCTTATAGCTGCCATACACTTTGTAGTACTGGACACAAAATAAGCAAGGTAACTTTATTTTTCTAAAAAATACTACTGAATAAATCTAAAATTCATATGTGAGTATTAAGAGATGTTCCCTTTAAACCAAGATGTATTTAAAAAAGCAATCAAGCAAAGAAATTTAACATCTACCACACACTATATAAAAATGGATTATTTAGGATACTTGCCCTTCAGATACACAATATTACATAATGAATAGTTTTTATGACGCACTTAGCTAAACAAGCTCATGTTTCTTCTCATTTACAGAAGAGTTATTTAGTTTGGCTGATGGATGTAGATTTTTGGTTTTATAAAAAAGTAACTGAGGATACCACAGAGAGCCAGGAATTAATTATATGGGCAGATGATATGCCCTATACTATTAGCCTTTACAAACAGCTCTCTAAGAAAGCAAACCTTAAGTATCAGTGTTACTCTCTTGCTTCAGTGTAAGGATTGTAAGTATGCTTAAGAGTAGGGTAAGAGTCAATTCTGTAACAAACAATTCAGCTGTTTTCAAAACAGATAAATACATTCTTAACTGTATGACTATCACAAAACCTTTGTAATAAGGCTATCTTAACATGGTATTTAATCTTAGTATTTTCAAATATTATCTTTTCTCCTCATAGGGCCCAATTCCCATTCCCTTCAATATTTATAGAGAATTCTACTTATTTATAATTATAGTCAGAACTCCAGGTGTGGAGAAAATGTGTGCTACTATTGTTAAAGAGATAAGTGATTTTATTTCATGAGATAATTTCCTCCACTTTTCTCAAGACTATTTCGAATCTATCCATTTGTTTATCTAAAGTTTCTCGACAATTTAAAAGGCAAGGTTATGTTAAAAATATAAGCAACAAAGCCCATTATCCAGGAGTTTGTAGCTAATATTATATAAATTATTAGTAAAGATAAGAAGAAGTTTAGGAGGCTAGTCACAAAGCTGAGTGATACACAACACAGGTATTCATTAAAGATTTCTCTATCATAAAATGAGACAACAATGATTTTTATTGCAAGGTATCTTGCTAAAAATATTTCATATTTTTAAAAGGATACCATACTAAACAGCATCATTTTGTTTTCAAAAATTCAAGATTTTAATAAATTCATTAATTTTACAGATATTTAAATACAAAAAATATGCAAGGAAATATACCAAATACTGTGAAAAATGTAAAATTAAAGAAAAGTTTGTTGGGGGGGTACCTGGGTGGCTCAGGTCGTGATCCCAGGGCCCTGGAATCGAGCCCCACATCTGGCTTCCTGCTCGAGGGGGAGTCTGCTTCTCCCTCTGCCCCTCCCCCCACTCATGCTCGCACTCTTGGTCCTGTCCCCCAAGAGACTGACAATTCACTGGGGTCAGTACACATACCCCATAAAATGCTTTTTCCTCTTGAGATACAAAATATGAGTGAGGAAGTGTCAGAAAACATTTACTCATCCCCTATGTGTTTACCTGGTCTTGTAGTGACATCACTGGATTATTTTTGGTAGTGTTGATGTGAAGAACGTGGTATTTATTCTTTGCACACAGGTCATAGGCAATATTGGTAAAAGAGGTGCTTGCAGTTTTGGGGACTCTGTTATAAATGATCACCATGTCCTCTTCCTCATCCAGCACCGCCTCTTGCCGAGGGCCATCCATCGTATGTCGCTGCTCAATTTCTCGAACTTCATGTCTTGCAATAGCCCGTTCTGAAAAGAAAAACAGTTGTGAGCTCACTTTTTAAAAATAATGAAAATAATCTCCCATTCCTCGAACATAATTTTCCTATTCAAGAAAGGAGTAAGGGCACTTGAAGAGATGTTCTGGAGACCGAACATTCAGACTTCTTCCAAGGATAATACACATGCGTATACAGAATAAACAGTCATCAAGTTTAGAATACCACGGATCCGAGACCGGTGTAGTTCAAAAGTCACACTATGCTTTTTTTTTTTCCCCCAAAGATTTTTTTAAAGATTTTATTTTATTATTTATTTGACAGAGAGAGAGCATAAGCAGGAAGAGCAGCAGGCAGAGGGAGAGGGAGAAGCAGACTCCCCGAGGAGCAGAGAGCCTGACGTGGGGCTCAATGCCAGGACCTAGAGATCATGGCTTAGAAAATAAGTCACTCAGCATTTAAGCAAAGATTTTGAAATTTATACTTAGGATTTAATTATTTCCTGGTTTATCAAAAGGTAGCAGAGCAATGGTTATAAATGCTGCAGTGATTTTAGGTAACGA
This sequence comes from Ursus americanus, assembly GCF_024610735.1. Classification (NCBI taxonomy): domain Eukaryota; kingdom Metazoa; phylum Chordata; class Mammalia; order Carnivora; family Ursidae; genus Ursus; species Ursus americanus. Next base: position 39,308,098 of record NC_142138.1, on the reverse strand, counting down.
GTAGAAACTATACCATTACAAATCCTTTTTCTTTTTGGTGTTGCATTACATTCTAAGTCCTGGCTATGTTTTGTTTTGTTTTGTTTTTAGTATTTTATTTATTTGTCAGAGAGAGAAAGAGCACAAGCAGGGGGAGTGGCAGGCAGAGGGAGAGTCCCGATGCGGGACTCAATTCCAGGACTGTAGGATCATGACCTGAGCCGAAGGCAGACACTTAACCAGCTGAGCCACCCAGGTGTCCCAGTCCTGGTTATGTTTACTCCTTAAATTCTATGGTTCATCTAATTCAAATCACTACCATACAGTTTGAAAAGCAGTTAGCATTTTGCATCCTTTTACTATTATTCTCTGTTTAATATAAACTTCAGCTTTGAACGTTTTTTAGAATAAGGAAGCAAGTGAGGGGAAGAGAGAAATGAGGGGATAAAAACCTTTAACAAGATCACAAGTTACCTTGCACAGAGATAGCTGCCCACACATACCATGCACCCTCCTACCACCAGATCTTTGTGCAAGCTGTCTCACCTGCTTGGAACCCTCTTCCATTTCCCCTGTGCCCTAATGCTGCCTGGTGAATTCCTCAACCTCTTCATGGAATGTCATCATTGCTCAAAGGGGAAGTATTATCCAATCTCCCTAACTAGCTACAATCACACACACAATGCATACGTATGTCTCACATACCACATGTTTCATAATAGCAATTTTTAAATATTCTGTTATTGGTATCTGTCTACCATAAAGCATGACTTAATACAGTGACATGAAAAAAGCAATGAGGTACAATTACAGTAACAAGTGCAGGCTTCAAATACTGTCAAACCATTCATCTTATATTTTGGCTCAGAAGATACGGTCACCGCATTATAGGAAGTATACTCTGAGCTGAGGATTCACATTCACAAGACTTGAATACAAGTTCCAGGCCTGCTACTTATTAGCTGTGGGCTTTCCAAAACAGGAGGAGAAGTGCATATATTCTATATGTATATGCATGTATGTTTCCTTTTTTTTTTTTTTCGTCCCCCTTGGGAGAGTTGGACGGGAATGTGCAGAGAAGGAAATGAGCTTAATGCTGAACATACTGTTAGATTGCCTGGGATATCCAGGAGATGTTACGTGGATAATTGGGTACACAGGTCAAGAGTTGAGAATAAACATTCAAGTAGAAGACATCTGGGAAAACCATGGGAATGAATGCAACTGCCTAGATAATCTAGAATACACAGCATGGGAAAGAGACTCTAGGACAGAATCTTGGGAAATACCAACACTTAAGGAGAAAGTAGAGACAATCTATAGAAGGAGGCTAAGAAAAAAGGAAAGTCTTCCTTTCCAAAGAAAAAAGTCTTCCTTTCTAAAGAAAAAGGAAGCAGGGCAGACTTTAAAGAATCACATGCCACATGATAGAAAGCATAATACTTTTCAAATTGACAGTGCTTTCCAAATGGACGTATAAATCAAGATAATATATGAGGCTACAAGCATCTACATAAGATTTGGAAGCTATCTCAGGTAAAATTCAACAAGTATTTATTGAGAACCAACACACATTATTATTCAATAATTTTTAAGGACTCTTATCTCCCAAACAGCCTCAAACTGTCATCAGATCAAAACTATTATGATACTGTTACATACACCCTCTGTCCTCTTTCCACAAAGGTAAATAAAACAGTGCTGCTGTCATTCAAGTGCCTACACAAGCGAGAGAGGTCTCCTTTAGCAGCCCAGACATGCATAAAATTGTCTTTAAAAGATTCACCTAGAAGGAACAATGCTGAATTTACTTTAACTGGTTTTTCTGAAATCAAGTACTTGGAACAGAAGATTTTATGTGTTATTTCATATACGGGTGCCCATTTTACCTACAGAATACTTAATGACTAAAGAAAATCTGCAATATTAATAGTTTTTATAATTACTCCATCTACTTAATAAATTTTACATGCCCAACAACTGTTGGGAAAATTAGCTACTAAATTAAAAATATTTTTATTTTATTTTTTAAAGATTTTATTTATTTGACAGAGAGAGAGAGAGAGAGAGAGAGAGAGAATAAGCAGGGGGAGCAGCAGGCTCTCCGTTGAGCAGGGAGCCAGCCTGATGCTTGGCTCGATCCCAGGACCCTGGGATCATGACCTGAGCCGAAGGCAGATGCTTAACCAACTGAGCCACCCAGGCACCCCTTAAAAATATTTTTAAAACAAAGTGATCATTTAGTCTGTGGATTTTTTTATTTTTTAAAAGTGATAAAACTCTAGCCAGACCATGTCACATGTTGTAAAATTAATCATTGTTCTTGGTTCATCATGTGTATTAAATTATATGCACTGTATATTAATACAATTTAAAAAGACTTCTATGCAAAGGTGCAAATATAGGAGTCACTACTTTCCTCATTCAAATAACATATTTATATGTATTTTCTATTTTTCAAGTGTTTTTACTTTGCTTTAACAAACAGGATCATTATTAACATAGTGTTATGCTTAAAACTACATAAAAAGATAAAAATAGTGTGGAACATCAAGTGCATTTTTTTTAGTAATATTTGTTTATAAAGTCAAATCTGGGGGCACCTGGGTGGCTCAGTCGGTTAAGCGTCCAACTCTTGATTTCGGCTCGGGTCATGATCTCAGGGTCCTGAGGTGGAGCCCCGCATTGGGCTCCATGTTCAGCGGGGAGTCTGTTTGAGATTCTCTCTCTCTCCCTCTCGCTCTGCCCCTCCCCCTGCTCATGCTTTCTCTTTCTCTTCAATCAATCAATCAATCTTTTTAAAAAAATCAAATCTCACTGAGATGAATAATGGTAATAACTGTTGATGGTAAAATACTCTCTCTTTCTACCCATGATCAATGTAAAATCAGAACGGGTGTTTGCAATATAGCCATTCTTCACTCACTAGGTACTCGACAGTTCCAGGTCTTTTTTATCAATGATGCTCTGCATCGAGTTAGTACAGCTTCTTCCCAGACTCTCTTAAATCAATGGGGAAGCTTTATTAGTTGCAGCACATTTGTAGTGCACTTAGAGAATGTAGGCAGTAATTTAAACTACTTATGATGCTTTCTGAAGTAATGTTTTTTTTTTCATGTTTGAGTAATGAATTATAAAGAATCTGCTACACAAGCTATTTCAGAACCACCACAAAATGTATAGCCTGCAAACAGCATGCGGTGCAATCCGAGAGTCATGAAATTACAGCCAGGCACCACTGGCACTAATGTGCCCAACACCGAAGGCAGACACTGAACTCCGTGGCGGGTCTGGTTCTTCTAGGCTCCTGTGCAAGGTGGCATGTATCTCAGCTCAAGGAACCTTTCCTTGCAGCAGATTATCAACAAACTCAAGTCTTTTAAAAGACCATTCATAACAGTAAGAATTACCTACTTCTGCACTGGCAGGGCATTAAAGGCCTTACTTAAGTGCAAGAATGTAATGATCAAGCTAAATGTAAAACACTGCACTAAATACACCAAACCAGATCCTACACAGCATTAAAGTCACAAAGATGTATGTATATGTCTACAGGAAAACAGAAGAAAACAGAAGTGAATTGTTTTTTTTAAATCGCAACACATCTTTCAATGACAATTTTTTTTTTTTTAACATTACGATTGTTGTTTTGGGGAACACCTTTTCTCTTTGAACATGTTATTAAATGTTCGATGTACTAAATAATTCAACTAATATATTTATAGAGAAATAAGAGAAATTAGAGAGATAAGTTTTGTGTTTTATACAAATTAAAGGACCTATGCATATATATAATTCTCTCCCCCTGCCACAGCTCAATTTTAAAATGGTCTCAGCAGGAAATAAATACTTCACAAATGTCCAAAATGTGTAGTATCTCTGTATTGTGGATAACAGATTAGGACTTGAGGGAGAAAAGAAATAACAGAAGGAAGGAGCAATACATTGCCTTGTCTTCAAATACTGAAACTTCTGCATCTTAAAGTAAAAAAATATACAGTTAGAACACAAGTAAATAACTAAGTCAAAAGGCAAAGAATACTAAGAAAAAATTACCAAATTTTAATATTTACAATTTTAAGAAAAAACACAGAAATGAGCAATGACACTATTAATACTTCAGGAGATAATAAGCTAAGGTAGCTTATAAGAGATTTAAACCATGTATGCATGACAGGGCAGAGCAAAAGTATTAGTGGCATTATGACTTTCTGGGTCACGGAATCCTTTAAGAACATGATGAAAACTATGGACCCTCTCTCCAGAAAAACTGACTTGTGCATTTCAGGAAGGGGGCTCTAAGACCGCAGATTAACTACTTAAAACAAACAAACAAACAAACAAGCAAACAAACCAACCTCCAAGGTCAGCAAGCCTAATGGTAAACTGCCTTAAGGCAGTAGTATATATATAGAAAAAAAAATAGGTTACTCCTAAGTAAAGACTGTAGGCGAAGAGAAATCACTGAGGAAATTGGCAGTGTCCATCTGAGAAATGTCTATGGGTAAGGATGCCCTGGCACAAAACTTGACCTGTCCAGACCCCACGGCAAGTAAGCCTGTTGCACAGCTAGATAAACTGGGTTCTAACAGTTGCGTGCTATCAAATACCTGAATTAAAGTGGATCCTCAGCATTCTCTAGGGACAAAACCCTGTATTGTATAAACCCCAACCTTTTATGAAGTCTAATTTGTTCCCCAAAATATGCATACACTATGTAAAGTAGGAACCGACAAAGTTGCGCCCAAAGAAAATTATTATGAAGCTATTTAACTGATCCTTTCTTCAGCACCACTCGCTGTGAATGTTACTATCTAACCAAACACCACCCATCCTGATGGACATAGTACTTGGCAATCACTATAAATTAAATAAATTGGTTGTCTCATTGTATACGTCATTTTCTTAAGAATATTTTTAGCCTGGATCAGTCTCCTTGAATTCAATCACCAAGGGGACTGACAAAATAAATTTCTATAAAGAGGCTGAAGTCTGGATGCTGAACACTGCCAGTGCTTTCTTGTGTGGTTCCAGGCAGTCAACAAGGGATGCTTGAGATATCATTAAAAGTTATACGTTTAAGTGGATCATCCTACAAAAAAAAAAAAAAAAAGAGCTGATAGCACCTTTCACTTTAAGGGAGATGGAGTAGACCTATTTTTTGCTCTTCTTTCCACTACGTACAACTAAAAACCCTGGACGTAATATATAAGACAAGCACAAGACTCTAAAAGGTAGAGAGAGAAGGCAGCACACTAGTTAGGGTTCTTGGGACTCAGGAATGACAAAGTGGCGAGTTCCCTTCATACAGCCCAGGTTTGGAGCAGCAGAGGCCGGCAGCCCAGAAATGGGCCCACACAGAAGAACCCAAACAATAGCCTATTTTCTCTAGCCAAAGGACCAAGGGAGGGACAGCAAAGCAAGACTGAAAACTCTCAGACATAACTACTCTACTTTAGTCAAACCCTAAAGAAAAAACTGGTCTCATCTCCACCCTCACAGGGCAGGTAGATAGCCCAGACTTCTACCCTCACAAGGCAATAATGAGGTACTCAATGTCCCTGATAGGGTGGGGTCAGAGAAGACGAAGCAGGGAGCCAGGACTTTCATCACAGGCAGCAGGTATCAAGCCCCCTCTACAGTGTCAGGGAGACCATGCAAACACACCTGCTTCCACATGGCAGTGTACCTTCTTGGTAGTGCTGGAGGAGACAGGTGGAGAGTCAGGACTTGCACCCTCCTCCAGTGTGATAAAGCCACTCCCACCTATGCCCGGCAGTAAGATCGAGCCCACCAGCTGCTGACAGTGGCTGACAAAGGACGTGGACTTCCACTTCCACTTGGAAGTAAAAAAGGAGCACCCCCCTTCCCTTCCCAAAGCAGCATCAAAAAAGTCAACTGACACAAACAATGAATCATGGAACACTACACATCGAAAACTAATGATGTACTGTATGGTGACTAACATAACATAATAAAATATTAAAAAAAAAAAGTCAACTGAAACAGATTTACATAAGAGCCAGACTCTCACATCAGAATACAAAAATGTCCAAGTTTCAATCAGATACTACTCAATGTATCAAAAACCAGGAAGACCTCGAACCCAATGAACAGAGACAAACAAGAAATTATAACATCCAGATGACAGAGATGTTAGAATTATTAAAGATTTAAACTGGTCATGATAAAAATGCTTTCATGAACAATTGTGAACAAGCTTGAACCAAATGAATGAACAGAAAGCCTCAGCTATAGGCTCAGTCATAAAAAAGAATATATAAAAAAGACTTAGATGGAAATTTCAGAACTCAAAATTAAAATAATCAAAATAAAAAACTGTGAATAGGATCAATAGCAGAATGGTAGGTAGGAAAGGAGAAAAGTTTCATAAACTGGAAGACAGAACAAAAGAAATTACACAGCAGCAGTAACTGAGAAGATATATTGCAAACAACAACAATAATATAGACTCAGGGAACTGTGGGATATAACAAAAGACCTATGTATTTGAGAGAGAGAAAGAGAGAGAGTATGCACATGCAAGTGGACGGATGGGGCAGAGGGAGAGAGAGAATCCCAAGCAGACTCCATGCTGAGCATGGGGCCTGACGTGGAGCACGATCTCACAACCCTGAGATCATGACCTGAGCTGAAACCAAGAGTTAGATACTTAACCAACTGAGTCACCCAGGTGCCCCCCTGTCACCGAGTCTTGAAAGGAGAGGAGAAAGAAGGCAGGGCTATAAGAGTACTGAAAGAATTCATAGCATTCTGACAAGAGACCTAAACATAAAGGTTCAAAATACTGAACCAGGGGCGCCTGGGTGGCGTAGTCGTTAGGCGTCTGCCTTCGGCTCAGGGCGTGATCCCGGCGTTCTGGGATCGAGTCCCACATCAGGCTCCTATGCTGGGAGCCTGCTTCTTCCTCTCCCACTCCCCCTTGCTTGTGTTCCCTCTCTCGCTGGCTGTCTCTGTCAAATAAATAAAATGAAATCTTTCAAAAACAAACAAACAAAAACCCCACAAAATTCTGAACAAACTCCAAACAAGATAAACCAAAGATATCCATAATAGGACACATCATAATTAAACTTTTGAAAAATAAAGACGAAGAAAAAAATCTGCAAAGTAGCCAGAGCACATGAAGCCTTAACTAAAGGAGAAAACTGGAATAACAGGATAATAACAGCATGAAGTGGCACAATTTCTCTCAAGTGCTGAAACAAAAAAAAAATCCTATACCCAGAGAAAATAATCTTCAGGAATGACAAAGATAAATGAGATATTCTCACCTGAAAGAAAACTAAGCAAATTTACCACCAGTAGATCTACCTTAAAGGTTGGCTAAAGAAAGTTATCTAAACATTGTGTGACGTGGATCTGAATATATAGAGGACAATTATATTGTAAATGGCAGATAGTAAAGGGATGTAAATGGCAGTAAGGTTTCTATACTTCACTTGAATTGGTAAAATTATGACACCAGTAGACTGTGACAAGTGATAAAGATATAATAGATAAAGCAACCATGAAAAAAGCTGTATGAAGACTTTAAACTCAAAAACACTAGATAAATCACAATTCTAAAAAAAATATAAAACCTACAGGAATGCAGAAAGAAGAAAACAGAAACAACAAAACCAGAGACAACAAACAAAAAATAAAAGTATCAAGGGAAATTTTAAGAAGACATTGAAGCGAATTAAGAGAAAATTTGTGGGATACAGCTAATGCAGAACCGAGGGGGAAATTTACAACACTACCTGCATCCATCAAAAAAGAATAGTCTCCAACCAATCACCTAAGCTCCTACCTCAAAAACCAGAAAAAGAGCTAGATAAACTCAAAGCAAGAAGGAATGGAATAATAAAGAATAAAAACCAATGAAACTGAAAACAGAACAACAATATGGAGGGAAAGAATGCATAAAATAGCTGGTTCTTTGAAAAAAATCAATTAAATTGATAAAATTGTAGCAAGATGAATATAAGCAAAAACAAATTCTTAATATTAGGAACAAACAAGACATCAACTAGAGATTCTGTGGACATCAAAAGGATAGAAGAATACTACAAACAACTTTACACATATAAATTTGACAGCCTGATACAATGGACAACTTCCTTGAAAAACAAACTGTGAGAACTCATTCAGTATGAAATTTATAATTTGAACTGTTCTATAACTATTAAGGAAATTGAATTCATAATTTTGAAACTCCTGAAAATGAAATATCCAGGGATTTGGCAAAACTGAATTTCTGTTCATGGTAACAACTCTCAGAAAAATAGGAATACAGAAAAAGTTCCTCTACAAAGTCCTACAGCTACCATTATATTTAATAGTGAAAAACTGAAATTGAATGCTTTCCTTCTAAGATCAGGAACAAGGGCTACTGTACAGTTTCATTGCTCTTATTTAACAGTGTTGGGAAATTCTAGCTAGTGCATTAAAGCAAAATAATAATAAAAACAACAGCGACAGAAGCAGCAGCATACAGACAGAAAAAGAAATAAAATAACTCTATTTGAAGATGATATAATTTTCTACAAAGAAAATCACAAGGAATCTACAAAAACAAAAGAATCCTAGAATAAGTCAGTTCAGCAAAGTTCCAGGATATAAAATAAAAATACAAAATCCAGGGGCGCCTGGGTGGCACAGTGGTTAAGCGCCTGCCTTCGACTCAGGGCGTGATCCTGGCGTTATGGGATCGAGCCCCACATCAGGCTCTTCCGCTAGGAGCCTGCTTCTTCCTCTCCCACTCTCCCTGCTTGTGTTCCCTTTCTCGCTGGCTGTCTCTATCTCTGTCAAATAAATAAATAAAATCTTAAAAAAAAAAAAAAATCCAGGGGTGCCTGGGTGACTCAGTAGGTTAAGTGTCCAACTCTTAATTTCAGCTCAGGTCATGATCTCAGGGTCATGAGTTCAAGCCCTGAATCAGGCTGGGCATGGAGCCTGCTTAAGATTCTCTTTCTCCTTTTCCCTCTGCCCCTCTCCCCGCCACACACACTCTCTCTCTCAAAAGAAAAAAAATTTAAAAAATACAAAATATAACTATATTTCTATACTAAAAATAAACACATAGATGGAAAAATGAATATTACAATATCATTTACAATCACACACACACAAAATACCCACTTGTAAATCTAACAAAACATATGCAGGATTTAAGGGCAGAAAAAGAGGTTGAAAACCTCCAAAACTTGTTATAAGACATGAATCTACACATTCAGGCTCAATGAACTATAAGAAGGATAAACTCAAAGAGATCCACAGTGACAAATTAAATGCTAAAAGCCAAGGCCAAAGCAAGAATCTTGAAAGCAGCAAAAAAAAAAAAAAAAGCGCCACTGATTACATACAAAGGATCTGCAGTAAGATTAACAGTATGTGTTGGTCCACTTGATCATGTCCCCTAGCTTCCTAAGGCTCTGTTCCCTTTCCTCACTCGTTTTTCTTTTCACTCCCCTGACTATAATTTTAAATGTTCTTTCTGTTCACTGATGGAAATAAAAAATAGGAATAGACTGAGTCCCCATTTTCTATCAAAGTATTCTTTCCAAGTGATTGAGATGCATAAAGAATGCAGTCTGGAAGTTGGTTTACCTATGATTTTTAACTATAATATTTTATACTTAAAAAACTGGTACCCCCCCGAAAGTACTTCTATAATATTATCATTCTGTATTGAACTGTGTGGTTCAACTGTATCCTAACATAGAAACAGACTAAATCTTAGACAACTAGTTAAATGTGGAGCTCAGGCTCTGGAGTCAGATTAACATGGAAACGGTATCCTGATATCAGTATTCAAGGGGGATCACTTTCCTGACCTAGATGGCGATAACAACGGTGCCTCTTTGGGCTGTTCTAAAAAATCAAAACATGAGACTGCATATAAAAACTTACCATCAAGCATGCATGTAACAGATGATGCATATAAATTTAAAATACATCGTGAGAACTCCATGTTAGCTGCTACCAATGTTATTATTTCATACAGGTGATTAGTGTATTTCTTAGATTGATAATGAAAGAAGGTTGTAACTTAGAAGAATTTCACATTTTTTAATTTGTGTAATAACTGTAAAAAACTATAATCAAGCTTAGCAAGTATATTAAGTAAACTATAACTCATATGCCTTTAACTTAGTAACCTAACAACAAAAAGAATTATTTTGGTGGTTACTGGATTGATGAGATATTTAACAGCTACTTTAATATTCTTATCTAATCATCTCAAGAGCATTAACCAATATATTTTTAGTGGCAGTTCATCAGTGAGATGCAGTTTGGAAAGAAAATTTGATTTTTATAATGTACTTTCATTAATGTTAAGAATTAATGTACAATTAATGCATAAGCATAATGCATATGTAAAACACGTATTACAAGGCCTAGAAGTCACTGCATGTAGAGGCACTCAATAAGTATTTGTTAAATTAAAAATAAATGAGTGCTTTATACACTGTTGAGCATTTCATAAATGCTTTTGTTTTTAATATTAACGAACTCATATAATAAGATCTTGTGAGTACTTTTTTATTTTTGATAATTTTTATAAGTAAAGTTCTCATAAAATTAATCATTTTAAAGTAAACAATTCAGTGGCAGTTAGCACATTCACAATGTGGGCAACCACCATTTCTATCTAGTTCTGAACACTTTCTTCACCCTGAAGGAAATTCGATACCCAGGAAGCAAGTGCTCCCCCCCCCCCATTTCCTCCTCCCCTGACCCCTGGCAACTACCAATTGGTATCCGTCTCCACGGATTTACCTCTTCTGGATATTTCATTATGCAGTATTGCAATGCCACAGCAACAAATACTCATCCATACCCAAAAAATGAGCTGACAGTGAAAACTTAAGAGGAATGTTTATATGTAAACTTTCTATCTAAGCCCTCATTTTAACTTTTAACCTCCAAAGAGGTATTTTTTTCCCCTAAGTTTAAAATTTCTGTTCTCTTATACATGCAAGGGGAAATTTAAACTTACTCATATGGACACATACTGATTGTGAAGAAAATACTCACACGGGCAAAGCACCTGAATAGGTATTTCTCCACAGATGTACATAAATGACCAACAAACATATGAAAAAATGCTCAACATCATTAGTCATTAGGAAAATATAAATCAAAACCAGTCACACCTATTAGGCTATAATTAAACCAAACCACACCAAACCAAACAAACAATAAGGATGTGGAGGAACTGGAAACTTCACGCACTGCTAGTGGGAATGTAAAATGGTGTGACGATGGAAAAGGGTTTAGAGGCACCATACTGAATGGTGTGTGTAAGGCCCTAAAGGTGGTTCCTGATAAGCTTAGAATATGGGAGAAGGGGTAAGGGCAAGGTAAAACCTGAGACAAACAAGTGGCAGAGGCCAGATCACAGCGTCTTAATCACCATTCTGGGAATATGAACTTTAAGTCAGTAGTTCTCAACCTTAACTAATCTTGGGACCTCTTTATATGCCTAAAAATTGAGGACTTCAAAGAGTTTTTGTTCATGTGGATTATATCTACCATTATCCTAGTAGAAATAAAAACTGTAAAACTTAAAAAATATTAATTCATTTGAAAATAATAAAACATGTTAGAATTAATGACATATTTTTGTGTTTTTCCAAAAAAAAATTTTAGTAGAGAGTTTTTACATATCTTTTTAATGAAAGAAAATTTAATGAAAGAAAACTAGATTCTCATACCTGTTTCTCCATTCAAAATGAAAACATATATTCCTTGGATTGGAGTCTATGAAGAAAATCAGACTCATACAAATACACAGCTGAAAAGGAATATTTTAATAGCTTTGGCAAACAACTGCAAAACTAACAAGTGTTAGTTTCTTAGAGGTTAATTACAACAGGATATAAAGCCATATTAATAAACTTTTCATACACTGTTATATTGATCTACCTTATACTGCCACTTGAAAAATACTGGTTCCTGGTGTTATACAGATCCTCCAAATGTTAACACATTTAACGATACAATCCCACCCTCCACCCAAAAAAAAAATCACAAGCATTATATCACCACCATTCTCATGAGAAAAGTCCTTACGTATTGGGAAGCTGTAATGTTTGTAGTGGCAGCCACAAGTTTGTCAAATTTTATTACAGCAATAAATACTGTCAGTCAGTTGGTTTTCCTTGAACTGACAAGTTCGCTTTGTTTCCCAGAAAATGTCTATCCAAATCTGAATAAACATTGTTTATCTGTTGATTTTTCTTTCAAGTAAAAACAGTATTCTATGGAAAAGTTGAACTTACAACTCAAACAATCAACACAAGTACTTTCCCTCAAGACGACAATTGTACTTTGGTATGCAGAAGTGCTTGGTGTACTTTCCATTTCGTCACAGAATATTACAAAGACATATACTAAATTGTCAAGATTTAATAAAGTCAATGGTTTTGACTGCTTTATAAAGGACATTCTTACTGAAAATGGCCTCGTTTTGTAAGTATGAATCAATGTGGTAAAGAATACAAAGATTACTGGTACAATCTGACAACACAATTCCTTTGTACCATGAGTACAAATGGTAACTAGTGAAAAAGGCAACAACTCAGAATTATTATGGAAATAGTTGTGGAGTACTCTGAACATCCTGGAAGGATCTTGAGAACCCCTGATATCCATGGACCATACTCTGAGAACAACTTCTTTGTAAGCAATGTAGACACATTCTTGAAGAGTTTTAAGTTAACAGCCCATACAAGACCTCCACAATACAGGGTTCCATGAGGCATCACTTTATAGACTGATACCCCTGGAACTGACTATAAATCTTCTGAAGACATAATGGAGATAAAGACCTGAAGGAAGGTAGTTGCAATAAGGATGAAGTTTGGGAACTGGTAGGAGACAGGTTACTAAAAGCTTAGGTGAAAAAAGTAGATGGGAAGCTGGAAGAGGTTAAGGCGTTTCTCTAAGCTTCTGTGCTGAGAAGGAGCATGGTGCCATTCCCCGAGTTTGAGCATTAGGAACAGGAAGAAAAGCAACTGGGGTAGGAGAAAAAAAGGAATTCAATGCATTTGGGAATCTACACTGAAGTTCCAACTGAGAAATATGGAGGTGGTATGTTGAAGAGTCTATTTCACAAGGGCTTTCTGAGCTTGTATAAGAACACTACCACCAAGTCCAAGAGGTCTGGAAGACAGGGTAGAGAAAGCACAACAGCAGAAAAGCTCTGGACTGCAGGGTAAAATACAGCATCTGTTTTCTCCCAGCCCCATGGATAGCCATACACCCATGTGTTTGAGCTGTTGGAGAAAGGAAATGCAGGACAATGATAAAGGAGCTGTTTTTAATGAAGGGCTCTGTAATACACAGGGGTACTATTCTAGTTAGGGAAACATCAAGTACTTGAACACATAAAATTCCGATCATTTACCATAACAGAATTTTAGTTCTTATTCAAGTACCAATGTGAGTGTTCCAGACTGGTAGATGGCCTGTAATACAATGATTCAGGAATCCGCTTTCTTCCTTCTTATAACTTTGACATTCCTCCAGGAACTCGAAGTATTTTGCAGCCAGTTAGCAGATGTGGCAAGACAGGGCGGAGAAAACACTATTACATCTCAACTATCTTGGCAAACATTAGTCATAGCTAGGCTACACCTAGCTGCAGGGGTGGTGGTAAAAAAAATTTAGCCTTGGGTGGGCAGTTGCTTTTTAGCAATAAAGATATACCATGAGAGGGAAAGCATGAATAGTTGTTATATAGTTAGCCCTTTCCCTACATGGGCACACAAATCAGATTCACAAGTGATACAGTATGACACAGATGGGGGCGGATGTAAGAAATTTCTCTATTTCTACATGGAACTTAGTATCAACCTCAGCACCACGAGCCTCTAGTACTTTCTGACATTTTCTCTTGGGGAAGCAGCAGAGACAATGATGCCTGATCGGAGATGGCTCAGCTGACAAAAAGGAGATAGGGCAGATGCTTGGAGGTAGAGGGAATGCTACTTTTTTTTTTTTTTTTTTAAACACAATTGAGACACCTCTGGAAGATTTCCAGAAGTATCAGAATGACCTTTTAATGGAGAATAAGGTCCTGCACAAACATCTGCAGTCAAAACCTGTGAAAAATAGGCTATTACGTAACTGATTCCATAAACATTCACAGGGCTAGTGTGAGGAAAACCTGGATTACCAGTTTTAGACACAGTTTTAGGTGCCTATGGAACGTCCAGGCAATAATGTGTAGGTTGCTGAAGACATAAAACTCAGGAGAAATTTCTGAATTAGAGACAGAACTTTAGGAGTCACAACCAAAGGCAGATACTGATGTCAAGGGAGTGAATGGGATCATGAAGGAAAAGTAGAGAAGTTAAAAATAAAAAACATCAAAATAGAATATAAGACCACCAGCCTTCAATCTAAAGATTCCAATCACTAACACTACCTGTATGTGCAATACAACCAAAACCAACCTTAGAGTATTACTGCACGATCATGTGTTTACCTACTCATAAACACTTTAAGTGCTTCTGGCCACACTGTCCACTTTTAAATACCCATATTTGGTGCACTTCAACAAGTAAAGCAGTTGTTAAGACCTACACCCTTGGCTTCACATCTTACTGATATACCTTTGGAATGCTTTTTGAGGGCCTGATGAGTTTTCTAATTCAGAAAGCATACATTTGGGCCTTATTACTATAGAATGCATGTTATTAAAATACATCTCTAGCATTCTTTTTTAAAGTAAAATAAAGATGCGATAAAATGAAAGATTTGAAGGTAGAAAGTAAGTTATTTGGGGAAGACAAAAATTGTTCCTAAAGCGTAAATGTAAACACTGGAGGAAAAATACAATGAGGGACTCAATTATATGTAAGCTTTGTAATCCACCTAAAACATAAATTTTAATATTAAACTAGCAAGAAGATTCAGAAATCTCCTCAAATTTTAGTGTTAAGTCCAAACTGCCATTATTTTTTTTTTTTAAAGATTTTATTTATTTATTTGACAGAGATAGACAGCCAGCGAGAGAGGGAACACAAGCAGGGGGAGTGGGAGAGGAAGAAGCAGGCTCCCAGCAGAGGAGCCTGATGTGGGGCTCGATCCCATAACGCCGGGATCACTCCCTGAGCCGAAGGCAGAGACGCCCAATGACTGCGCCCCCCAGGCGCCCCCCCAAACTGCCATTATAATAGATGTGCTCTGATTATTGAAATAAATACCATACCAAGAAAATCAAAGCATTTTCAAAATCAAGACAGAAATGCCAATACTGTCTACAAAGCTGAATTATTTTCACACTTCCAACAACTGCACCTGATGCTCCATTGACTAGTAAGTAAAAAGAAGGAGTAACTAGGACTCAACTCCAGCTGGGTTTGGAGATCATTAACTAAAACCTAATTCAACAGCTGTTTGAGAATTAGAATTTGTGATGCTGAAAACTTGCCATTACTTCACTAGAGCTTGATATATATCATTCTGTAAAGCAAAGGTTTTCAATTTGAACATGTAACAGAATGACTTGCAGGATTTGTAAAATATAGATTCCTGCCTTCCCACCTTCTCCAGCTAACTAATTCAGGGCCCAAGGAATTTACATTTTTATCAAGTTCCCAGGTGATGCTGAAATGATGGTCTAGGAACTGAGAATTCAAGTTGTATAGAGTATTTCTTTTGGTTTATTAAGAGGACAGTTGTAGAATAGTCTCTCTTGTATGTAAATAGTTCATTGGTATCCCCATTAATTTGGAATTCACAGTAATTTTTGAAACCGTTTAAATCTGTGAAAAATAACACTATTCAACTTCATGGTATAAACCAGTTGAAAGGGTGTTCTAGTCAAGACATCCATTTATGGTACTGATTCTTCTGAGATAGGTGTGTGCCCCATCTCTCTCCCTGCTCCCCACCAACCAGTAGGTCTCCAAAGGCTAGGCAATTCCTCCTTCAAGGATTCTATAACCATCATTATGGGAGGCATACATGAAATACTTAAAATGGTCAACTGTTAACAAACCCATTTAAATGGAGTATTTATACATTCTAACTGACCTTTGCTGTTCCCATCATTTTAGTCTGAAATAATAATTTTTGGATATAACCGCTAATTCAAGAACCATGTTAAAGGTATTCTTCATTTTGCAGGATTCTATTATATATGAAGAAATTCTTTTTTTTTAATATTTTATTTATTTTAGAGAGAGAAAGAGCACACAAGCAGGGGGGAGGGGCAAAGGGAGAGGGAGAAGCAGGCTCCCTCCTGAGCAGGGAGCCCAACACAGGGCTGGATCCCAGAACCCTGAAATCATGACCTGAGTTGAAGGCAGATGCTTAACCAACTGAGCCACCCAGGTGCCCCTAAAAATGAAGAAATTCTAATCAGATTATAGTTTCCAGTCTTAGACGCAAAACAGATATTACCTATTGTCATTAATTTTTATATTTTAATAAAGAGTTTTGGTATTAATTTTTATATTTTATAGTTTCATATCTTTGGAAAGTTGATATTTGCATACTAAGAGTTAATAATAAATAAACTGTAATGAAAAGGCAGAGATTGTCAAACTGGATAAAAAAGCAAGATTCAACTATATTCCCTACAAGCAACCCACCCTAAATAAAAGAAACAAATGATTTAGAAGGAAAAGGACAGAATGAAACATTTATCATGTTAACATAAATCAAAAGAAAGCTGGAGTGTCCATATTAATAATGAAGGACAGTAGGAAGAAAGGCTGGCAGGGACCCCGCCCTAAGAGGAAACCACCCTTAAAAGGATTTTGCACCACCATGGAAGGAGCCCTCCACCCTTTCCCACACAAACAACTACCTGATATGTAGATGAGCCAGTAGACAAAAATCTGGGTGGGTGACAGGTGCATGGAGGGTTAATCAGATTAAAACAGCCCACCAAGAAGCCCATAAAAACCCTTAGACTTAGAAGCTCCGGTGGCAACCTGTTGAAAGGATGCCTGGATTCCTTATTATCTCAGGACTCTAAATACTCTTAACAGCTGTCCAGTGTTGTGATTCCAGGGGACTGTATCGCTGTGAAAAACACAATTTTGCCTTTTTGTAATTCTATTTGAGCAAGCTGGAAGTTTAGCTTTCCAACCAACCAAATTTCTGCATTCGCACCTCAACCATGTTTAAGTGTTACTGTGGCTTCAAAGAAGCTACTGATTCTTAAGTAGTGCATTTTGATTGAGTTGACTGTTTTTAAAAAATTGTTTGGATTTTAATTGTGAGGCAGAAGTTATAGTAACAAACGTTTGGTTCCATACAAATATTATTTCCAATCCAGTGGATAAGCTCAATAAAGATCATATACCCCCTTCCCACCAAAAAAACCACTACAGACCAAATCCCACAGGAACACAGAGGCAAAAATTAACAAATTTAGTTAAGTGAGTACAATACATAAAAGGATAATCATCAAACCCATGTGGGAATTCAAAGTTGGTTTAACATTGAAAAGTCAGTGCAATTCATCATATTAACAAGCTAAAAAAGAAAAACCATATGATCATCTTAATACATGCAGAGAAAGCATTTGACAAAATTCAACATCCATTCATGATAAAAATCTCAGCACAGCAGGAATAGAGGGAAATTTCCTCAAAATGATAAAAGGATACTATAGCTAACATCATTATTGAAATACTGGATGTTTTTACCCTAAGATGAGTAATATAGCAAGAATGTTCATTCTCACCACTTTGATGCAACACTGTACTAGAGGCTCTAGCCAGTGCAGTAAGGTAAGAAAATGAAATAAAGGCACACAAATTAAAGAGCAAAAAGTAAAACTGCATTTTGTTACAGAAAACACAGTGGTCTCTGCAGAAATTCCTAGGGAACCTATAAAAGACCTGGGAGAGTTCATGAGTTTTTTAGCAAGATTACGGGATACAAAAATCAGTAACACATGTCAATTTATTTCTATATACCAATAACAATCAAATATCGAAAATTTCAAAACTACCATTTAAAATAGCATAGGAATATGGAAAAATTTTGAAAAAGTTATATAAGACATACAGTAAAAATTATAAAACACTGCTGAGAAAAATTAAGACCTAAACAGAGAGATATACCACGTTCATGGTTGAAAGACTATTGTCAATTCTCTCCCAAATTTATATATAGATGCCATGTACTTCTAATCAAAATTCTAGCAGGCTTTTTGGTATAAATATTTGGTATAATACAATTCGAAAACTTATATGGAAATGCAAAGGACCTAGAATAGCTAAAACAATTTTGAAAAAGATCAGAATTAGAGAATTTACACTACTTTATCTCAAGAATATTATCAAGTTACAGTAATCAAGACAGTGTGGTATTGGTGTAAGGACAGATTGAGATCAAAGGAAGAGAAAATTAATCTAAAAATATAACCAGACATATATGATCAATTGATTTTTGACAAAGTTAGCAAGGCAGTTCAATGGGAAAACTGATCACTTTTTCAATAAATGATATAGGAACAACTGGACAGCCATATGTTTAAAAACATACTTCACACTACACAGAATTCTTACTGCACACTACATAGAAAACTAAAATCAAAATGGATCATAGACCTAAACACAGGAACTAAAATTATAAAAACTTCTAGAAAAAATACAATCCTAGTAACTTTGGGTTTGCAAATATTTCTTAAATATATCACAAGCAAGAACTACAAAAGCAAAAATCAATATATTCAATTTCACTGAAATGAAAAGACATGAAAATTAAAAGGAAAGCCACAGAAGAGGAGGTAATGTTAACAAAATATATAACTAACAAAAGATCTGCATCTAGTATATGCAGAAAACAACCAACCTAAGTTTTTTGAATGGACAAAGATTTGGACACTTCCCCAAAGGAGATACAGATAACAGATAAGAATGTGAAGAGATGTTCAAAATTCCTACTCATTAGGGAAAAGAAAATTAAAAGCACAATGAGATACCACACATTACTTATTAAAATGGCTAAAACTAAAGAATGACCATACCATACCAAGTCTTCACAAGAATGTGAGGAAACTGGAATTCTCATGAACAAGTGGTAGGAATATAAAATTGGACAACTACTCTGGAAAACAGTTTGAGAGTTTCTTACAAAGTCAAACATACTTCTGACCATAGAACCCAGCCATTCCATACCTAGGTATTTACCCAAGAAAAATGAAAACATATATCCAAAGTCTTGTGACCAAATGTTCACCTTTATTTTTAATAGTTGCAAACAGAAAACATCAATATGTTCATCAAATAAATGACTCAACAAATGCTAGTATATCCACACAATGAACTACTATTCATTAAAAGGAAAGACCTACTGATATATGCACCATGAATGAAACCTCAAAATATTATGCTAAGTTAAAGAAGCCAGACCCCCACCTCCTCCCAAAAGAATACATACTACTAAGAACAAGGTTGCTAGTTTCATTAAGTTCACTTTTTGGTCAACTGTTCATCCCCAAACTAGTTTACAACCAGTTATATTTAATATTTTAATTGTATAAATCAATGCTACATGAGTGCAAAAAGTAAGAGGGCTGTTGCTTCCATGAAAATCAAATTGAACACTTTGGGAAGACCAAGTAAAAACTGCTCTTGAATCAGGTATTGACAAGACAACTGCAAAAAACTTAAGAAAAAAATCTGGAGATCTAGGCTGCTTTGCAAAGGTATTACGGTTTTTTGGTTACATATTAAAAGCAGCCCGAAGTGGAAAAAGACTAAGTATTGTAAGTGTGCTTTATAAAACAAAACTAATGTGGAACTCCCCTAAGTAGATTCATAGTCAAAGAAAAATTTTTTTTATATTTTTTATATGTGCATGAATGAATATATATATTCTGACTTAAAATATTTAAGGTACAATTCCCAGATGCATCAAACAACAAAAGAGGCGCTTAGCCCCACTGAATAAGAAGGGTTTCTAGGGTCTTTTGAGTTTACTTGTTTCCTACTGTAAAAGCTGATACACTCCTGAAAAAGATGGATTCACAAAACCAGAAAGAAGAAGAAACTAACATATGAGCTCGCCATCCAAATATAACCCTTGTAAATATCTAGGAACATTTCTTCACTGTTTTTTTTTCCCTATGCCTTTATTAAACAGTAGTCATAACACATAAACACTTTTGTATCTGCCTCTTCTCCTTAACTTTACGAACATGTTAGTTCTCCCATATCACTGGAAAAAAATTGCTATTTCAAAGATTTGCATCTGGCCCAGGCTTTTAAAATTACAGAAGACACACATGTACACACTAATGTCTATCTATACTGAGGTACAAAGAGAGCCATTCATTTCTCTTCCCGAATTGAAAATTAGAAATTAAAGATAACATGGATTAAGAAAAGCTAAAAACTAGATTCCTGAAACAGACATCCTAGGCAATGATTAATTGCTACTTTAAAAATAAGGCCTGCCCTATTACTTCTCCCCTTTATTCTCATTTATTATCTCAGTTTATTTAAATCTATAAAAGCAGCTTCTCAGACTGAGACAACCAGAAAATCGCTGCTGATTCAAATAACCACCTGTGGCATTATCAAAGCACTTACCACTTCAAAGGGGAACAGTAAAAACAATTACCTATGTGGAGTTTCTAAAACACTCTCATTTATGTGTCAAGACAGAAATATATTCTGACATCTCATGCCTGATGTCTAAGTGCCACTTTCCTATGTTTGCATTCCAGGGAATCAATGAAATAAATATGATAAAGATGACAGGAATGGTTCATGATGTCAACTAGGAAGCAAAGAACAAGTACAGCTGAAATGTCCAAAAATGTGGGTACTGCCCGTAATTGCTATTTATTTAATGGCCTTCATTTTCTTATGTTCTAGTTCCATGTAACAAGAGTAATGCCACATTTCAAAATTATATGACTGAATAATGCTAGTATTCAATACCACAAAACCCTTCTCCTACCAAGTGGTTTAGCCTGTTGATTACCAAAAATTTGTTCTAAGCTCAACTTTCATGATTCTACATAAATTTCAAAGTTTAACTGCTCTGAGACTTAAAATACAAGGAAGAGTATTTTCCTGTTATTTCCCAAATTGTCTAAAATAAGCATTACTTTTGGAATCCAAAGAAAATGTATTCTCATAGAATATATTATGGCACAAATAGAGTCACTCAGCTAAGATACAAACTACTATGTATTTCTACACATGCATTTTGTGGCCACATATACACTTTTGTTGATAAACACTAAAGCTGATATATAGAATCAGAGACGATGCACTTAGTAAAGTCCTATTTTAGAAGCATTTTTATGTACTTCAGAACATAAACATCCCTACGTTTTCAGTAAGAAAGATGTCTTTTACTTCCAAATGAGCATACTCACAGCAGGGCACGGACTAACCATGCAGAATATAAGGCAGGACTGTAACAATAAAATCTTTACTTTCACTTCTGACTACATTAGAATGTAATAAACAACAAATCCCCATCACCTGTTTCAAGAAAGGAAAAAAAAATCCAGTAACAGTTTCGCTTTACAATAAATTTAGAATAAATTTTTTTGTTGTTGATTACTAAAACGGTTACTTAAAGTAAAAGGCACTTTAAAGAGGTTTACTTGGCCTTCGTAAAATGATCCAATCTACAGGCTTAACTTACAGCCAGCCCAGATAAAGTAACACTAAAGACTAGTCTTTAGAATGCTCATCTTACAAGTTTAACAGGTCTTGAATTTAAAAAAATTTTTACATTATATCCAGAAATAGGATTAATTCTAAGGATATAGATCTAGGTTATTATCCCTTCCCATCAGTCCCGCTCCACAGAAAACAGTGTTTAAATTATCATGAAATCCTCCCTAGTATAATTTCTTTGCCTCGCAGCATCTTGAGTTAGAAGGCACAATTAACAGAACTGTTCTCTCTATGGAAGGATCTGTTATACACATCCACTTACACAAATATGTTGTTTTCCACACACAAAATCTAATCTTGAAGGGTGAAAAAAAGGGAGAATAAACAGTAACATGGCTCCTTTTCACTTTCATTTTAAATGGCCACCATGAAAATAGCTGGGTTTTAGACATACTATTAGCAAGGATGCACTCATTTAATTTCTTTCTTGTGGCATAAAGCTGAAAAAAAGTCTGGTAAGGAAATGCCTATAAATCATAGACTTTTTCACACAGTATTTCATTTAACATATTCCCTAACATACGCTATTATAAAATACAGCCAATTATAATCTATTCAACGATGACTATGGAAACACATAATGTCCAACGAATGCTGTATGTAACACGTTGATGCTCTAGGAGAACTAAGTAATACATAAGCTCTCTTCATCAGGAAGTTAATTTGTTTTGAAGGAAAAAGGCTTATATGTTTAGGCATGTTTGGTGGGCAATGCAAGAGAGCACTTTTTCTCTATTTAACACAGCTAATGCCTATCTGTCCAAAAATACTAAAAGGAGGCACAGATAAAAAGAAAATGGGCTTTACGTTCTTATTTTAAAAATAGTAACTGCTGTAAAAAGCAAATGCAACTCAAAATAGATTAAAGACTTAAATGTAAGACTTGAAACTATAAGAAGAAAACACGGGGGAAAAGATCCATGACACTGGTCTTGGCAATGATTTCTTAGCTACAATATCGAAAGCACAGGCAATAAAAACAAAAATACGGGGGCACCTTGGTGGCTCAGTCGGTTAAGTGTCTGACTCTTGACTTCAGCTCAGGTCATGATTTCAGGGTTGTGAGACTGAGCCCCGCACTGGGCTCAGTGATGGGCATGAAGCCGACTTGAGATTCTCTCTCTCCTTTTCCCTGTGCCTCTCCCCCCACCACTCGCACACGTGCGAGCTAGTGCTCTCCGAGGAGGAGGAGAAGGAGAAGGAGAAGGAGGAGGAGGAGGAGGAGGAGAAGAAGGAGAAGGAGGAGGAGGAGGAGGAGGAGGAGGAGGAGGAGGGAGAGGGGGAGGAGGAGGAGGAGGGAGAGGGGGAGGAGGAGAAAAGCAAAAACAGACATGCCAGACTACATCAACTAAAATTCTTCTGCACAGCCAAGGAAACAACAGAGCAAAAAGGCAACCTATGGCATGGAAGAGATTACTTGGCACACCATATATCTGAAGGAACTCCTATAACTCAGTAGCAAAAATGTAAAAGCCCAATTAAAAAATAGACAAAAGACTTGAATAAACACTTCTCCAAAACATACAAAAAGACCAGAGATATAGGAAGAGATGCTCAACATCACTCATCAACAGGGAAATGCGAGTCAAAACCACAGAGACGTATCACCTCGCACCTGTTAGAGTGAAGACAATTTAAAAAAAACCCCAGAAAATAATTAGTGTTAACGAGAGTGTGGAGAAATTGGAATTTTTATACACTGTTGGTGGGAATATACAATGGTGTAAAAACAGTACTGAGGTTCCTCAGAAAATTGAACAGAGAAGTACCACATGATCCAGCAATCCTGCTTTTGGGTATTTATCCAAAAGAACTGAAATCAAGCTCTTCAAGAGGTACTGTACTCACGTGTTCACTATACCATGGTTCATAACAGCCAAGAGGTAGAAACAACCTACATATCCATCAGTGGATGAATGAATAAAGAAAATGTGGTATATACATACAATGGAATACTATTTAGTCTTGATGAAAAAGGAAATCCTGTCACATACAACAATATGGATGACCCTGGAGGATGTTATGCTGAATGAAATGAACCTGTCACAGAAGGACAAATACTGCATGATTCCCACTTACATCAAGTATCTAAGTGGCCAAACTGTCAAAAACACAAAGTAGAATGGTGGCTGCCTGGGGCTGGGAGATGGGAAAATGGGTCGTTTTTGTTCAGTGGTTACACAGGTTCAGTTATGCAAGATAAAAAATGTTCTAGAGATCAGGTACACAATAATCATGCTTACAGATAACAATAATGTACCATACACCCAAAAGTTTGTTATGAGGGTTAAAAAAAAGGCTCATGATTATTTTGGCCAATTTAGTTTTTCCATTGGAAATTTAAAAACAATTTACAATTGTGTACAAAAGGAATTTTATTAAAATTAGATTACTTTTACAGGAAAAAAGGCTATTTATTCACAGGGTTCAAATATTAAGAAGTATTTTTAAAAGGATATGCAACAACAAGTCTTGAGTGGTCTTGTTCCATCTGCCTAATTTCCATTCTTGACAATATGTAAGCACTATTACTAGTTATCCCTCCAGAGATCATTTTATATAAATACGACCCAAAAACAAATACCTCTTTTTGACACAAATATTAGGATAATATATACTTCACCTTGCCTTTATTTCTTTTTAACTTAAATACATATCAAGGATCTTTCCATATCAAAACATAAAGACCTTCCTTGTTCTTTTTTTTTTAATAAATTTTTTTTTAAAGATTTTATTTATTTGACACAGAGAGAGACAGCGAGCGAGGGAACACAAGCAGGGGGAGCGGGAGAGGGAGAAGCAGGCTTCCCACTGAGCAGGGAGCCCAACGTGGGGCTCGATCCCATGACCCTGAGGATCATGACCTGAGCCGAAGGCAGACGCTCAACGACTGAGCCACCTAGGTGCCCCCCCCTTTTTAATTGGAAAGCAGCACAGCACTTCACTATGTAGATGCACCATAATTTATTCAACCAATCCTACTGATGGGCGTTTGGCTGGTTTCTGTTCTTTAGTTATAATAAAAATATCTTGGTATAATCTGGCATATACTTCAAGTTATGGAACTTTTCAGACCCTTAACAATAGTAAGAGTGTCGAAAGCTTTGGGTACAGAAACCCTTTTTTCAACAGGTTTGGCTGACAACCCTTCAATACATTTTTTTCTCTTATCTATAAAATGGAGGGTTGGGGCTGCATTATAGCTCTATGGTCTCTATAATTTTTACCGGACTTTACATAACATCTGTCACATATAGTATTTCTAGCTTTAGTTTTATAAACTTCAATTAATTTTCTTGAACTTATGTTTTCATTTGACACTTAATTTTGAATTTTTTCATGACAATAACCTTAAAAGTAAATGTTAGAATAATACACAAGAGTAGTTCAATTACTTACATGTAGATTGAGTTTCCAGGATGGCATGTCCAAACCCAAAATAAAATGCATGGACTATTAATTATGGTATGTGCTTAAGATAATTATTTTAGTGGTAGTGATGGATATACACATCTGTATATTCAATACATTTCACTATTTCCCTCAGTCATAAAAGACTTATTAATAATTGCTGGGTGTTAACAGCACAGCATATTGTCATAGAACAGACCAAGGACATCCTGATCGAAAGAACGATCAGGACAAAACCAAACATAATTTGATAACTTTTTAAACCATACTATTAAGAGAGAATAAAGTTTATGTCTATTTATAACTAAAACACCATTGGTTAAAATAAAGTATATTGATCACTAAAGCTACAAAGCTTTTTGCCTATCATTCTTCTCCCATAAGGGCATCCAAAATCAAATTCTACTAGATGAATTGAACACTGACCAAGAAACAAGCTCCCATAGACCGGTGATGGGTAGTAAGGAGGGCACGTATTGCATGGTGCACTGGGTGTTATACACAACTAATGAATCATCGAGCCTTACATCGGAAACCGGGGATGTACTGTATGGTGACTAACATAATATAATAAAAAATCATTTAAAAAAAAAAAAAAAAGAAACAAGCTCCCAATAAAATGTTAAATGAGAAAAGAGGCCACAAAAATATATAGACAGTAGAATCTCAATTTTTATACACACAAACACACACACAATACATCGTGAGTACAAACTGGTACAAATCACACTGAGGGCAACTTCGCAATATAAAGATGTACCTCCTGCGCTGAGCAATTTTATTTCTAGGCATCGACTAGAAAAGCATTTGCTCGTGTGTACAAAAAAACACGAACAATAATGCTGACAGCTGAATTGCTTATAACTGGTATAAGAAAAAAAAAGATACAGCCTAAAGTCCAGCAGCAAAAGAATAAACGAAAGACAGTACATATAAGCTACATCATAGCTAACAGAACTAGATTTAGAAATATCAACACAGCTAGCTATCAGAATGGAGTAAAAATGCAAGCTGTTTACAGAATGATGCATAAAGTATGATAAACACCTCTGCAAATAAAAAACAGTTTTTCTATGGTTACATACATGTGAGTGAGAATATTCACCAAAAAACAGTAGATAAATACACATCCAATATATAATTACTTCCAAAAGAGAGATGGGGATCAGATTTAGAGATGGTCATCAAAAGGAACTTTATTTGAAATTTCTATATTTAAGAAATAATTTAAGTAATTTTAAAAATGTAGCTATGGCTAAAAGTCTGGAAGTAAGTATGTCAAAGTGTTAATATTTCAGAATTCTGAGAGAATAGGATACATTAATGAATATATTAATTCATACTTTTCTGTATTCTTTTAATTTTTAAAATGTTTTTAAAAGAAAAATTGAGTACAACTTACATACAGATTTATTAGGCCAGATAATTTTATTTTACAATTACAAACATGCAGAACAAATAGAATGACTAGAAAACATTTTAACGTGATTTTCAACAGCAAGATATGTTGAATAATCACAACAGTTATCCAACTCACAAACCACCTTAGCAACCTCCAATGGCTGTCTCACATCACAGGGAGACATTTTTTCGCTTTGGGACCAAAAGCAAACTATTACCATATTCAAAATATTATATAATTAGTAAACATTCAGGTACCTCTTCTACCAGAAAATGAGCACATTCAAATGACAAAAAAAGAAGAAGCTGTGAACAGGTAAAGAAAATGTCAGTATCTGTCAATGTGATAAATTAAATAATCAAAGAATTAAGTCAATTTATATTATTCCTTTCATTAGAAGAGGAAAAAACCCACTTCAATTGCCAAAACGTATCATGTGTCATTTAACAAATATTGTTGGGAAATGATGGGACATACACAAGTGAATTTTCCAGATAACTAGAACTTATCCTTTTAAATCAAAACCTTTCAATTAAACCATTCAAAAATTACATTCCTCCCTGTGGTTTAAAACACATATATTGAACATAACCAAAGTTTTCCTTGAAAACTACAGGTCAGCATTCATTCATTCACTCATTTAGTAAATTAGATCTGTCTTCATAGAGCTTGCATTCTAGATACTCTCATCTTAATATTAAATAGTCTGATTAAGGTAATTTTATTATTGATCAACTTAATTAAAAATAAAATTCTACAAAATAGAAATTTTTAAGCACGTTCACTTCATTTCAGTATGCCACTCTTTCCCTAAAGAGTATTCAGTATTCCCACTCTTTCCCTTCTAGCCAAATTGTTACGTCCCCACAACCTAGTTCATGTTTTCATATCTTTGAGCCTTTGCTCAATATTCACTCCACTTGGAATATTGTCCCACCAACTGCTGTCAAGAACCTACTCATCCTTCAAAGCCCATCTCAAATTCCAATTATACTATGATGGTATTTCTGAATTTCCCAATTAAATGAACAGTGCTAAAAATCGGGGCACCTGGGTGGCACAGCGGTTAAGCGTCTGCCTTCGGCTCAGGGCGTGATCTCGGCGTTATGGGATCGAGCCCCACATCAGGCTCCTCTGCTATGAGCCTGCTTCTTTCTCTCCCACTCCCCCTGCTTGTCTTCCCTCTCTCGCTGGCTGTCTCTATCTCTGTCAAATAAATAAATAAAATCTTAAAAAAAAAAAAGTGCTAAAAATCAAAGATACTCACTTTCCTCAACAACTTGTTTTACTTCCTAAATAACAGTACTAGAAGTTGAATTGTATTTATTATTTTACTTTTTTTTAGAGGGGAGGAGGGGCGGAGAGAGGGAGAAAAGGAGAGAGGGAGGGGATGGAGAGAGAGAAAGGGAATCTTTTTTTTTTTTTTTAAAGATTTTATTTATTTATTTGACAGAGAGAGACAGCCAGCGAGAGAGGGAACACAAGCAGGGGGAGCGGTAGAGGAAGATGCCGGCTCCCAGCAGAGAAGCCCGATGTGGGGCTCGATCCCAGAACGCCGGGATCACGCCGAGCCGAAGGCAGACGCCCAACGACTGCGCCACCCAGGCGCCCCGAGAAAGGGAATCTTAAGCAGGCTCCACACCCAGCGCAAGCCGAACATAGGTTCCATCTCACAACTCTGAGATCATGACCTGAACCAAAATCAAGAGACACTTAACCGACTGAGCCAACCAAGTGCCCCGGAAAGTTGAATTTTAAATTTTTCTGGGAGAAAAGATTTACACAACAAATATTAACTTATTTCAAACTAATTAGTCACCGGGTCACACTCAGGATCCTCACTTATAAAATATATATAATGTCAAACTTGAAAAGTTATTATAGAACTTGTAATATATATACATAGCCTCTATAGCAATGATGGTTATATAAC
Source organism: Ursus americanus (assembly GCF_024610735.1). NCBI lineage: Eukaryota > Metazoa > Chordata > Mammalia > Carnivora > Ursidae > Ursus > Ursus americanus. The sequence goes on along the minus strand of NC_142138.1, from coordinate 39,279,690 downwards.
AGATGCATGAAAAATTGATAAATATAATCTACACTACAAATGGAAAACCAAGTTGAGAAACTACTTGCCAAATTATCATGACAATATCATTGTTTCACAGGCATGTAGGACCATTAGAAAATCTAAGCCATGGAACTCCACTATGTGATATGGCTAAGAGAAAAAAGTAATTTGCAACAGGGGCTCACTCATTTATCTGAGTACATGGAGAGTCTGAATACTAAAGGAGAATAAGTTTTTCAAGAAAAAAACTTATTTTTAAAAAATGTTTAGAAGTAATGCTTAAAATACAAATAGGTCTGTGCCGCTGTTGAACATTGTTCCTCTTGCTGCTGTAACAAATTACCACAAATTTAGTGGCTCAGAAGAACAGAAATTTAGTATCTTATAATTCTGGACATAAGAAGTCCTAAAATCAAGGTGTTAGCAAGGTTATATTCCTTCTGGAGGCTCTAAGGTAAAATCCACTCCCTAGAAGCTTCTTCCAGCTTCTAAGAGCTCTCTCTATTCATTCCTAGGCTCATGGTTTCTGCCTCTATCTCTACCTTCCAAGCTAGCATCATGGCAACTTCAAATATCTGATTATGACCCCTGAATCTATCTTCTCATCTCCTTTTCTATGACACTCCTGCCTCCCTCTTAAAAGGATCCTTGGAATTACAGAGATCACCTAGATAATCCAGGATAATCTCCAGATCTCAAAATGCTTGATTTAATCATGCCTGTAGGTCTCTTTTGTCATGTAAAGTAACATAGTCACAGGTTCTGGGGCCTATTAGTCAACCTACCACAATGGATATTTTTATCTCTTTATTTTTATAAAGATTACTGACACTTTAATTCTTTGATCCAATTTTAAATAATCTTTTAAAAGGAAAAGCTTACTACAAATACTTGGTAAAACTGTAATAGTTTCTCATCTGATAGAATTCAAAAGGTTTTTGAAAGTTCAATATTCTTACAAAGGATTTTGATTTCTTAAAGCCTTACTCTACTAGCCTGACACACTACATTTGCATTTTTGAAAATGTAGTTCATTAAGTGGTCACACTTACTGGCACATTTACAACTTGACGATAATTTTAGTGAATAATTTAAAATCCCGTAATGAAAAGAATTACAGTTGCTTGAAGAATAAAATTATCAATCCATTATTAATTTATTTTCTCCCCCTTGGAAGCTGAGAAAACCATACATAATAGTTACCCTGGAAGCCACAGATCACAGAAATTAAAGGAAAAAAAAAAAAAACCCTAAATGTTCTAGAATAATGATTTCCAAGTGTATAATATATACTGGTTATTTTCCTGTAATACTAATATTTCCAATCTCAAAGAGTTTACATATTCATTTGTCATGGAATAATAACTTACTAGGACTGTCTTCACTGGTATCTCATTACGTCACTCTTACAACAAATCCCATTGTTAACACCTTGAAGCAAATTAAAAGGTAGATGGTCTACTCATTTTTTAGATTTAATCAAGATTAAGAACGACTTCCCTCTTAAAAGGAGCAAGAGAAAAACAACTAGTTACGAACAAGGAAATCCCCATAACACTACTAGCTGATCCTTCAGCAGAAACTTCACAGGCCAGAAGCAAGGGGCAAAATATATTCAAAATGCTGAAAGAAAAAACACAACCAAGAATACTCAACCCAGCAATGTTATCACTAAGAATTGAAAGAGAGATAAGGAGTTTCCCAGACAAGCAAAAGCTAAAAGAATTCAACATCCAACTAGCCTTACAAAAATGTTAAAGGGACTTTTTAAAATGGGGGTGGGGGGCTATAAATAAAAATGGAAAAATAAAGAAAATGTCTCACTGACAAAGGTAAACATATAGTAAAGGTAGATTAACCACCTATATCGCCAGTATGGAGGTTATAAGACAAAAGTAGCAAAAATTTCTACATCTACAGTAATTAGTCAAGGAATACAGAAAATAAAGTGTAAAATATGATATCAAAAACATAAATTTGGAAGGGAAGGGGAGTAAAAATGTAATGCTTTGAGAATGTGCTTGAAATTAAGAGACTACCAACTTAAAACAGACTGCTAAATACACAGGATGTTATATATGAACCTCTTGGTAACCACAAATCAAACACCTGTAACAGATCCACAAAAAATAAAGAGAACGGAATACAAACATCAAGGATAAGTCACCAAATCAAAGCGGGAGGAGAGCAAGAGAAGAAAAAAGAAATGGAGAACTACAAAAACAACTAGAAAACAACTGACGCCATGGCAATGAGTACATAAGGTTACTTCATACTCATACTGCAGGGTCTTAGTACTGTAGTTACCATATGACTCAGTCATCTAACTCCAGCAGAAAATTCATATTCCCCCTTAGCAAAGATTCTTCATTACTTATTACTTCTGAACACCTGATGGGGTTCTTGTAGTTCATTCATTCTGGTTTGCCAAATATGTGTCAATAACCCCCTTGAGGAATATTTATGAATAAAATGACACCATGAGATATGCTACGGGGGGAGGTATAAATGAAGTAAGATTGTACGTGAGCTCATATTGCTATAGCTTGATGATAAGTACGAAGGGATTCATTTTACTATTCTAGTTATGTATCTTGAAAATGATTCAAAAATATATATAATCTCAGCTTTCATAATTTATTAAAAACATTTAAACAATGGCATTTATCATTATTTTTCAATCTAGAGGCTCATCATAATTAGAAGACTGGGTTTACAATACACTAAATGGATCAGGAAAACCAAAGACTGAGAATGAGTCAGATGAAAGGGAGAAAATTATTTTTATAAAGGGCAGTCATCACAGATGGTCAAATGGAAGCAGCTGCTCATCCATGAAATCTGTGGGAGTTAATCTGGAGCCTATTCAAAACTTTTAATTACACTGGTCTTCCAATATATACATTTCATAGCTTTTTAGGCCAAGAATATGTGTTATTGGGACTACCTTTGTTATCAAAATAATCGGGGAAAAAAAAGCAACGAAACAAAGGAAAAGGAAAATGCATTCTTCAAAATAAGAACTCAGAGGGGCGCCTGGGTGGCACAGCGGTTAATCGTCTGCCTTCGGCTCAGGGCGTGATCCCGGCGTTGCAGGATCGAGTTCCACATCAGGCTCTTCCGCTATGAGCCTGCTTCTTCCTCTCCCACTCCCCCTGCTTGTGTTCCCTCTCTCGCTGGCTGTCTCTATCTCTGTCGAATAAATAAATAAAATCTTTAAAAAAAAAAAAAATAAGAACTCAGAATAGATACACAGTAAGCAGGACCACAAATAAAAAGAATCCTGACTACTTTGGAAATTAACCCCTGATAGTAGAGAGCTATCCTAGCCAATCTAGAATAACCTACAACAATCTATATTTGCTCTGAGATAAAGCAAATAATTTCCCATAAATATGTATAAGTGAATCAAAGTAACAAGGTTTCAAATTATCAGTAACAGAAATAGAGATGACCTTCACTCTGTGTCTTAAAAGTTAGTAGTTCAGAGGCGCTTGGGTGGCTCAGTTCGTTAAGCGTCTGCCTTCAGCTCAGCTCATGATCCCAGGGTCCTGGGATCAAGCCCTACATGGGGCTCCCTGCTCAGCGGGGAGCCTACTTCTCTCTCTCCCTCTGCCTGCCGCTGCCCCTGCTTGTGCTCGCTGCTCATGCTCCCTCTCTCTGTCAAATAAATAAATAAAATCTCAAAAAAAAAAAAGAAGTAGTTCAAATAAGAGCTTCAATTAAATTAGCACTTTAATATTCAGCTCCATTTTTGACCTTTAACATATAAAATTATGCAGAGTTGGGAAAGAGAACTAACATACCACAGTTACTCTAAAATAGATGAATTTTTTCCAATACTGTTTATAGTACTAATATCTTACTCAAATATAAAGAAGTTTACACATTTATAAGTTTCATGTCATAAATCAATTTCAGTTTTTCTGTAATGCTCAAAATTGTCTCATGAGCCTGGTATTCTCAGTCCACTCATGAACAACCCTTTTGGTATGAGTTATTTGCAGAATAATGTTTACTGATTAACTAATACATTTAAGAGCAACTATTTTCTTAATTCTCTTCAGTGATCATTACTGGAGTCCTATTCAATAGATCACAGAATTTTTTACATTTTAAAACTGACCTGCAATCATTTTTAATAATTAACCATGTGTAATTCAATTATCTCTTGTGACAATGAAGAAAGAATGGTGCATTGAAGCAGATTATGCCATAAAATATTAGAATTATAATATCATGGTTGCACAGTGGAACATTTTCCACTTTAGAGGACAACTAAACTTTTTCATTTGTCCTTTAAAAAACTGTCACCCCAAATTTTTAACCTTTCAAACTTTACCATTTCCATTATCTAAATAACATTCTTCTGTTTATTAAGATTTTAATTAATGTTGCAACAGCAATTTAATCAGCAAATTTTAGACAACTATATAGCGAATATTCAGTCACAATTTAAGAACTAGGAAAGATCGATCATCGAGAAAGTGCTACTTAAGAGCTCATTTGGGAGCAGATAAGGAGGGCAGAGAAGAACTCTGTGCCTGAGGGTAAATTAAATTCGCTATTTCCTAATCAACAAACTCACTACCAAAAAAAAATTTTTTTTTCAGCCTAATTCAATAGTGCACTAGTGCTCTAGCTGATTTACATTCTGGCACAAGTCCCACACGTCCTCGTGGACTGGTAATAAACATTTGTAGACTGGCTGGCAATCCGTGGACCAAACTGAGTTGCACTGTCTTAGGGATCATCTCTTCAGTGGTTCTCCATCCTGAACCCGCAGGAGAACCAACCAGGAAGTGCTAGAAAATATGAACATCTGGGCTTTGTTGCAGAGATTCTGATATAATTGGTATTGCCCGGGGCATTATTATTTTTGCTGGTCTAGGCTCATCCCATTCTGCACATGAGAACACTGAGGCTTAGAAAACCAAACAACTTATTCCCAGTTCATGAGACCTGAGAAACAAAGAATTAACATTCATTACAATATACTTTCCACTACATCCCAAACATAAGATTAGTTACAATTATTATAACACCATTTTACATTCAGGATTTTGTAAGAATGGTAACGTTTGTGAATTTTTTTTTCTTACTATTGAAATAAGGGATAATAAAGTATAAGGGAAGCATAACGGGGTTAAATTTAGGCTATCTAAATTTAAGTTAAATTTGGATTATCTGCTTTAAGACACAAATAAATTTCTGTTAGCAGAGAAAAATCCAAAAGGGGGTACTACTAAATTAATTACTCTAGGCTTTTCTTTAAAATACTGACATTAATTTTTGAGCAAAAAGCTATTAGCAAATTAACTTGTTTTAATGTCAAGTGGAAAGACATACATTTTTTTCTAATTTGAAAAGATCCTACGAGCATCAAAGGCAAATGGACTTTTTTTCTTTCTCTCCTGATTTAATGCTCACTGTGAAGAGCCAACCAGCTCATTCTGGTTACTGATGAGGATGCGTTAAATAAGGACCCCAGGGCTTTGTAACTCTTTCTATAGGGCCTATAAAAACCAGCAAAAGCATACATGGGAGCAAGCTAGAACAAACATTTGTAACTGCTGGAATGTTTTGTTTCCTCTGCATTTGAAAATAAAACTGTACACTGATTTGTTTTCATTTTTACTGAACTACTTTTCTTTTGGGGCATGAAACCAAAAAGTAGTGTATATATTATAAATGAAACAGAATTCTACTTATAAGATCAGTATATTTAAACCTGGTCTTTATCTATCTGCAAGTGTCCTTCAAAAATGTTTCTTCACCTTTCAGAGCTTCAGCTTCCTAATCTGGATAAATCTTCTAGCCACTTTTCGAAACTAACATCATCTTTCTGCCCTAGATTAACTGGGTACCTCTCTCTTTTTTATTTTAGCCTCCAATATGCAGACAGCTATCTCATTCTAATAAGGCTACATGGAACCCTTAAAGAATATAAGGTAGTATATAACCAAGTATTCAACTGTATGGTTCAGAGAGTAAATGCTACACATTTCAGAAGAAAGAGGGACAAACAAGAACTAGGACTGCTTTGTACTTGAGATGGGTTCTGACCTGGGCTTTGAAAAATGGGTAGAATTTTAATGTGGAGGAAAGCAATGGAGCAAGGAGTATTAGTCTGCTAGGACTGCTATAACAAAATACCAGACTGTGTGGCTTTAACAACATCCATTTATTTCTGATGGTTCTGGCAGCTGGGAAGTCCAAGTTCAAGGTGCTGTTGATTTGGTTCCTGGTGAAAGCTCTTTTTCTGGCTTGAAGATGGCCATCTTCTTGCTGGTAGAAATAGTTCTCTGGTGTATTTTTCTACTTTTAAGAGGGCACTAAATCCTATCATGAGGGCTTACCCTCATGACCTCATATAAAACTAATCATCTCCCAAAGGCCCCATCTCTACATATAATCACTCAGGGGGTTAGCGCTTCAGAATACGAATTTTGGAGGGGCACAATTCAGTCCATAGCACAGTATTCCATCAGAGAAGAACAACACTAGTGAAAGAAATGAGGAGATAATGAATACCGCATGTTAATGGAATGAGGCAGAGACCTGATTCTTTTAGATCCAGTGAACCTTAGGATAGAATAAATTCCAAAAAATTCAAGGGATATAAAGAACGGGATCAGATTATAGAAGATCTAGAAAGCTAGCTTAAGATTTGACTATGCTAGAAATAAGGAGACATCAAATATTACAGAGCAAAGCAGTGACAAAAGGAAAACATTTTAAGACTAGCATGGCAAAACTGAAGCTTGGCTTGCAATAAGAGTTACAAAAAATACCCCAAACAACTTTAAACCAACATGTGCCCATAGTTAACTCAGTACACAGGGGCCCTAGAGACTCAGGAGTTGAGGTGGCCCAGGGATAGGTATGAATTGAAATGTAAAACACACTGTAACCTGTAATTTTGTATCAGATATTAAGTAAGTTATAGAACAACCTCAAAGTTGAAAATCTGGATAAGGACTCCTTGGATATTTCTTTGTTTCACAATCACTGTTTTTGATTGACTTCTCTCAAACATCATCATCCTCATCCTATCACCATCAAAAGAAAACAAAAAAAACAAAAAAAACAACCAAGTACCCCGCCCACCATCACAATGAATTTAATATAAAAGAAAACACTTGGAAAGGTTGTTCTCATGTCCGAAGGGAGGATAACCCAGTTATTTCAACCAGAAATAGAACACTAGAGCAAATTTTGTTTTGTTACCTTTGTGGAAAACAGCTTCTTATTTCTGTAGAGGTTAAAAAAAAACCCCAAAAACCCCACCAACTATGCTTTTTAGCTGAAACTTATTTTTTAGTAGAAAAATAATAAAAGAATGGTGGCAGTAAACTTCAGAAATATAAGCTTTCCTGTTTTTACAGTAGTTTTTCTTTTCATATAATCCTTTTCAACCATGGAGTCTTAAAAATGATGGGCCAATATTACCTTTAGCCCTGGAAAGAGCAACAATATTTCAGTCTGTAGAATGGTCCACTCAAATACAGTATATGCTCTTTAGGAAATCCCTTAAAATATGTTGCTATCCTCCCAAAATTAGGCTCTGCAAGGTGTGTATATGTATCCAATATATAGTGTATTTCCCACTGTTAAAAATATCCAAAAGGGAAGTTTTAATTCACCTTCTCATCTTTCCACCATTTATTTATAGGGTGGTAAACAAAACAACGTTGTCAGTTTCATGTTTAAGAACAGAGAGCAAAATCTTTTTAGAAAAATTCCCCAAACTGAGTGTTCCAACCACAAAGGGTAAATGGTGTTATTTGTGGGAAGGCTCTTCCATGGTTATTCAAATTTTCTTTTTAGAATTCCACTAAATTATTTTCATACTTCTAAGTAAAGTCTTTTGCAAGTAAACCAAATAAATAAAAAACAGGAAAATGTGGAAGTGTTCTGATTTGAAGGGTGACTCAAAGCCCAACAGGCTTCCACCCTGGCTCTCAGGGCTGGAGGAGAGACATTTGTAGGACCGTCAGGTTACCTGGTACACGACCTAGAAATCACTGCTCAGATTTATCTCAGCTGAGAGTTTCAATTTGGACTTCTGACATGAAAATCACCTGACAGGTAGAGATATCTGAACGGTCTACTTAAAGTTTTGGTTATTCTCTAGTGTTATCCTGTATTGTTTGGCCCTTCAAAGGAATCTTATTAGACCCGGCGGAAGTAGGAGGGAGGTACGTTAACGCCAGAAGACACCCAGATAAAATCTAAGGCAGTATTTCTTAATATTTTCAAAATTTCTGTCCCATTCTGATAACAAGATTTTTCCCCCATTCTTCTCAGTTGAGGATCTGTAACTTTTCATCCCCACCAGCTACTGAATTTTACTCCTGTGGGTTGTATCATAAAACACTAAATTCTTAATTTCCATTTTCCTAGCATAAAATCATGCTATCATATTAAATATGCTTTTCAAGCCGTATCACCACCTATTCTGATCTATCTCTAGCATATGATTCTAGTTGAGAAAGAACGATTCATTCTTTTAAGTGCTGCATGAACTTAGATGCATATGCACTAGGATATGATTCTAGTTGAGAAAGACTAATTTCTTTCTCTAAGTGCTATATGCTGACTTCTTCTTTTTAAAATCATGCCTCTTTCCAACAATTTTCAAACATGCTGTCTACTGTATGCTTCTCTTCCACTGATCAGTAGTAAAGTGATTTAATTACAGTGCTTATTTTACAAATCCCCAAGATATGGAGTAATTCAGGGCATAAAACCACAATAATTTAGGGGCACCTGGGTGGCTCAGTTGTTAAGTGTCTGCCTTCGGCTCAGGGCATGATCCCGGCGTTCTGGGATCGAGCCCCGCATCAGGCTCCTCCGCTGGGAGCCTGCTTCTTCCTCTCCCACTCCCCCTGCTTGTGTTCCCTCTCTTCCTGGCTGTCTCTCTGTCAAATAAATAAATAAAATCTGAAAAAGAAAAAAAACCACAATAATTGTCCTTATTTGATAAAAGAAAGTGGACCCTAAGAAAGGCTGTGGAAGCAGCTCACGAGAATACCGGTTAGACAGAATTCCAGTTGGAGGAAAAGGGCTAACACATGGAGCTGCATACAGTACTGAAAATTGACACTGGCATTCTAATGGTATTCCATCATCAAAAATCTGCACTGTTCTCAACTAGTATTTTTTTTAAATATCTACTTATTTATTTGAGGGGGGGGAAGGGGCAGCAGGAGGAGAGAGAAACCAAGCCCTGGACTCGATGTCATGACCCTGAGATCAGACCTGAACCGAAGAGTCAGATGCTTAACCGACTGCATCACCCAGATGCCACTTAACTAGTATTAACTAATTGACCTTCCTCATCTTCATGGCTGGTAAAAACTTTTCAGTCTGTTTTAGACTATTAACAACATAGATAACAGTGCTGTGGAGGGTTTTGATTAAATCAGAAAAACAAATTGATTTTAAATCTATTAAAATCAACTTACTAATAATAGTTTCCATTAAATTTTAGGATTACTTTAATCCAGAATTCCCTGATCTCTGTACCTAATATCTTTTCTTTTCTTCTAAGCTGGTAATTGAAGAGTCTAGTTTTATGCTGCCATTCATCCAGAGGCTGTGGTACAGGCTTCACACATCTAAAGCTGCCAATAGCCCCTAAACTCCCCCCAGAATGCCATAAAAGTTAGGCGTACAATTTAAAGCTCATAATTGATGACATGGAAAGAAGACATCAAAAAGAACTTCTAAGAAACTTTGCCAATTTGTTTTCTGCTTTTCACTTAATCAGATATTCCTTACTTAACAATTTCAACCAAACTATAAATTTTGAATAATTTTGTTAAATGCTTAGAATATTTGTAAATATTAAAACCTACCTTCCTCAAATAAAGGTACAGAGGTATTTTAAAGGCAGTAAGACTATTAACTAATAACATTTATGTAACTTATATAAGTCACTACAATGTCGTGTGTGACATAGTCACACAATTTACCCAAAGCGTTCCCTCAGGCAAAAGAAAAGGTGTTTCAAAAGTATGGTCACACCATATTTTTACAAGAGATGCATGCTAAAGCATGCTTCACAGCAACTATGAGACTGCTCATTAGACAACAGGACCATAGCTCAGTGACAGCAAGGGTCAACAGACAACTGTGGCCTCACTGGGGACTGTATAGCTAACTGAAATGTAGTGGACGTGTCTAGTTGAAACATGTCTTTATTGTATCAGCACGTCTGCTATGGATTCCAGCATCTAGGGAAAAAATTTACTTTCTTCAAAAATACCAAACTATTCTTAATACAAAATATAACTGTGATCTACTGGTTCACTTTCGCAAAGAACATATGCTCCAAATCATAGAGACAGCCTCATCAGCCTTATCCCTGTAAGCCCAACCCGCTCTAACTGAAAGAAGCAAACAACAACAAAAACCCCACACTAGTAATTTTACTCAAATGATAAAATCTGTGACTGCAAAAATGAAGTCATACCTTAGGTTATAATTTTATAATTTTCATGTTACATCCTGCAATCTTATTTCCTGGAAGAATCACATACAATAAAGAAGGGAAAGGTTTTCTAGAGACTCAGGAAATTTTAGACCAAATTCTTAACAAAGAGTTGAGGGGGAAGTAATTTGTTTGGAATTCTTGGTGAACTTAGTCATCCTTTCTGGAATGAACACATTTCAAATCGTTGATGAAAAGTGTGTGTACAGGTAAGTCCCTTCTAGAGAAAAAAGGATTTCAAAATGCAAGTTTTCAACATGAAAAAATACACAAATGTGGTATTAAAAATATGATAACAGAGATATTCCACTGAGAGGTCTCTGAGCCACTTTTTTTTTTAAAGATTTTATTTATTTATTTAAGAGACACAGAGAGAAAGAGCACGAGTGGGGTGAGGGGCAGAGGGAGAAGCAGACTCCCTGCCCAGCAGGGAGCCCAAAATGGGGCTCGATCCCAAGACTCCGGGATCATAACCTGAGCTGAAGATAGACGCTTAACCGACTGAGCCACCCAGGTGTCCCTCTCTCAGCCATTCTTTTTTTTTTTTTTTTTTTAAAGATTTTATTTATTTATTTGACAGAGATAGAGACAGCCAGCGAGAGAGGGAACACAGGCAGGGGGAGTGGGAGAGGAAGAAACAGGCTCATAGCAGAGGAGCCTGATGTGGGGCTCGATCCCATAACACTGGGATCACGCCCTGAGCCGAAGGCAGACGCTTAACCGCTGTGCCACCCAGGCGCCCCTCTCTCAGCCATTCTTAACACCTATTGTCTCTTAATTCCAAATTTATTCTTCTATACTCTGCTAAGTGATCCTGGAGTTAGCGATGTGTGAACTTACGCTCATTTAACCCCCCAACACTTACTTAACCAGTTCCCTGTATGAAGTTACCTCTATGGAAATGCATAGTGCATTTCTGTTTTAAACCCTGACTGATACAGTCTCTACAGTGATACTTGTACCTATGTAACCTTAGGTGTCACCTTAACTGCAAAACGTATCTTATAATTATTAAAATATACATTAAGCATGGTTAGCACACTATAGGGGCATTTACTAAATTCTCCCAGTTCAAAATTTTATCTTTGCTATGAAAATTCATTCACAGACATATACAAATTCAATCACAAAGTACATAAAATAAAACTTTTGAAAATATCAGCTTTAGAATGGACCCTAGAAACCAAACAATATTACCTTGTACCCAAAAGCATTCCTATTTCAACAGCAACAGTGACCACTTATTGAGGGCATAATATAACATGGTATTGGGTACTTTGCCTTTTCTTAATCCTGACAGCAATCGCATGAGATACATTTTATTGTACTTGTCTCATAGTTAAGGAAATATAAAAAGCTAAGTTTCTTGCCCAAGGTCACAATAGTTCCTAAGTGGCACAGCATTCAAACCCTAATATGCTTGGTTCTAAAAAAGGACTACAAATCTCTCCATTTTACCAGTAATCCTGACAGGAATCTCTGTACAAACAATTGCTACCAAAAGGCTTTGTAAAAATGCTCTTTCAATTGTTAATAGCTGTTAGCACGCTCTCACATTAGACTGAAAGTCCTCTCCCTGTACTTTCCATATCTTTTATAGCCCTGTTTTTGGCCTTTGGAAAACACAGAACTAACTTAAATAAAGCTTCCTGATGACAGCTCTTCAAATATTAAAAACTTAACATGCGTGCCCTTCAACCTGTTTTCCTCTTCCTCCAATTTCTTCAATGGCTTTTCATCACTTAGTTTCTCTACAATGGATTATGTTGCAGTAGCATGATCCTAAAACATACATTTAAACCAAAATCTTGAGAGCAGAATCATGTTCTAAGAATAGGGAAAAGCTCACTGCTTGAAAACAAAACAAAACAAAACAAAACAATACCCAGTAAGATAAATGAATACCTTAGTAACTCAATCATCGTCAATCTGTTTTACATCCCGTATCCTGTGTATCAAATTTTCTTACAGATATGAATGTTAAGAGACATGTCCGTTTTCTCGTTCAACATATCCTTATTTGTGTGACTGGTAAGAGCTAGGTACTATGCACCCAGTTGAGGAAAGAAACATTACTGAACATAGTTCCTGTCTTGAAGGAACTCAAAGTCTGGTATTATCAAGATATTAGCATGGGCCTCAGTTTTATTCTGTTCGTATAAACAAAAAATAATAATACTTTTTATGCCAGTGATAGTATATTATACATACTGTTCTAAACTCTGGGTTTTTTTTTTTTTAAGATTTTTTATTTATTTATTCGACAGAGATAGAGACAGCCAGCGAGAGAGGGAACACAAGCAGGGGGAGTGGGAGAGGAAGAAGCAGGCTCATAGCGGAGGAGCCTGATGTGGGGCTCGATCCCATAACGCCGGGATCACGCCCTGAGCCGAAGGCAGACGCTTAACCGCTGTGCCACCCAGGCGCCCCTAAACTCTGGTTTTTAAACGTATCTTGAGGAACATTACATACCAGCTTGTGTAAGTGGTTATCCTTAACAGAGGCCCAGTATTCCTCAGACTGCATGAACCATAACTTACTTAACCACTGATCTGTTCATAGACATTTAAAATGTTTGTAATATCTTTTGTTACAAACAACTATTGTGATAATATCTGTGTAAATATGTAATTTTGCATAAGTACTTATTATCTCTAGGATAATGAGAATTTGTGGGTAAATGGGTATATACATTCAAATTTTGATACATACTCCCAAATTACTATCTATAAAAGTTATGCCAATTTCATGAATTCTGCTGTAACACTCACTTTGAGATGTGAATTTGTCCCAACACAACTGATATACTAGTGTACAACGTGAGCACAACACAAATTTTGTGTTTGTTTGTGGACTGATTTGATCCCTATGAAGCTCTTGATAAATGCAGAAAAATGCACCCAGCAGAATCGAGCAGCGTAGGAAAACACAAGTCACACATACTACCTCAGTTTACTGCTTGTGTCATGAGCCACACCCGTTCACATCTGATATTACAAGTTTCCAACCCATTTCAGATAACCTTCCTTCTGCCACTTCACAATAACTCACAAGGTGCTACTCTTCCAACATCCACGTCCACAAGAAAACTTCAGGTCTTTTTCAGGGTAAAAAGCCATATTTATCACAGTCTAACCATTTAACGCGTAGAACACTGTGTTAAAATTTTTATTGGATTGCTTTATGTGTGTGTGACTAAAGAAGAGTAGCCTCAGGGGGGAAAAAAAAATCAACCCTGCTAACACACCTTGATCTGACTTCTAGCACACAGGACTGTAAGAAAATAAACTGCTGTTGTTTAAACCACCGAGTCCGAGGTAATTTACAATGGCAGCCCTAACAAACTAATACGGACTTAAAGAAAAGGGACAATGAAAACGATTAATCCAAGTAAGAAGAGTCACTAAACTGTGTTTGAAGCTCAGGAAACATAGTGCTACTTGATAATTAAGAGTGCAGTGGAGGGGCACCTGGGGGGCTCAGTCGTTAGGTGTCTGCCTTCGGCTCAGGTCATGATCCCAGAGTCCTGGGATCGAGCCCTGCATTGGGCTCCCTGCTCAACGGGGAGTCTGCTTCTCCCTCTCCCTCTGTTCCTCCCCCGCCCCCCCCAACTCATGCTCATGTGAGCTCTCTCTTTCTCTGTCTCAAATAAATAAATAAATAATCCAAAAAAAAGGAAAAAAAAGAAAAAGAAAGAGTGCAGTGGAGCATCGAGGGCCGGAAGTAGAGTTTTCCTCACTTGCTGAAGCACTGCATCTGCTGGCACAGAAAACAGATAAGAAAAGGACTGGAGAGCAGTGCATGAGACCTCAGAGTGAGAGGTACACGTGCAGTAGTGTAACAGAGGCAGCAGACACCGTGGGAACTAAAATCAGTTGGAATTACTCAACACTTCATGTACTCCAGGGACCATCATTTTTATCTCCTTTCTTCTCCTCTCAACTATAGAGCCAAAGAGATGTGAAATGGTTAGAGTTCCATATGATGAGGAACTGCTTTTATTCAGTACATGCGAAAACATTCCCAAAATAAAATTTAGCAAAAATTATACCAGCACGTAATTAAAAACTCAACACCCCACCCACTCCTGTAGTTAAACCACACAAAATAATGGAAGATATTCTCTGTGGTAATAGAAAAAAGTATTTCTCAAGGATATTCAAATTGACTTACACTATTCTCCCTGCCTGCCCGGCTTCCATTATTAGTATACATATGAGCAAACTGATCAATTTCTACGGAAGTCAGAAAAAGTTTTTATTGTTGACAGCACAAACACACTGCAGAGCAGATGCTGTCATCAAATCGTAGTATTCAGTTACTCTGCTTTGAAATTAAGTGAAGTACTTGTTTAAAAAATGTTTTCTCATTAGAATGTACAATGATCATTTTAAATTCTATCTGCTGCAATAGGACATTTCCATCACCCTACAATCTGGACTATGCCATAAACACTATTGTACTTGAACAGATGGAAATCATAAAGTGATATTTAGCTACAGATTTCCTGTCATATAGTTTTGCAAACTGAAAAAGGAGAAATCAACATTTGCAATCAACTAAAAGCAAAATACTATCTAGTAAGCTAAAGTGATGCTAATGTGACACAGGAATATAAATGCCTTCAATTTAATGTACTGTAGCATCCAGGGAAAAGAAAATACTAAAATGATACCTCATGAAGTTAGTCAAGATGGTGATTTGTGGGGGCAGAGGTGGGGAAGGGGCAATATGTAAGATATCTACAATAGACTTGCCTGGCCTTGTGCATAATAGTTTTAACTGCAAAGCAATACATGTTCCAGTGAACTTACCATTTGATGGTTAAGAAATATCCAAGAGTAATAAGGGAATACCCTTTGAACTTCAGAGTCTTAACTTCTTTTTACAGAAAATGGGGTGATGATACTTGCAACCTAGTTCATAAAATTACTAAGGAAACTAATAAATTTATATAGCATACTATAAACTGCATAGAGGGTTTTTTTTTTTAAACTCAGTATATGATGTCTAATCTATTCACCATGTGACATAAGGTCATATTGCTGATGCATATATCTAAAATTCTGAGTTCCGAACTTACAGTTTAAAAAAAATCAACAGTCATCAAAATTAACATTATGATGAAATACATTCCAGTCTCCTGCTCAAGAACAGCAATCTAAAGAAACATCTTAGTGAGAAATTTATATGTATTAGACTTCATGCATTTTACAAACATACAATATTTCAGTCAAGGTCCAACTAGGAATTAAAAACCACCCAGCAATTTGAACAGAGCAAGTGTTTTCGTTTTTTTGTTTGTTTTTGTTTTAAAGTAGGCTCCACACCCAGTGTAGAGCCCAAGATGGGGCTTGAACTCACGACCCTGAGATCAAGACCTGGGCTGAAATCAAGAGTCAGACGCTTAACCAACTGAGCCACTCAGGCGCTCCAAAAGAAAGTTTAATATAAAGAATTAACTAAGCAGGGTATTGGAGTAATAAAAGATTAGCTACTAAGATGAGAACTCTGAAGAGTAAAAGCAGTAGATATAAAAGTAGCAACCACTACCCACAGGGCTGAAAGAGGGAACAAGACAGAATCCCACATCCCATGCCTGGCTCAGATCCAGGTATTGCTGGAAAGGTCACAGCTACAGTTCACTGGATGGTAGAGACATGACTGTGGTACTGCACCAGCAGGACCTACTGGAAATCTATCCTTGAGAACGTTAAAGGAAACCATCCACGGTTTGTGAAACCACCCAGAAACTGCGGAGGTGGGCACTGTGGCTGCAGGCACTATGGGCAACAGGAGTCCTCCGCTACAAGACTGCGTGGTGGGTGCAGGTGCTCACGGACTCCACGGAGGAAGCTACGGGTTGGTGCGAGCTGCTGACCACTGTGCACTGCAGGAGCCAAGGAAGCTGCGAGCCCTCCAGAACCATAAGCGCAGCTCCCTTCCTCTTTCAGTGGGACCGTGCCAGCACCCTCAACTGACAAACCTGACGCTGTGCCGACTGGAAACGGAAAAACATTTAAAAGGTTCGCCTCAGCTTTTCCAGAGCCGCCAGGGAAAGGTGAATCTGGAGGTGAGAGGAAATAAGTTGATGAGTGGGACACTCAGCTAGAATTCTAAACTGCTATTTTACCTTCAAAACTAAAAAGATATAAGTGCATGAGTCAAGGACAAAAGAATCTTAGATAAAATTCATTCCTTGAATCCCTAATTTACTAACAAAATAACATTCATTCACATTTAAGACTCTTTCGAGGGGGATAGATTGATAAAATATAGAACTGAAGATTCTTATTTGGGGCCTGTTTTGCCTCTGAAACTCAGGCTAAGCCAGGGGGGAAAAACACACTTGTGAAAAAACAAAAACATGCACCTTATAAGGTACAAGAGGAACTGGATGAGAGAAGAGAGAGGAAGAGGGAAAAGTACACAAAGAACTATATGAAAGTTCACATGTGTATATCTGATTACCTACAACACAGAAGGAAGAATACAATTAAAGCCAAAGCTACTAATTTTGGTTTTACATAAAACCACGGTATGCACTGAAACGGTAATTTTTCCATTAATTTATTAACATAATAAGTTATACTGAGTTTTTCAATTAATAAACCATCCTATCATTTCTAGGATAAGCCATTCTTAGCCTTTTTCCAGTTTTACTGAGATGTAACTGGCAGACATATGACATTATATTAGTTTAAGGTATACAGCATGAATTGATGTATGGATATATTGTGAAATCACTACAATAAGTTCAAGTTAACACATCTGTCACTCACATAGTTAAAATTCTTTTTTCCTGGTGATGAGAACTTAAGATTTACTGACATAGCAACTTTCAAATACACAATACAGTAACTGTAGTCACCATGCTATACATTACATCCCCAGAATTCCTCCTGATCATACCTCCAGAGCACCTTGGTTACTAAAATAGAAATACAACAACTCTACTTGATTCTTTGCCCCCAGACAGACCCTCACCATCTCATGCCCAGATTATTAAGAGTCTACTAGTGAGTCTCTCTGCCTCCAGCTCCTTTACTGTTAGGTACTGAATGTTTTTATATACATGCTCTCTTCCAAAACAGAAAGCTTATTTTAAAAAGACATCTGCAACATGATTGATAAAAAGGAAAAAAAAAAAAAAGAGCTGAGAAAAAGAAAACAACTATGTCAACCTTAAGGGTCAACATACATGCCATTAACTGTGAAGCTTGCAAGCACTCAAGGCAAAAAAGAAAATCCAATCTTTCACAGAAATCTTCATTACCAAAAATGAGGCAACATGCCCTTTCCTATAAGATTTACCCCAAAATAAGCTCTCTTAGAAATTTGTCATGGGGCGGGGGGGCGCCTGGGTGGCTCAATTGGTTAAGCATCTGCCTTCAGCTCAGGTCATGCTCCCAGGGTCCTGTGATCGAGCCCCATGTCAGGCTCTCTGCTCAGTGGGGAGACTGCTTCTCCCTCTGCCTCTCCCTGCCGCTCCCACTGCTTGTACTCTGTCAAATAAATGCATAAAATCTTAAAAAAAAAAGAAAAAAGAAAAGAAAAGAAAGAAAGAAACTTGTCATGTGTGAAATTATATAATACAATGAACAGTGTCTTCAACAATAGTTTTCCAGTAAAGAAAGAGAATTCACAAAGCTGGTTTTTCTAAAGACTTAAAAAAAAAAAAAAAAAAAAAGGAAAGTATAAAACTGAGGTACAGCTCAATAATTTCACAGAACACCAGGGTATTTGGTCCAAGTGCACATTCTCCTAGGAACCCAAATGGATCCAAGGAAATGATTTAGAGTGCCTAAGGAAAGGATGGATTGCCTGTTCTTTGGACAAAATGTTTCTACATCTTATTCTTTAGATCCCAAGTAGTTCCACGAGAATCCCAAAAAGGGCAGGCTGATCCAGGGCACAAAGTAGAGAGAACAAGGTGTAGTAAGTCAGGTAGTGAATCAGTGCCACTCTACTTCTATGTCTGTATACAGGCATCCAAGCCATAAGGTATTATCTGAGTCCTAGGAAAAAACCTTTGTCTTCTACAAAGTCACACACTATTGATAGTTGGCCTTAGAAGGAAAAACAGCGTTAGTAAAAGCCATTCAAATGCTGTGCAATTCGAACCAGAGAACTAAAAGGCATAATCACTACTCAAATAAAAAGACATGGTAAGGGCCTAATGAATAATTATAAATAATTACTATAGTAAATATAGGGCATTACTCTAAAAATAAAATTGAAGAGATCTTGACAGAAGAGGATGTAAGAAACAGTTGAATTATGAGAAAGGACAAAATGAATGAAAACTGTGGAGCACAGAGAACAAATCTTTTAAGATACAGCATGTCGTCAAACAAAATCAAAAGGTAGAATGTGGGGTGAATGAGCTGCGGGCAGTTTCAGGATTCAGTTTAAGAAGTTTTCATTCAACTGCTACAACTTGGAGATGCTGAGAAACAACCGCCATAAACCAAGCCTACTTCCGTATGACACTGACACCGTTCCCTCTGTACCAACCGTGCACACACCAAATGAAAGAGTAACACAACGGACTACACTGCATTTGTCCAACATTTTATCTGAAAAAGAATTATACTGAAAGAAGGGAAGAGGGAAGTATGGGAGGAGAAAGAAAAAGGAAAGGAGAGAGAGGAAAGGGGAAAAACAGAGGGAGTAATTAATTTACTAATTTGGAAAACCACTGTACTACATTATCTTTCCTAAAACTGGCTTCTCCCATCCAGGTTTCTAATGGGAGGTGAAGAGGTAATGAATGACCTGAAGATTAAATGTCGCTGATGATACACGAAGATTTCCAGAAGCTATGCTACTCTGTTTTTAACTGGGTCTATGCAGAGTGGGTTGACACATTTGGCTTTAAAATCTGAGTTAAATGAAGTACATAATACGGGGCGCCTGGGTGGCTCAGTTGTTAAGCATCTGCCTTCGGCTCAGGGCGTGATCCCAGCGTTCTGGGATCGAGCCCCGCATCAGGCTCCTCCACTGGGAGCCTGCTTCTTCCTCTCCCACTCCCCCTGCTTGTGTTCCCTCTCTCGCTGGCTGTCTCTATCTCTGTCGAATAAATAAATAAAATCTTTAAAAAAAAATGAAGTATAATACCTAGAAAAGCCTTCATTTGCCTTGAGAAAAAGAGCTAAATTATTTTTCATTGGTGGTAATTTTCAACTCTGTGATATAAATCCAAAACCGTATCACTCCAAACCATGAAGTTTAACCTAGAGTAGAATAGGCCATCTTAAGGTATTTCCTTCCAAATGCCCTTCTAGAAAACACCTAACCTAAAACTTGATACCAAAGAAAGGTGCTGCTGAGAACAGGCATATACCATAGGCATTTTGAAATTTCAGTTTGTCAAATGAATGTTGACAGTGATAGAAATATCTATGATTTGGGGGCGCCTGGGTGGCACAGCGGTTAAGCGTCTGCCTTCGGCTCAGGGCGTGATCCCGGCGTTAAGGGATCGAGCCCCACATCAGGCTCCTCTGCTATGAGCCTGCTTCTTCCTCTCCCACTCCCCCTGCTTGTGTTCCCTCTTTCGCTGGCTGTCTCTATCTCTGTCAAATAAATAAATAAATAAATAAATAATATTAAAAAAATATCTATGATTTGGATACAAGTACCTATAAAAAGGTAAAAATACTGATGGAGAAGTAATTCTCAGGCGAAGAAAAAAAAAATGTGGACAACTTCCAAACATTACTGGCGGTTTCTATTCTCTGAAAGCACTGCAAGACAGTATTATGGAGAGGTGTGAATGAATGAGTTATGAATAAATGCATTGTCCATATACTAAAGGAAAACTTCGATGATTATGTTACTACCCAGATACAAAGAAATGAACTGAGCAAGAATTCAAGTTAACCTTCCTAGCCATTAAAAATATATAAATTAATATGTGCTAGGTATTCTACTTGCATCTCCAAAATCATGTATAAAGAAGAAAGTTACAGCATCGATTCCTCAAAGTACATACCTGAGACCTAAATCTGTCATTTTGACAAATTACCTTTAGCTTTGGACTGTACTGCTACCAAATAAGAAAAATTCTTGCCCCTGATAGAGGTGCTCAATATGATATTAAGATTTAAATTATGCTGATTTTGCTAGGTAAGACAGATGGCTGTCCTATAAAGTAACAACACACAACGCCCTAATTCTATTATTAATGAGTGAATTGAGGAATGAAAAGGAAAGAGAATAAGTTTCTAGAATTAAACCTTTCAAATGGTATTAAGAGTACTGGGGAAATAGCTCATTTGGGAGGACGTTAGACTGAAGAAAACTGGGGATACAATTTTGGCAAAAAGTTAAGAACTACCGAACAAAAACATAATGAAACCGGTGTAGAAAAAAGTTCAGAATCCCTATTTT
This sequence comes from Ursus americanus, assembly GCF_024610735.1. NCBI lineage: Eukaryota > Metazoa > Chordata > Mammalia > Carnivora > Ursidae > Ursus > Ursus americanus. Next base: position 39,258,797 of record NC_142138.1, on the reverse strand, counting down.
ATGTTCGGCATGATTTGCTGTTCATTAATAAGAGAATTTCTCTGTAACAGATGTGAAGAGGCCTCAAAAATAACTTAGGTTACAGGACTGCCACTATTCCTACACACCCTAATATATTTTTATTCAGGGTAATCTTTTTTTTTTTTTTAATCTCACTTGGTTATTACCAGGACACTATTCTGCCTAAAAATTTCCTCAAAAATCTTAACAATGCTACAAGATAGGTACTATTCTTATAGATGAGAAGTTGTACCGTGGAGAGATTTAGGAACTTGTTCAAGGTGGCAAAGCTGGTAAGGAACAGAGCTGAGACGGAAAGCCTAAGAGAAGAGAAAAGTTTCTGGTTTCCATCCCTCCCACTTTCCTGATAGTTTGCTAGGTGACTTGGTATTGTTAGTTAAATGCAATTTCCACAGGGAAACCAAATTGAGTTACAAATAAAGAACGAGCATTACAGAAAAGACCTTTTCTGTAACTTGGGACCTCTTCCTGTATTTTATCAGCCCTAGCAGCTGGGAGGCAACAGTGCTGTGGGGAGTAAAGCATGCGTCGGTGCCTGGCAGGAGCCTGGAAGGGCAGAGCCAGGCGGGGTGGCATTACAGAATAACACCAGCTTTTGAGCTTAGCAAGCATATAGTTCAACCCAGTTGGATTGAAATACGAATTCAGAGTTCATCCTGTTTTAAGATTTTATTTATTTGAGAGAGAGAGACAGAGAGAACGACTGGGGACAGAGAGAGAAGAAGAAGCAGACTCCCCGCGGAGCAGGGAGCCCGCCATGGGGCTGGAACCCCAGAATCATGACCTGAGCTGAAGGCAGAGGCTTAACCGACTGAGCCACCCAGGCCATCCCTTCAACCTGTTTTATTTTGAAGACTTCACAAAACTCAAGAATTAGAGTAAAACACAAATGGGAGTTTTGTCTAATGTTTCTGTGTCTGATGTGTTAAAATCGCCATTTGTTACTTTATCCTCCATTTTCCTGCCTCGAGTAACTCCTATAGCCCTACAGGGTACTTTTTTTTTTTTTTAACATTTCTCTTGCCTCCTACTTTTATTTGGTTTGTAATTCTTGGCTTTATCCCAGAAATCTTTGTCAAATCCTATCTTTTCCATCTACAAGGCCACTGTCAGACTTACTTTTTTAAAATCTCTACCATGAATGTTAACAACTGATTCCCCTAAATGCAGTAATTCTTCATTGTTATTCATGTTCCACAAAGGAGATAGGATTTTATGATTGGAGGGAGGTTATTATTTTATCCTATGTAAAACAAAATTCTTGATACCATAAATCCAAACTCCTTCGGCCGGCAAACCAAACTTGCAGTAATCAAGCCCCAAACAAGCACTTGCACTCTATCTATCCCCATTTCCTTCTCCACGGTGGATTTCTCCCTATTCTCTGTTTAACACAGTCTTGTACAGTTCCTTCACTCTATCTACTGTTCGTTCTCCCAGGGATGTCACTCTAAACCTCCTACTCAGTCTAAAAGGCCCAGCTAAAATCCCATTTTCCTTGAAAACATCAGAGGAAGGACTCCAGACATTAAGTAACAATAATTTGCTTCCATCTAGAATACAGCAAGAGGGGCGCCTGGGTGGCTCAGTCGTTAAGCATCTGCCTTCGGCTCAGGGCATGATCCCGGAGTTCTGGAATCAAGCCTCACGTCAGGCTCTTCTGCTGGGAGCCTGCTTCTTCCTCTCTCACTCCCCCTGCTTGTGTTCCCTCTCTCGCTGGCTGTCTCTCTGTCAAATAAATAAAATAAATCTTAAAAAAAAATAGAATACAGCAAGAACACATTTTATAGTTATTCACTATTCATTTATAGTTATTCATACAAATAGTATGTCTGTCTTCCACCCCAGATGTCTAGTTCATCTTTATAACCCAAACTTCTAATCCAAAGCCTGGCATACAGTAGGTACTTGATTAGTGTTCATTATTCAAGTAATTAAGAGTACCATATTGGAGTGACACTAGCAAGACTGTAGAATAAGAAGTCCCAGCCCTTATCTCCCCACGGAAACATCAATTTAACAACGTAAAGACCAAAATACTTTACAGGATTTCCAGAGTCCCGTTAAAAACTTGCAGTACCCCAGGCAAGCACAAGGCCCAAAAGAGCTGTGCTGAAATGGGTAAAAAGAAAACCTCACTATCCCCACATCAATCCCTTCACCAAGCCGGGACAGAGCAGCACTGGGTGACAGCCCTGGCTTGGAACTTCTCCCTGGGGGTCGAGGGAGAGAAAAATACAGTATGCATCCAAGATTCTGGATTTTTGGAAGGAACACCTGAGGAACTAGTTTCTGTCACACCCAACTCTTAACCAAAGAAACAAAACACTTGCACAGTGAAAACTTCAAACCACTGTTGCAAGAAATTAAAGACAGCATAAATCGAAAGACATCCCATGTTCATCAATTAGAAACCCTAATATTGCTGAAACATCCATACTACTGAAAATGATCTGTAGATTTCAATGCAATCCCTATCATAATCCCAATGACTTTTTTTTAGATATAGAAAAAAAAAATCCTAAAATTCACATGGAACTACAAAGGACCCTAAAGAGCCAAAACAGTCCTGAGAATAAAGAACAAAGCTGAAGGCCTCACACTTCCTGATTTCAAAATATATTACAAAACTACAGTAATTAGAAGAGTATGGTATTGGCATACCATACACCAATAAAACACAACAGAGCCCAGAAACAAACCCACATATACACAGCCAAATCATCCTCTACAAAGGTTCCAGGACTATACAATGGGGAAAGCATGGTCTCTAACAAATCATGCTGGGAAACTGGATATCCACAGGCAAAAGAATGAAACCAGACCCTTATCTTAAACCATACATAAAAATCAACTGAAAATGGATTAAAGACTTAAATGTGAGACCTGAAACTATAAAGCTCTTAGAAATCACATTGGGGCAACATTTCATGATATTGGTCTTGGAAATGATTTCTTGGACAGGATACCAAAAGCACGGGCAACAAAAGGCAAAAATAGACAAGCAGGACTACATCAAACTAAAATCTTCTGTTAATAACTCTTCCTGTTAATGAATCAATTAACAAAACGAAAAGGCAACCTACGGAATAGAAGAAAATACTTGCAAACCATATATCTGATAAAGAATTAATATCCAAAATACATAAGGGTCTCCTATAACTCAAAAGCAAAAATACATCTGAATTTTAAAAAAAGGGCAAAGGACTTGATTAAATACACACTTCTCTAAAAAGACATACAAATGGCATACGAAATACATCTGTATATTGGAAAAGACACCACTCATCATCAGAGAAATGTGAATCAAAACCACAACAATGTATTACCTCATACTTGTTAGGATGGCTATTAACCCCCCCCCCCAAAATGCTGGCAAAAATATGAAGAAATTGGAACCCTGGTACACTGCTGGTAAGAATGTAAAATGTTGTGTGGAAAACAGTACTAAGGTTCCTTAGAAAATTAAATATAGAAGTACCATATGATCTAGCAATTCTACTTCTGGGTTTTTATCCAAAAGAATTTAAATCAGGATCTTGAAGAGATACTTGCACTCCCATGTTCATTACAGCATGATTCATAATAGCCAAGAGATGGAAACAACTTAAAGGCCCCTCGACGTATGAAAAAAGAAAATGGAATACATACAATGGAATATTATTTAGTCTTTAAAAAAAAAAAAAAAGAGAGGCACCTGCCTTTGACTCAGGTCGTGATCCCAGGATCGTGGGATCAAGACCCACATCGCGCTCCCTGCTCAACGGGAAGCCTGCTTCTCCCTCTCCTGCTCCCCCTGCCTGTGCTCTCTCTCTCTCTGCCAAATAAATAAAAATCTTTAAAATAAAAATTTTTTAAAAAAGAAGGAAATCCTGTCATATGTAACAAAATATATGTAACTTGGAGGACGTTCTGCTAAATAAGCTAGTCACAGAAGGTCAAATGCTGCACGATTCCACTTCTGTGTATCCAAAGTAGTCAAACTCACAGAATCAGAAAGTAGAATGGTGGTGGCCAGAGGATGGGGGTGGTGGGAGGAAATGAGGAGTTGCTGTGCAACTGGCTATAGTTTCAGTTATACTAGATGAAAAAGTTCTAACGAGCTGCTCTACAACACTGTGCTTTATAGTTGTAAGTGCTGTACTTTACACTTAAAAGTTTGTTAAGAGAGTAGTTCTCATGTTATGTGTTTGTGCTTTTTATCACCAAAAAAACCCAAACAAACAAAAAACGAAAGCACTACAATGTTGATGACATGTCTTTGGGAGTATTACAGACTATGTTGGTAAAGAGCAAAGAGCTTGTTATAAAGGTCGGCCAGTAACGCGTGGTTCAGGTTGCTAGGACTGAAATATGTAATTTTACAAAGAGAAAAATTTTAAGCAGACACAACTTTCTAAGTGGCAATACTAATCAGAATGGAGACCGTGTCAAGTTACTAATAAGCGTAAATTAGGATACGTAAACACAAGGAAGCATACCTAAATCTGAACAGAAAGAAACTGGGAAGGCAAATCTATTCTGATGGATAGGGTTGTACCCTTGAGAGGAGCCTGGGGATCACTTTCGCTCTGTGGTAACCATAAATTTTTAAAAAGGGGACGTGGCATCTGGGTGGTGCAGTGGGCTGAGTGTGTCTGACTCTTGGTTTCAACTCAGGCCGTGACCTCAGGGTTGTAAGATCAAACCCGCGTCTGGCTCCATGCTCAGTTCAGTCTTCTTGGGAATCTCTCTCCCCCATCCACTCCTGTGTGCATGTTCTCTCCTTCCTCTCCTCCACTCTCTTTCCCTCTCCCTCCCTCTCTCACTTTCCCTCTTTAAAATAAATAAATAAATCTTTATGAACACACACAGGCACGCACGCATGCACATAACATAGGGGTGAGGGGAGGGTAGGAGGCAGGAGATGAGAACTGATATTCCAGATTCTGGATGGTATTTAAGTGAGAAGAGTCAAAGTCCTCAACGGAATTCTTAGAAACAAACATTACTTCAGCATCTAAGCCAAGAATTACTAAGGAATTTGATTTATTGAGAGCAGTGAAACCTATCATATCAAGCTTGAGGGTATCAACTCTTAAGCACTGGCACGGGTTCTCATTAAGAGAAAAAAATAATTTGGGACCATACAGAAACTATCAAACCCCACCCTAAATCCAAAATTCTCTTAAATAAGACAATGCATATAAAAGTGCAGTGGTAAACTATAAAGTTGGATGTGTTATTTATAATTATATAGGTTTATATAGTTACATATTAACAGTTTAGTAATACATAGCAATATTTATATATTGCTAATTTCTAGTATGATCTATTAGCTACATTATTTCATGATACAGATAATTGCAGGCATCTGGATAGCTTTAGTATCACACAAAAAAATATTAATTCAATTATAGTTATTTTCTGTTTACGTAATCATAAAGGTGAAACTTAACCAGTGTTTGGTATATTATGTTCTAGCTGAAATAACATTTTTATTAAAATATTACTTTTATTTTATTTATTTTATCTAGCATTTTATTACTTTTCCTTACATAGCCAATCTTCTGTACCAATCCTCCTCACACAAAGTTGCTAACACTAGGCATATGACAGCAGATGGGCACTAAAAAATTCTGTCATTATCTAGTATCACAACTCCATATCCTAAAATCCAAAGTCCCTTGCATTAAGTGGCAAACGTTTATTTAACGATGTTTCTAATTCTAAGCAGAAAATCCAGCACTGTTAACAATATCATACATTAACACTTAACATGTTAACACAAAAGCCATTTTTTAAAAATCTAGACTCCTTTTTATTCTCTTAAAAACTATTTATAATAGACAGTGTAGACTTGAAGGCTTATATACACATTTAGTCTTTTCCTTTCATCTTTATCTCCTATTTTTTCTAGTCTAGATTGCTTCTCCCTTCCCCATAAGTTGCCTCAAATTCTCTGTGTATTCATAAAAGTTATTTTAAAAATGTTTAAAATAACACTTAAAAGTAAAACAAATGCAATTGCTCAGAAACTTTTTTTTTTATTTCCACAAATATTTTGGGTTGAATGGATGATATTCTGCAATGATGCAGAATTACAGTTAGAATTTAGTGATTTAATTTTAGAGAGGATTGCATCAAGTAAACCAAGAATTCTGTTTCAATTACTCTAGCAACTAAACACAGCATTTATTATTACAATCATAATATCTGAAATGTGTAGACAAGTTTTTAACCAAAACCATCAAGGATTTGAAGGAAAAAAAGGGGGAAAAAAGCTATTTTAAACGTGGCTTATTAAAGTTTATTCTGACTACTCCAACTTTGTCTATACTTAACTATCTTAAGACTAATTTTCTTCTGTAATCCTAGGAAGCTGCCTTAAAGACTAAGAAACATAATCAAGGAGCACCCTTCAAGTTTTGTTGGACTTGGTTCGAATGGGATGACTTCAGCTCAACAATCCCATTAATCTGACAGGATTAGAGGAGCACTTTTTCCATTTACCACGGGAGAGAAATAAACTGAAAACTTGAGAATACTATTTCAGATCTGGTGTTGGTTAAATTCCTAATGAGGTAGTCTCTAAGGAGTGGTTGGTTGGTTGGTTGCTTTTTAAGGAGTGGGTCTTAAGCAGCTTATGCAGAAGTGTAAGATCATTATAACTATAACGTTACCAAAAACCTCAAAACAGTTTAATAACCGAAATGGAACACAGCTTTATAATATATAAAATCAGTAGGATAATTTAAGTAAAATTTAAGAAATTAAATTAAATTAAAAAAAAAACAAAATAAAACCCCTAGGGCAAACCTTCATTACAGCATTTATATTGTATGTTTATTATCAGTCTTTCTCAGAACACCCAGGACCTAAAAGATTATAATCAGTCACTAGTTTGCTAAACGAATGTTTTGCTTTTTAAGGCACTTTGAAAGAGTCTACCTTCTAAAATATACTAGTTGGTTTTAAGTCAAATAAATACAAACCAAGCAAAATTTTAAAATAATTTTTTAATTAAAAGTAAAGTCTAGGTATCCCAATCAGAAGCAGCAAATGATGGAACAAAGTATGCAGAGAACTATTCTGGTATAGTAAAAACAAACTCCACAATCTACAAATGAAGTAATACCCAAAATATATTGAGATACACCAAAAAGTATGCTTTTTAAAAAAGACAATACAGCTTATAATTAACTTTGACAATTTTCAGGGTGGAGTGATATGTATTTTAAGGAGTTGGTTGCTAAATTTGTGTGACAGATCCTTGCAACCCACTAAAATTACAGTACTTCTCTTTTCCAAATGCTAACAACAAATGCATTATTAACATTATGTAAATATACCCCCTTTCTGATCAGAACCAGGCAGAATATTTCATTAAGATATGCACACAATACACAGAAGTCAGTTCATATTACCACAATAACATTTCTACCGTAATAACTAAGTACTAAGCAGAATCCAGGTTGGCTTACGGAAGGCAATGCAATAAACAAATACCTAACAGTAAAAATTAGAAAATGTATATTGCTTTTATCAAAGTGAAAGCAAAGAAGTATATTTTGATTTTTATGTGCTTTTATTGAATTTTAAATAGTAAGAAACCTTACTTTAAAAGCATTGGTACTTTATAATATCTCTAATTTATATCCATATGAATACAAGAGCAGAACATCTACTTTGGTCTACTTATGAAAATTCCTAATATGAGATATAATAATGTATAATACAAAGTAATTTGTTATTCTAAATTTCTCTATTGGTTCCTTAATTCCCTAAAAGGTACACTATCAAAAATATAAGAGGAGGAAAAGATCTTTTTTTTTTCTACATTACTGACAACTTTTTCTTAATAATAACTCAGAGGAGGTCACCAGTATGGATATAAATGACACCACATGCTCTGTAAACTAATCTCTCTATACTCACCAGTGTCAATGATTTTACTGTTACTTCCTAATTCCTGTTTAGTAATATGTAAATAGTAATTAAGAAAAAAGTCAAGAATCATATAAAAGCTAAAAAAATGTCTGTACTTCTCTATAATAAACAGTAGGGGTAAGGGCTGGTTGGTAAGGGTGGGGAGATAGAAATTTTAAGACCTACATCATAGATTTTATTACTGTCCTAATATTAGCTGCCCCTCTTTCCTGGGTCTATCTCTATAGGAGAGTTATATTTCCTGCTTCTGTTTGACCTGCTTTTATCAATGAAATGTGAAAGTGACAAGCACCAGTTTAAGACCCATCATAAGGTTCCATCACTTTTTCCTTCTCCTTCAGGTCTCAGAATGCGGAGGGCATCTAGCAGAGAGCCACAGCAGATCCACAAAGTATACATTACACGAGAATAAGTCAGCCTCAGAGCTTTCGAGTTGTGTAGTATCGCAACATAGCAAAAGCTCAATAATACACCGTTATCCAGGGCAAGTGACAGAGGTACCCAATGTTATAAACACCGACGTTAAGCATCAAATGGTACACATCCATGACAACCATTCAATAGAAAGCCCATTTCTGTATTCCTAAGTACAAGCCTAGTTAAATGTCAGGAGACTGCATAACAAGGCCAGCTGTTCCCACTTTCTTGGGTGTCCCCCTCTGATGTCTGTGATTGCATTTAATTTGAGCCTACTTAACTTTTCTTTCTACCACTCTCCAAAGATTATGGAAGGTCAATAATCACACTTCTTATACTACACACAGGGTAAAGACATGGGGAAAGGTAAAAACATAATGTATATTGGACATAAAGAGGTGGTAGCAACCAGTTAGACATTAACAATCATGGACACAGGAATTTTCTGATTTCAAACTCCTTCTCAATTTTGCATTTGGGTAGCTACAGAATTAGCTATTTAATATTAGTGTGAGGGATTTTGAATATAACTGGGCTTACCTAACCTTCTTAGGATACAGCTAGCCAAATATAAACAGTCATTACATCTATTCAAAGTCTTTTTAATTCTATTGTGCATTGTTTCGTAATAAATTCACCTACTTGGCATTTTAAAAGGCTTGTCAAAACATTAATTCATGTGCTGGGCTAAAAGGTTACATACTGCTGAGTTTAGAAAGTTCACTGGAGAAATGTGTTGAAGCTTTTAGATAACTGATAGTGGAATAAATGATACTGAATAAGGCATTCACATGTCATTTTTGCTCAGCAATTATATTTCAAAATACCACGGTATATAAATGCTTTGTCAAAACATGGCACAAGCAATCAGTCTTCATTTTTTGCTTGAGTGCTCGATATAATTTAATTATCAAATGTCAAATATGAACCATTAACTAATGGTATATACGTCCTTCAACGTTTCATACATTATTTTACTCTGAGAACATGAGTTGTGGAAAGAAAAATGAGACAGATTTCCATGTAAGACTTGTTGAACTTGTCTTATAATTATTTAGTCCCCCCATATACGCTGACTATTTAGGGAAGGTTGTATATAAGTTGCCTCTGAGATTTAATACAGGAGCTATTTGATTTAAACCACTTGTCAGGAAGCCTAGACCTAAAACAGTGATCAAGAATGCTTGATTTAAGTAATTTTCTGATACAGTATTGTTTTCTTTTCTCCACAATTCAGAAGTATGAACACCTCTTTTAGCCATTACAGGCTATGATTTAAAGAAGGATTTTTACTTTCAGATTAATTTTGCAAATAACGTTAGAAGGATTTGTACCATTTTATTTTACTGAAAATAAAGATAACATAATTGAGATGGACAGTTTTAAAACTGGATGCACAGAAGTACACAAGAAAATCCTAAGTATAGCATGTAAAGGAGATTTCTATGCCACTGTGTTTAAGTGATAGAGATAGTAACATACTACTTAAAAAATACTGAGAAGCTATGTATCGTGGAGTAAGCTCAGAATTAAAAAAATACTCTATCAGCTGTGTGTAACACTGGAGATGTCAGAGGAGTGTCACATATTTTGAAGTGGAAAAACAACAACAACAACAACAACCACCCTCTAAATGGAGAATAACAGATGAGAAGTTAAACAGAAGAGATGGCTCCTCTACCACATTTTAACCAACGCTGCAGTGCATGGGTACCAGTGTAACTGTCTCATAGTGCTTCAGTTCCCAATCCTTCTGTGTGTTCTCTGATACCCAGAGGCCTGTGCCAATCACTGTGGGAATCTTGGCAGGATCTACAAATTAAACATTTGTATTCGTGTGCTAGGAAGTCAAGGACCACAAAGCTAAAGGAGAAAGATGCAGTACATATATGTGTATCTCTTAGGATTTTATATGAATGTATGTATGTGAGGGTATGTATATGAAAGTGTATTTGAGAATATAACTTTTTTTTTTTTTTATGCTATAGCAAATAGTCTCATAACCTCTGATGAACTGGAGTTCCTAAATGGCTGAGATCCATCAGTGTGTGGCCATAGGCCTGAAGAAGAGGAAGGGGATATTTAGGTACAATCCATACAGAATTTGTTAACCAACAAACTTTTATGGTATTGTTAGAAAAGAATTTAACCTTCTTCCTATGCAATGGATATCCTTATCCACCTAGTTGAATAGCACCATTTTAAAAAGCTTTCCCTTTCATAAGATTGCTTTTTCAATCAATCTACATAACAGAGGGAAAAAAAGTTTCAAGTTAAAAATAATACCAGTAACCACAGGGGCGCCTCACTGGTTCAGTCGGTTGAGCATACAACTCTTGATCTCAAGGTTGTGAGTTCAAGCCCCATGTTGGGTGCAGAGATTACTTTAAAAAATAAATAAATAAAACCAGGTCACCTGGGTGGCTCAGTGAGTGGAGGATGCAACTGGCTCTTGTGAGTCGGGGGTTGTGAGTTTGAGCCCTACACTAGAGATTACTTCAAAAAATAAAAATCTTTAAAAAAAAATACTATTAACCACATAATGAAGGGACTAGAAAAATTATACAACAGAATGTTAATAATGATTTGTTTTTAACGCTAACTCAGCAGCTGCTAGTGAACAAAAATTATTGCTAATAAAGGGATTAAGCCAACATCTTACTTTAGCAAATATTTGAAGATTTATTTCAGATCATAATATGTTAACATTAGAAAAATTAACTAAAATCATTCAAACTTTACCCAAAATACTCACAGCACGAGTGACCTTTAAGTAGCAATTTTAAACTTCAATAATTTCAAGTAGAATGAGTCAATATAATAAAATGATTCAATCTGTTCCAATCAGAATTTTCACCTTGACCATTTTAATTAATTAAAATCTATAATCATTTGGCTATGAATCATTTGTGCACAGAATTACTGAATTGTTACCTTTAATAAATACAATCTCATGGTAATAGGCCTCATCAATCAGTAGGCAGGCATTGCTTATATATGCAAACCAGCCCCTGCTGACTGCGAAGTGCTCTGTGTGCATTATTTACTTTGATACCCTTTATTTAAGGAGTCCCTGCATATTTCGGTAGTGCTGTAACAGCGAACTAACTCAACAACTCCTATGGCTCCTGGCATTACTGAATGTCTTCTCCTGGATAGTTTGACAACAAAAAACTAAGCTGAGTGGGTAATGTCAATGCTAAAATTGTCATTAATTCACTACTGTCCTTAGGCATTAGTGGTGCATTTTAAGGTAATGGAAAACATTACAAGGAAAACAGTAAGTACTTCTCAAATCTCACGGGGATGCTATTACAAAATCTCTCTCTCTCTCAAATCTCACGGGGATGCCTATTACAAAACTTGCCAGCATGTTTTAAGAATTTCATAAAAATATTCATCTAAATTTTTGTTTTCATAACAGAAAAGAATTTTTCCTGTTCTATCTGGTATTTAAAATATTATGAAAACCCCTACTTTTATACAAAAATAATATGGCTCTATCAATATTTTCTTTACATGAAAGTAGAGGCAAAGGTAATGTAATCTTCCACTGCTTGCAAAACTGCTAATAGAAATCCACTCTTCTCTGCAAGTATACCCATCCTTAAAAACTGGACTGAAAGGTTATTTCACTAGAAGAGAATTCTTCCAAATACACTAAGTTTTGGTAATGTGATTGGAAGAGAACAAAGATTGGCATGTGATGTCTTTCACTAATTTCATTTCAGAAGCATCTCGGTTCTTCTAACAACAGAGAATCCCTTAAACACACCACAAAAGCAATCTAAATACTCCTATCCAACAAGTAATGATTTGTAATGGAAGAGTTTTAAAAATATTTATTCCATTCCTGTTGTACATTCCATGACTGAGTGGGCTGAAAAAACATAAAAGGCAAATGTACAGAATTTTGCCATTAATGTCTCTGCTTAATTTTGTTTCTATAATTTTCTTAAGAGTCTTCTCTTTATAGCTACTCTGCATCTTCCTAAAAATTTTTTTCTCCCTAGTTTTCTCCATTAGTGGAGGCTAACTAAAACACACATTCATTTAACCTTTAATTATTGAAACCAAGACTGCTTACAGGAGATCATGTATAAGTGTTAACTATTCTTTCAACTGGTGTAAATCACTGACATCTATTTAAACACAAAACTTTTAATATCACTCAATTTTGGTTTTTATCGTCGTTTTTTAAAGACTATATATTACTATTCACTGTATCATTAAATACAGTGATTCTTAAGAGTCAATTTTTTAAATACATGAAACAAGATTAAAATATTTTCTTTGCCTAAGAAGTTACTGGGATTCATCTAAACAGCTAGAAAATTACAGGATCAGGTGCCCTCCCTCAGCAAAGTTTCTCCAACTATCAAGGCATAAAACACGAAAGGTTCAAGAAAAATGACAAAGCCAACATACATAGAAGAGACTCTGCCTGTAAGTGGGCAAAAGGGAATTGATACGTGATAAAGGATCTTTCTGAATTTGAATGTTATAGCAAAAGATATACACTAGGTATTTTTAAAAAATTACTGGAGGAACATGATAAGTATCTTAAAACAGGTAAACTGCCATCATGTGGAACTCTAGATATGATTAGGCTTAAACCATTCACTCCAAAAAACAACAACAACAACAACAACAAACCTATTAACTCCAGTCAAAACTGCGACCACAGAATGGAAAATAAGAGGCACCTTTACTTTAACTAACAAGTAATTTTCCAGTAATGACAGCTACTTAAAAATGAAACTGATCATCCTTTACTAATGTTACTGTTTCTAGAAATTTTAAGTAGATGACTTATGCTGGCCTATCAAAAATAATATGGAGATTTCTATATTGATTGAGAGAGTGAACTATGTAGCTTCTAACTCTCATTCTATGCTTAATATTCTTTGAAATACATGAAGCTTTTTAGCTTAGTGCTCACCATGAATCCACTGTCAATATTGCTAAGATAGGATATTTTTCTTTTATAGTCTCATATCAAACTACGTACCAATGAGTTCAGGGGACACATCAAATTGGTGCATAAATTTTTATTTGGCCATTCTTCAGATGACAGTGACTCAATACAGAAGTAAATATTTATTTTATAAAAGCTTATAAACAATATTTGCTATATGATGCACTCCTCTGGTAGAGAAGCATCTCCTTAGTACATAATGACATATAAGAACAGTTCAGATAATGAAGTTAAATGTTTGAGATGTATGGCTAGCAGTCAATATTTTTTTGAATCAGTAAGTAAATAATAAAAAGTATTTGGAAACTATGTTTGGTGTCATAAGCAAACATTTTCCTTAGCCACATACTAAGAATCCTACTGCTAAGAAACATAAAATACACTGAGCTGCTGACTAAAACCCACACAATTACATATCTGACAGTGCCTATAAAGGCAACAGCATCAACCAAAATTCAAGACAAGCACAAAATTATAAAAGTGACTCTTTTTGTTCTAACACAAACCCAGAATACACACCCCTAAGCACATGTAATTTAATGGGTCAATGGTAATGTAAACATTTAACTCTATAATGCCACTTCATGAAAAGAGAAAAAGAAAAAAAAACAAAGAACACCTTAACAGCTTTTTTTGTTTGTGAACACTATGCACCCAAAGTTTATTTTTTAACTTTGGTTAACTGTATATAAAATCCCATATAGCATGATAATTTCCTACCCAACCCTAAGACTGTGTAAACATTATTTTTTTTTCTCCTGAACCTTAGGCTCGACTAATTTCATATCTAACACAAAACAGATGTAAAGCATCTTAAACAGCTGTTGATTTAATCCTATGACCTACTTCAAGGAAATCAACCATAACCAACCAACCGTTACTCAAATGTTTGAGACAAGACACTCTGCTTTCTCTTTTGAAAGATCCTTCTTCATCTGGCCCATCACTTATTAAAGAACTATTCTTAGTCTGGACTGGGATCCTGGGACCCTCAGGGTTCCCTAGCTCACACAGTACATGGAGTTCAAACCCCACCTCTGCACATACTGCTTCAAAAGAACAACAATACATTAATGTGTCTTACATTTACACATGTTAAGCTTCTATGAAAGATTTTAAAGAGTTCCACTGCTAAAAAGTTTGAGGAACAATTGCCCTAGTCTATAGACTAGACTGATCGATGATTCCCAAAAGGCCTCCAATGATCCCCAAAAGGTCCAAGTAGTGGTAAAACAAGGATTTTCAGAATTGTTAGTGACCAAAAAGTGGACCATACAAAGTATTCAGTGGAAAAAAGAGAAGAAATCGGTATTTTGTTGAAAAAGCATGTAAAAGAATAAGAATTCTATATAATAATAATAATAATAATAATAATAATAATAATAATCTAAAAACTACACTGAGAAAAGCGAGATACACAGGCTTACCATTTAAGTCTAAATAGTGGCAACATACAAAGTTGTCATCTATCAAACAAAGATTTGGAAGATTTTTTTAGTAAAAAAAATACAACAGAAACTGGCTACAATAAAAGCTTCTCTTAGTCTTTTTAAAATTATACTTTAAAGTTCTTTATTCTAAGCTCTAAAGTTCTGAAAGGCTCTTTCACTTAAATTTCAGAGCATAACTGTTGTGAATCTTTAAAAATCACTTAAAAGTGAATATTTAAAGCTACATTAAATTTAGATCTCAAATATCCTCTTTGCAGACAGCCCATAAAGAAAAGGATGGGGCAAGGAAGATTTCTAAAACAACCACTAAAACAGACTTTACTTTTCAAACAGCAATAAAGATTTGAATCTTTGATACTAACAAAATTTAACCCAGAAACTATATGGATATATTTTGGAGACAGGAACTTGGTTCAAAAAGATAAACAGAGGCGCCTGGGTAGCTCAGTCGTTAAGTGTCTGCCTTCTGCTCAGAGCATGATCCCAGAGTCCTGGGATCGAGCCCCACATCAGGCTCCCTGCTCCACTGGGAGCCTGCTTCTTCCTCTCCCACTCCCCCTGCTTGTGTTCCCTCTCTTGCTGGCTGTCTCTCTCTCTGTCAAATAAATAAATAAAATCTTAAAAAAAAAAAGATAAACAACAGATTATGAGTACAGTAAACCTACAGTGCCTCTCTACCCTGACCATCCTCACCAGACATTTAAGCATTTAAGGAAAATATTTTTAAAGAATATTTTTGCTCTAGCTATTCATCTGTCTCTTTTTCCAATTCTCCAAACTAATACAGTGAAATTATCAGGGATATGCTCACTTCAATAAACATAAAAATCTTCCCCCATTATACTTGAGCCGAGCAGCCACGTGACTGCTCAGGGGGTACCCCTCACCGCCCAGCCCTCCCCACACCTGGGGGAGGGGGTGTATGTCTAGGTAACCATCGGTGAGCAGAAGTTACTGTGACTCTGGCCCATTTCACATGTGTACTCATGCCAACTGCAGAAAACCCCTCCCCAACTGGGGATGAGGCTTCTCTTACTCTTCACAGAGTCCCAGGCTTATCTGGGAAACCTCAACACACCCACCAAAGCACTCACCAATAAAGACTGACCCACCTCGTCAAAACAACATCAAAAAGGAAATAAACTCTGGAAACCAATATACTGCAGACATTCATTCTGATTCTGATTGACTGGTATCTTAAATATCTTTAAAATAGTAGGAATCTTTAGCTACTCTTCAAAAAAAACTGAGAGCAAAATTGTTAAAACTCTTTCAGCAGTTATAACCCAGAAAACAAGGGAGTTATTTTCCTAAGCGTAAAACTAAATGCATTCCCACTGTGCTACATAGCTGAAGCATACAAAAGCTAGAAAAGCTAGAAAATGCTTGCCACGCCTTATAAAGAAAAAAACCGTTGGAAAAACAAAATGCAAAGAATGAAACTTGGCAAAATCTTATAGGCTTTTAAACACACAATTGGAGATGTCCCCAACAATCCATTAACCACGAACTTACCAAAGCACATCCTACTCTTTCGATCTTTTTTTAGACATGAAGTTTTTGTGTTTAAAACAACTCACATGCACAGTCTGATGCCAAATGTTGTCATTTAATCCAAGTGCTAACCTTTTATTCCAAATTAGAAGCACACATAATTTGGAAATTTTACACCTTCAAGCTTCTGGACTTGAGGCTAAAAATCAAAAGATGAGAGATGTGTCCTGCATATTTTCTGGCGTGAAATAGAAATAAACATTTGCTGTTTCCTTTACTATAAAATAAGGGGGCTATGATCTTTAATGTTCTTCCATTCTAAAATTGTGTTTAAGTTAGTGTTAAATTAATTTCCATTTGTATGATTTAATTTACCCTTAAGAAATAACTACCTGTCCATTTTATACTAAGCAGTCAAATGGAAATATTAAGTCCTCTTTTTAGGTACCTAAGGGTGAATGCATTGAGGTATATCTGCTCTATAGGAACCACTCTATTGTTGGAGATTTTCATTTAGTTTTGGACAAGTCAAATTTGGTAAGCGTTGGTTACCGCATAACATGGAAACCGCATTCACCGTAAAACACAAACTTAAAAATCAATATGCATAATCAACCAATTGGCGAAGTGTACTTGCTGGCATACTGTTTTCAACTTAATGATTTACAGTAATTTTTTAACTTAAAAAGATGCATTTCAAAGACCGTTTTCTGTCAGAAACTTTATTTATAGAAGTAAAATGAAAATAGGAGGTTATGTTGAAGACATGAATTCCAATTCTATATCTTCCAGAAGGGATGAAAGGAGGTTACAGAACTAAAGAAAGGGGAAATATCTGTATACAAGAAGAGTTGTAAAAAGATTCAGAGAATTTGAGGCTTTACTAAGCCTACAACAGATACATAATTAAAGGAAGTTAGGAATGAAGGCACTGTTTGAAAAGGATGGTAATTTATTCTATCTGGGTCACCGTGAATGTCAGAAATGTAAGATAAGAACCAAGACAGGGAACTTAAGGCTGATAATGGTTTAAAAAGTCTACAGCAAAGACCTGAGAACTAAAGATGTGACTGGATTAGATTAGCAAAAAGAAAGGAAGGGGATATAACAAAACGCATGGTAAAACCACTAGGAACAAAGTAAGTATTTTACATATTTTCTTAAAAGTACAGATTTCATCAGTCTCTGAGATATTCCTTGAAAGCTTTTAAAAAATGCTGACCTTTGTGCTTTGAATATTTTTTAAAGTACGGGGCCCTTTCCCTTTAAGGGTTAAATAGATTTAATACGAACGCTAGGAAACAGGCTGTTAGATCAGTGCTCCTCAAACTTTAATGTGTATAAATATCACTGGAGCATATTAAAATGCAGATTATTGGGGCGCCTGTAAGGCTCAGTCAGTTAAGGGTCTGTCTTCGGTGCAGGTCATAATCCCAGAGTCCTGGGATCTAGCCAGGAATCAGCATCATCTGGCTCCCTCCTCAGTGGGGAGCCTACTTATTCTGTCCCTCTGCTCTTCCCCACCCCACCCCCAGGCTCTCTGTCAAATAAATAAAATCTTTAAATAAATAAATAAAATAAAATGCAGATTATGATTCAATAAATCTGGAATGCAACCCAAGATTCTCTGTTTCTAATAAGCTCCCAGGTGATGGCCATAGAATTTGATTCCAAGGACCAAAGTTTGAGTAGCAAGGTTTTACATGAATTTCTAAAAATGGGCCAGGAGATTAGATTTTGGGAAAGAAGTAACAATATCTCACACACCTGTGAACTTTATTGAAAAGTTCAATTGAAGATGCTTGACACATGGCAACAACAAACATACATTGTGATCAAAAGAACACTAACTTTTTAAAAAGCTGTGTTGTGTGTATGTGCGTGCATACATGTATAGGAAAAGAAACCTAAGAGAACTGAAGACCTCCTCAAGACCTAACAAATCAATCTAAAAAACAAAAAACCCAGCAAATTAATAATTCCCATTAAGGAGAAAACAGGAATGACTTTTGTACTTTTGTAGTATAACCACTAGGAACATTAATAGAAAAATTATGTCACTTGAGAGAACAAATTTGTTTAGTGTTTTTCTTTACGTATTGCTCGAAAACTTTCTAGTGCACTAGACTTACTGCCTTAGACAAGCATTGAGAAGGTAGTTTTAAAATAATTCTCAGCAATAGCCCTGTAGAAAATTCATTGACCTGTAAGAAAACGTGCTCCTGAGTGCAGCTCCTGTGGATGCTGAACGCATCTGGTCATGCATTAAGTGTGTTGGTCAATCCTGAGGACACTTTAGCACTTACATCAAGTTTCCCGAACCATTTAAAAGTTGGTTGTATAGGAGAGCAAAGACAAATTGTAAACTTTTAGCAAAATAAAAACAAACAAAAAAATGACTTAAAGAATTACATAGAGACCAACACAAGAATATTCATGACCTCTAAGTACTTACCTCCTGTAACAATCAGGTGCAGCAAATGTAAAGTAAGAATCATATACTGCCTTTTCAGAAAATGTGCAGTTATGACCCAAATATGTATTAATTTCATATTTTAACCTCTAAAAACTCAAGCAATAATTGCATCTGGGACATAGCCTAACTCTTCTCTATTTTATAAGACAAAAGATCACAATGTCTGGTCTATTTTATTTCTTTAAAGAAATTCTCTTTCATCTTTAGCTCTTAAAAACAGTGACTATACACAGGTGAATATACCCCTGCAGGTGTATATTTTTTAGATAATGGCTTAAGTGCACCACTTACTAGTTTTGATGGACTTGAACTCTAATCTGTATCCCCGGGGTTGCTGAAATTTTTGTTCAGCTCTTTATCCTCAGGGTGAATGTTGTCTGATGGGTTTTCAAAGTCCTGCTGTGGGTCTGGTAGTTATTAATCTACCACATTTGAGGAAGAGTTTACATGCAGGTATTATATGTAGAATATTCAATTCCCTACAGTTTTCTTGCCTCAGGGATTTGGCCTCAGTTCCATTTCTTTGGACCCTTCACCCAAAAAAAAATGTTTCTTTCTGCCTGAGCTCTACTGGGTACTGAGAAGTGGAAAATTTCCTCAAAGGAAAAACCAGAATAAATATGGAGATCATTCATGAGCTTTCCTTTTCCAAAGAAGCATAGTCCCCCAAGTTCAGCTTACGGTGGTTGCTGTCCAAGGCGTTCAACTAGTTGTTTTACATACATGGCCCAAATGTTAAAACTGCTTTCAGTAGGAGCGTTCATCTGATATAAGCTAACCAACACAGCCTGAACTAGGAGGCTCATCACTTACTGTGTTTTTCATTTCCAAGTCTGGTTTCTTTTCGAATCTATGTTGCTTTTTATGGTTTCCTTACAGATATTTTCATGTGTGTCACAATTTGTAAGCACAGGTTTTAGAAAAAGATTTATTTATCAGAGACAGAGAGAGAGTAGGGGGAGGGGCAGAGGGACAAACTCTTCATGCAGACCCCCCTCCCCATGCAAGGCCCTACAGAGCCCATGACCCATAAGATCAGGACCTGAGCCAAAATGACAAATCGGACACTCCACTGACTGGGCCAGCCGGGTGCCCCAGCAGTTATTTTAAATCTGCATCTAATAATTTCAGCATCTGAAGTGCATGCAGTTTTGATTCTGTTCATTCCGACTGGTTCTGATTAGTTCAATTGCCTTGTGATCTTTGACCACCTGCTCAAAAGTGTATTTGTATTTCATCTACAGAAGTTTACATTTGCTTTTGGGAGACACTACCAGATCAGACCAGCTCCAGCCAAGTTGGGCTATATGAATCTGCAACAAAAATATGTATGAAAGGCAGTTGGTGGCCATACTTCCCAGTTATTTCTTTTAAAAATATCTTTCCATTTAATTCTCTATTCTGCTCAGCATTCAAATATTCCTATCTGGTTACAGGCTGTTATGTAAAAAGTGGCTATTTTTTTCAGAGCTTCAGTATTTTTAAAGCATTTAAAAATATATTTTATCCAGTATATTTACTCTCAGTGAAAAAGCTGATCTGAATAATTTAGCTTACCATTTTAAGAAACCAGACACCACTGGTACTCTCTCATCATCTTAATTATCACCCTTTCAGAGAGACCTTCCGTGAGCACTGAATCTAAAATAGCTCCCCCAATCACTCTTTATCACTCTATCCTCTATTGTTTCCTTCGTGGCACTTACAGCTCTATGAAATTATCTTGTTTACTTATTTTTTGTTATCCCTGAGTACAACATAAGCTCCAGTGAAGCAGGAAGTCTATCGTATATCCTGTATAAAAACATATCCCCAGAATTTACCTAGCACAGTTACTGACATGGTATAGTTGTTCCAATACATATTAAAGGAATATGTTAAAACAATAAACTAGGTTACAAATCTGAAATTTCCAGATAAAGTAGTAAGGCCAAGGGAGACAAGGCAGGGGACGGGGTGGAGAATACCTTTCATTTCATTTCTCTCTTTAGACAAACCTCCAGTTTCTAACAGCTCAGTCCCAAGTGACCAAATCTAATCCCTTCTATCTAACTCTTCATCACATTTCTATGTTGCCAAGGAACTGCTAGTAAAGAAAGAAGAAAAATATAATCTTGGTGTTTTTAAGAGCTTTCAAGTATCAGACTGTGAAAATGACTGTGGATCATATCCTGGTAGACAGATTAATACTCATCAGAACTCTTAAACACTAAGGTAATCATAACATGCATTACCAGTAGCTAGTTTTACATAGAGATGTTAATGCTTAGGGTAAACTGTTTACAAGATATTTAAATTTTTACATTTAAATATATAATTCTGAAAACAAACAGGTCAATCATAAAACTAACTGTAAATGTTTGTTTTAATTTCCCAATTGAGAAACAAGAAATCCAACAGTTAAATAACCATACAGGTTTGGACTCTTTCATCTCCAAGTGTATTAATAAGATGAGAGTTAGGTAAGAGAGAGAAACTTCCTAAGTTGAAATTTTCTAATTGTTTTAAAGATTCATTTATTTGAGGGAGAG